>NC_064638.1:484403296-485003296 GCF_023864345.2 Schistocerca serialis cubense
AGGTTTTTTTCTGTTCCAGTTTTCCACTGTCCATGTTTCACTTCCAAACAATTCTGTACCCAAACGCGCATTCTTAGAGAATTCTTCCTGTGTCTGTTACTAGTAGACTTCTCTTAGCCACGAGTATCTTCTTTGCCTGTGCTAAGCTGCTTTTCATGTCCCCTTTGCTTCCCCACTTCGTATTACCTAATTTTGATGTTAAGTTTACCACTAATCTCATTTCTGCTGCTTCTCATTTCTTTCGTCTTTCTTCGGTTCATTCTAATCCATGTTCTGTGCTCATTCGACTGTTCATTCGACAGATTCACAGAGGGTTGCAATGTCATCAGGGAATCTTATTATTGATATCCTTTCACCCTACATTTTGATCCAACATCTGAGCATTTCGGCATTTCTTCTTCGATGTATAGATTGAACATTAGGGGCAACAGAGTACATCCATGGCTTACATCCTTTTTAATGAGAACATCTCGTTTTTGCTCTTCCATTTATTGCTCGCTCTTTTTTCTTGACTGTATTGTATATTACCTGTGTTTCCGTATAGCTTACTCCTATTTTTTCAGAATTTCGATTATCGTGCCATTTTACATTGTCTTTAGCCTTTTTCCACGTCTACAAATCCTATGAAAGTTTCTTCAGTCTTGCTTTCTTTATCAATCACGACGACAGAACTGCCTCTCTTTCTCCTGTACTTTTCGTAAAGCGAAACTGATCGTCATATAACATTCTCCAATTTTTTTATCCATTCTTTTTTACACTACTCTTTTCAGCAATATGGATGCATGAGGAGTTTAGCGATCGCGTGATAATTCTCGCACGTATGTACCTTCGATGTCTTCAACATTGTATGGCTGATATTTTTCCGAAAGTATGACAGTATATCTCCAGAATCATAGATCTACAGACCAGTGTGAATCTCCGCGAACTACTTTCAGTATATGGTGGAGGATGACTTTGGTACCACTGCCTCCCCCCCCCCCCCCAACCCCACAACCCATTCCCCATCTCACCCTCCACCCCCGCTTTCCATGTTCGGTTCCACAGTGCCACGTGGAAAGAACGATTGTCGGTATAAGCGGTAATTTCTCTGATTTTCCTGTAGTGGTCATTTCGCGAGACATATGTGGGAAGATGTCATATATTGTGTTTGATTCTTCTTAGAATTCACACATTCGAAATGTCTTTGGTAAACCTCTCCGTGATGCACATCGCCTCTCTTGTAGCGTGTCTTTTATTAATCCCACCTGGTAAGGGTCCCAGGCTGTCGAGGAGTGCTGGAGAATCGATATAACTTTTCCTATGTAAGCCACTTCTTTCTTGGCTGAATTACATTTTACGAGTATTAAGTTTCTCCCACTGAATCTCAGCTAGCCCTCTTGTTTTTCTCACAGTTTCTTTTATGTGAACTTTTCTCTTTAAATCGCTCCAGATGGATGCACCTAGGTGTACTGCGGTTATCACTATTGCCGTGATTTTTCGCGAACCGTGTGATAAAAAAGAAATTAATCTCTTTTTGCGTTTTCTTGTGTCGCTTTAGAAATGACAGCTTTTTTGCCCGCCAGGACTGTTATTAATCACTTGACTTGTCATAATGTTCTCGTTTTAAGTGAAGCGCTAATTGTTCCCGAGCGAGGTGACGCAGTGGTTAGCATACTGGACTCGCATTCGGAGAGGCGACGGTTTAAACCCTCGTCCGGCCATACAGGTTTAGCTTTTCAGTTATTTCCGAAATCACTCCAGGCAAATTCCGGGATGGGTCCTTTGAAAGGGCTCGGCCGATTTTCTTCCCTATTCTTAACGCAATCTGAGCTTGTGCTCCGTCTCTAATGACCTCGATGTCGACGGGACGTTAAACCAAACCTTCATTTTTTTCTTTTACTGGCGTGCTTTTATATAATTGACGACGAACCTTGTTCTGCACTGCTGACAAAAAATAAATTAATTAAATACCCAGAATCGAAGGAGGAAACGAAATAAAACTTCACTTGTAGAAAGGATATGTGATGATTTTTCAGTGATTACAGAATCGAGTAAATTTTACAATGACCAGACGACCCTACTCACCACTGTGACAAATGTTGTAACTGATCTCTGATATACTGGAACTAAGATGTAATTCAGAGCAGAGGTGACTCAACAAATGCTCTGTCAGGACAGATCTGGGAATCATACTGGCCACGGGTCTACCTCACCACCACGCAGACAGCTCATAGAGACAAGTGCCACCTGTGGACGAGCATTGTCCTATTGAAAAATGGCACCATGGTACTGTCGCACAAGAGGTAACACACGAGGGCACAAAATATCCGTGACTTACCGTTGTGCCGTCAGAACTCCGTCATCTCTGCCATCCGTGACCTGAAATCATACCTGACGGTTCCCCTCAGTATGACGCCTCGGGTGCCCGTTCTTAACACTGGGCGAATTGTTTCTCTCCCCAGGTCACAGCCATACTCGCCGACGATGTTCATCTGAGGTAGTGCAAAACCGTAATTATTCGTTGAACGATGTGCGACGCCTCTCATCAGTCATGCGTATGACACTATAATTCCCTAGTCTGGTCGTTCGTAATCGCCGACTAATGGTGCGGTATGATACAACATTTCAGAGAGTCCACTACTTGTTCTCGGATGGCAGGAGCAGATGTGAAATGGTTACAGTATACTTGATGTACAGTTGGACGATTTTCCCGTATGGTGATACGACTTGTTTGACCAGAACGTTGACGATGAGTATGCGGTCCCTTGCGGTGCAACATCGGACCACTACCACATCCAAATGCCCCACAAATTCAGATATTGCACGATTCGACCAGCAGGCCAAATGAGGACCCACAACGATGCCCCCTTTCAAACTCTGTCAGGTGCTGATAACGCTATTTCACAATATTAAGCGGCATCTCCGGTACTGACGCTGTTCACGTCCCTCATGTACAGGTACCTTACCAGGCCTTTTAAAAACACCGAACACGAGTGACTGTAATTAATGGTTTTAAAGTTATTAAAACTGCTAAAGATAAAGGTATATGTGTTGTGGGTCAGTTGAGCGAGTTACTGCAGTGTTTAAGACAGTATGTAAGGTATACTACAATCGGTAGTGGTATGACGTAGTCTGTGCTAACCATTACGCGTCGCTCGTTCTCTGAACATTCATAGCTGGCCTTGGCAGCCAGAGACAGTGGTCATGTGTGTGAGCGTTGCATTTGCGTGAATGTGTGTGTGTGTTTTGTCTAAGTCAGAAGAAGCTTTTTGGCCGAAAACCTACTGGTTTAGCAGTCTTTTTGTGTGCCTGTTTGCGACTCAACGTTCTGTCCGTTTCATAATAATGTCAGTATTCTATCCTGGATTTTCCATTGTTTCAGTGTTAAGAAGTGTATTACTTACGAATTCAATAAACGAAGTCATTTTTAGGAACTGTAATCTTTTCAAAGCGTCATTTTCACTTAAATCGAAGCACTGACTTAAATATTCTTATTCACTACGGTCAAGTTACGCACGAAGCATGTCCTCTCAATTGACAATCTCTTACCTATGTCGTTTCGCCACAAAGAAAACTGTTTCATTTAAGGATCAGCAGGAGATAGTGGCACTAAGGGTATAGATAAGACTGGTATTTGTTAAGAGTGCGCTCCAAATCTTTGTCAACTCGTCCAGACGCGTTCTTCTTCCACGATTTCCCTCAATCATTATGGCTTGTAATCCATTGATGATTTGCGATTAAGCTAGTGCTCTGGCTCCAAGTACTTCGAAATCAGCTGTTGGCGCAAGTGCTATCTTTATTTTCCTCCTCTTTTATCATTCATTTGTTTTTCAGAACTTGATTTTTGGAGTTAATGAGTTTAAATGGGGAAAACTTCGCTGTCCACCTCCAAGGTCCCTCAAGAACGTTACATATTAAACTTATAATTTCGGTGTTCCTCGTCATGGTTGTTATCGCAGGCAATAGGAGCGGACAGTGCCGGTTTCAGTGTTGGGCACGTGTGTAGGCCACTGTGGTGGGGCGGCCAGCGGATGTGGAGGCCCCCTCATGGAGTCAGTGACGCGTATGCGTCAGCGACAAACATTATACGCCGACTGGCGTGTTGAGAAAGCGCTGCGACGCGACTCCTGTGAGCGGCGTGTGGCTGCCGCTTTGTTCTGCGTCCTGTTGTTTCAGCACAGCTCAGGCAACTGCGCACCTCCTGCCTCCAGGAAGCGCGCAGGAATTTCCGCAGAGACTTGCGTGTGGTACACCACATGAAAATATTAAAAAGAAAAAGGAGGTGGTGGAAGGAGAAAAAGTAAACTCGTTGAAAACCAGTAACGTGCAGGAAACCGAATGAGCAAGAAACCGATGGAATTCCTTTCACTTATTACGTGCATTAATAAATAATCATAAACGGCCGCCTATGATCGCATTACTCGACAATAATTATTTATAAAAAGAGTGGAAAAAGTGATAGAGGCCGACCCCTCTGCTCCGACAGTCGTCAGTTACTTTGCAGCCCAAAAAGCAAAACTCATCTACTACTTCGTGCATCCCCCTCGGCATAGCCCGACTTAGTTCGACTAGCTTCCAGTACCCTTGTTTTCTTTTGTTGGTGTTCCTCTTATAACCGCGTTTCAAGAAGCTATCCATTCTGTTCAGTTGCTCTTTGAACTTTGAAGTCTTTTGGTCTCTGTGACAGAATTACAGTGTCCTCGGCAAACCTCAAAAGTTTTTATTTCTTCTCCCTGAACTTGAGTTGTTATTCATTTCTATTCTACTTACTCAATGTACAGATCGAATAACATTGGGGATAGACTACAGTCGTGCCTCACTCACTTCTCAGCCACTGAATCCCCTTCGTGCCATTCGATTCTCGTAAGTGGTTTCTGCACAAGTTGCGAATAACCTTTAGTACGTGGTGGACCGTAATACAAGGCGTTCGGTTGTGTTTCCCATGTGGTACTGGGGCGCCCCTCGCCCTGTTGGCTGCTAATTGGCCATACATGAGCGGACAGTAGCAGTGATGAAGCTCCTCATTGTCCCCCGGACAAAAAGCAGCTGCGATGGACAAGATTGATGACATTGCTGACGTACGAATCACTTGTCACTAATACGGAGACGATCAGGATGCGAAGCTGATTACGAAGGCGTGCTGAAACGTAATGCCGCCGAATTTTTTACGCGAAAACTCGTAAAGATTCGTAAATAAAACAAACTTTTTTTAACATTCTAGATATTTTTCTGTATACATATTTATTTCTTAACATAGTCACCCAGGCGACGAACACATTTCTCTGACCGAGAGACATGTTTGTCGATACCGTCACTGTAGAACAGGGTTGTTCCGTCTTTTAGGTTACTTGGGCCACATTGAAAGAAGACAAATGTTTATGGGTTGCCCGTAATATTCTTGACACTAACAATAGCCACCGAGAGACAAGGAAAAAAGAGAGAGGACTAATGAGAGAATAAAATCACATAGTGAGTTTCAAATTGAAAATATTCAATTTATCATAACTTTATGTAAACTGAATTTTATGGATTTTTTTAACCGTTCGTGTGACAGACGCTCGCTTCTTGGACCGCATGCCGCCGCGGGCCGCAGGTTGGACACTATTATACACTCCTGGAAATGGAAAAAAGAACACATTGACACCGGTGTGTCAGACCCACCATACTTGCTCCGGACACTGCGAGAGGGCTGTACAAGCAATGATCACACGCACGGCACAGCGGACACACCAGGAACCGCGGTATTGGCCGTCGAATGGCGCTAGCTGCGCAGCATTTGTGCACCGCCGCCGTCGGTGTCAGCCAGTTTGCCGTGGCATACGGAGCTCCATCGCAGTCTTTAACAGTCTTTAACACTGGTAGCATGCCGCGACAGCGTGGACGTGAACCGTATGTGCAGTTGACGGACTTTGAGCGAGGGCGTATAGTGGGCATGCGGGAGGCCGGGCGGACGTACCGCCGAATTGCTCATCACGTGGGGCGTGAGGTCTCCACAGTACATCGATGTTGTCGCCAGTGGTCGGCGGAAGGTGCACGTGCCCGTCGACCTGGGACCGGACCGCAGCGACGCACGGATGCACGCCAAGACCGTAGGATCCTACGCAGTGCCGTAGGGGACCGCACCGCCACTTCCCAGCAAATTAGGGACACTGTTGCTCCTGGGGTATCGGCGAGGACCATTCGCAACCGTCTCCATGAAGCTGGGCTACGGTCCCGCACACCGTTAGGCCGTCTTCCGCTCACGCCCCAACATCGTGCAGCCCGCCTCCAGTGGTGTCGCGACAGGCGTGAATGGAGGGACGAATGGAGACGTGTCGTCTTCAGCGATGAAAGTCGCTTCTGCCTTGGTGCCAATGATGGTCGTATGCGTGTTTGGCGCCGTGCAGGTGAGCGCCACAATCAGGACTGCATACGACCGAGGCACACAGGGCCAACACCCGGCATCATGGTGTGGGGAGCGATCTTCTACACTGGCCGTACACCACTGGTGATCGTCGAGGGGACACTGAATAGTGCACGGTACATCCAAACCGTCATCGAACCCATCGTTCTACCATTCCTAGACCGGCAAGGGAACTTGCTGTTCCAACAGGACAATGCACGCCCGCATGTATCCCGTGCCACCCAACGTGCTCTAGAAGGTGTAAGTCAACTACCCTGGCCAGCAAGATCTCCGGATCTGTCCCCCATTGAGCATGTTTGGGACTGGATGAAGCGTCGTCTCACGCGGTCTGCACGTCCAGCACGAACGCTGGTCCAACTGAGGCGCCAGGTGGAAATGGCATGGCAAGCCGTTCCACAGGACTACATCCAGCATCTCTACGATCGTCTCCATGGGAGAATAGCAGCCTGCATTGCTGCCGACATTGTGCATGCTCTGTTGCCTGTGTCTATGTGCCTGTGGTTCTGTCAGTGTGATCATGTGATGTATCTGACCCCAGGAATGTGTCAATAAAGTTTCCCCTTCCTGGGACAATGAATTCACGGTGTTCTTATTTCAATTTCCAGGAGTGTAGAATGACTTCGTTCTCGGAAGCACAACCTTACCTATGCTTGCACCGCTTCAACACTGTCAAGGTGAAGTTCAAATGGTTCAAATGGCTCTGAGCACTATGGGACTTAACATCTGAGGTCATCAGTCCCCTAGAACTTAGAACTACTTAAAACTAACTAACCTAAAGACATCACACACATCCATGCCCGAGGCAGGACTCGAACCTGCGACCGTAGCAGTCGCGCGGTTCCGGACTGAAGCGCCTAGAACCGCTCGGCCATCGCGGCCGGCCAAGGTGAAGTCCTCGAGGATTTTCTTTAAATTTTGGAAACAGATGAAGCCTCTCACTCGCCTTGAGGTTAACACGACCGTTTCTTTCCTTACGGGCACGAATAACCCACCGTCGCACGTTAGTGACGTCGATATTACGATCACCGTACAGAGGTTTCATTCTTCTATGTGTTTCAGGTGAAGGCTCGTTTTCTGCGATTAGGAACTCATTTACAGTAGACTGTTTCCCACTCACCGACATAGTTACGTTACACAGTGCCAAGTTCCACACCAAAATTTGGAGCCCTCTAGCGGCAGAATGTTGCAACTTGAAACTTCGAATCGGGAAAGTCGACCGAGTAATTTACAAGACATGTTGTACCTCAATCGATAGTGATAACAGAATAGAAAACCTGGAGGCATTAGTTTTTAGGACGTCCTCGAACATCCGCTATCACAGTTGGCGATGTTGGCCGTGACTGGCGGGTGAAAAGACACTGTGACTTTACCTGTTGTCGAGTACATCTAAGGAAAGGAACAAGACTACAGCTGTATATCACAGAGTGTATCCGAACTTTCATACCCTTTCCCAGTGCACTGTACTCCCAACACCTTGAGAGAAGTGGTCGTCAATGAACCGTCGGCAACGGTACCGCAAGAACGGCGAACCGCGGACCCACCGGCAACATGTGATTATTGTTGACACGAATGCCGGCCCCAGCCGCGGTTGCTCCGTTTTCTCTGTCGCTCGCCGGACACAAGCGGGGCGACGTAAACGAGCCTTCTGCGCAGGTACCCATCAGTGCTTCGTGGCAGCACTGGCGGAAAGCGTCCGCTGTGGGAAACCACTGCCTCCCTCCGTCGCTAGCACCGATGGATCAACGGCACGACACCACCCACGTGAGTTGCAATTTAATGGGACTGTAAGGTGATCTCACGCCAACTCCCCTGTTCGTCCACGCTCTAATTATTCACTTTTGCCGTAGTATGCGAGGATCACTTGTGAAGTGGTAATTATCATCATGAAAAATTAAAGTTATATATTAATTTTTTGTTTGTTTGGAAGTACGTGTTTGCAGCGTTGACATACATTGAAATCTCCGTCTCAAAGAATCGTACCACCGCGCTGAAGGGGCCAAAACAATATGGCGCAGTCAATCAATAACGTCAATTATCGTGTGTAATTCGTTTTTGGCAGCAGCGTAAATGTTGCAGCTATGGAAGGCCAATCCGGACGGCTCAGTAAGTCATCAGGATTGGCCTGAAACAGCTGTAATATTATTCGACGTTATTAATTGACTGCATCATATTGTTTTGGCTTCTCCGGCGTCTATGAAACGGGGATTTCAATGTTTTTGGGAGAATTGCATTCTTGTGCCTGCAAATGGACAAAAAATTAATTACGTAACACTAATTTACCATGAGATAATTAAAATTTGATGACTATCAAAATAGGTGTTAACTGTCGTTTCCTTTACATTATTGACTCGTCTGTGATGACAAGCATAACGGAAACCCACCCTTTTTCCCTGAAGTGAGACGCCATCAAATAATGGACCAAGCCTAAAGTTGACAAGTCACTCATTATAGAAACGTGCTCGTCAAAAGTTGACCATTGCTCACTCTGTACTTGCACACACTGTGTTGCGACACGCGCTCGTATCTCACGACATTCATTGAACGTGAAAACTACATTTTTCCACCAGACTGTATATGTTTCTGTTTCATTTATCACACTACCGGTTTCCAGCATTGCCCATGTTCAAGTGTGTCTGAAAACATGGCAACACACAGTGCCAAAAAACACATAAATACAAATTATGTAACCAATTGGACCATGATGGAAAGATATTTACCTCTAGTAACATATGTGGCTACATCGTCGTCATTACTTTAAAAATTTTAATTGTGAACAATTTGTTTTACACTAAAGATGTGGACATATTTGCATATATTTTTGTACTTTATGCGTAAGATGCTACATTTGATTTGTTCAGCCCATGAAATACGTCTCGACGTAGGTACTAAAGATTCTGTAGTGGTGTTTATGTCCGGCACTGATTTATTTATATTTTATGTTTTTCGCATAACTGCTCCTAAGAGACGGAAATATCTTTCAAATACTGTCGATAGTTGTAAGATCCTTTTATTTTTATTCTCTCACTGACAGTTCAAAATTTCCTACGCAAATTCCAAATGTGGCAGTTCGTTGAGTGATTGTAGACTGTTTCATCCGAAATATTGCAAGATATGTTTTTTTAGTGCTTCGGGATGTATGTGACATTTAAATAACGTGGTAATATTTTGTTCTCATAAGCTCTTTTTTATCTTTGTGTAATGGTACGTCCAATTAGTCACGTGATTTGTATTTAGCTGTTTTTTGCTACCGTGTGTTGAGAAGTTTTCACACTTAAGAAAGGGCAATGCTGGAAACCGCCAGTGTTCAAAATGGCTCTGAGCGCTATGGGACTTAACATCTGAGGTCATCAGTCCCCTAGAACTTAGAAGAACTTAAACCTAACTAACCTAAGGACATTACACACATCCATGCCCGAGGCAGGATTCGAACCTGCGACCGTAGCAGTCGCGCGGTTCCGGACTACAGCGCCTAGAACCGCATGGCCACCGCGGTCGGCAAACCGGCAGTGTGAAAAAAGATTATACACAGTGTGGTGGAAAAATGTCATCCTTGAAATTTATTGAGGCTGTGGATCTCACGCAGAAGAAAATGATAGTTCATTGAATACATTTTCACCAGTGTATTTTTCTCTATTTTTGTAGTGTGTAAAGGACATCTGCCTAGTGTTACGAAGAATAAGCTACCAATATGAGCAAATGTAAGAGAGCAAAAGGGATACTATTTGAAAAAGTTTTATCCACCTCTCATTATTCAAAATGAAGAAGCGGATGTTTAAAATTTTCTTTAAAACAGTTAATTCGAGTAAAAGATACGAGAGATTTCCCCAAAATAACAAACGCTTTGCTATGCAAGGCTATTAGTGAGATAACAGAAAAGACTATACAGACCATTCCCACATACTCATATGTATTTCTCCACAGTGAAATTCTTTTCGTACTTTGTCACCCGTTGAAAGGTTGCCTCTGTAGATAAGAAGATTACTACGCATTCTCCATAAATTTTCATTTAACACCAGTCAATTTGCTAAAAGTGAACCACGGCAACTAATTTCAGAGGCGGGACTTGCAGTCGTCGTCTTCCTTGTCACAGCTAGATACTCTATAATAACGATGTGAAGAATTCTGTAGCACCAGGTGAAGAACGCCGAAGCAAAATTTCAGGAGGCAAGTCTACACGCTTAACCTAGGAAAGGGGATGCAAGATCCTTGCGCGAATTCTTTGCTTTCCTTGCGTATTCTCTTAGAAACACATTCTGCTTACCATTCGCCAGTAACAGGATCGCACGTAAGTGCAATCAAGTTTAACATCATATCCTGCAGCAATCTTTTAGGAGCCAACACATTCAGGTCTCATATTAAAAAATATACATATTGCAACGGAAATGTCACTGTTCTGTTTTTACATGAGAAACTGCACCTTTGCGTGTTGTTCACCGTGACTCCTAAGCCATACTTATAAGTGGAATTTGTGCATATCCATTATATATCATTGACGAAAACTTTCCAGCAGTGTTGTATTTGGATGATCAGGAATGAGTTCAGCTTGGCCGTAGCAAACCAGAAGACGCGTAGTTCTTTTCTGCGCACCGCAGAAATACAGAAGGTCGTCCTCTGATTGCAAAAACCGTCGCTTCACAAGATTGTCTTTGGAACGACCAACGGCTGCAAGGAACCTGTTGTAAGCTTTCCCACACGTCCGGAACTCTTGCTGACTTTGCATTACATTTTCTACTGTAGTCGATCTGGTTTGTCTGTATTGCTATTCATTCAGAAATGTTAGAAGTACAGTACTTTTATGATATTTCGTAAGTTTAGTCGGAGATGAAGTGGAGTATGGTCGAAAAGTAGGTGACATTGGTCAGTCGGTGCTACGGTGAGGAGTAATTCAATCTGTCCTGTCCTTGTGTGTCGCCCTTAGACTCCCAATCTGTCCTTAGGATTATTTTATTATGACGTATACTTTATCGCACGAGAAGAATTTCACCGCGTGACTCACACTGTGTTCTCAGGTATCATCATAAAAGGAAAGTGCAAAAGAATTTCTGACATTTGCGTTTGCGACCAGTCGTATGAAGACAGACGCCGAGTTATGACCCTGCGTCGAATTATTTTCTACTTAATGTTGTGACAATGTTTCTTAAATGAAGTGAAATGGTCGTAGATATAACACAGGTATCCTGCACTCTCGCCACGAATGAATTGTGTTGCAGCGTGTAACCACATTGTAGTATGTGCTTGGGGGATGGATGTTGGAGCTCATTAACAGTATTTACTTGCGGAAGTTTATCACCACCGTGCTAAAGTACATGAGGATGAAACCGTATTGGTTTTGAAGTGGATTGTAAATAAATTCAAACGATAAACACAGATGAGTGGAAAAATTAGTAAAACGATTCCCTTTATTCTCAATAAGAAAAAATTTACAGCTGAAGTCCATAATTTCTAACGCCATCGAATGAGCTAGATAAATCGCGGAAGGAGAGCACATGGACGGCCCATTTAATCCGAGCTTCCTCTCCTACCCTCTGCTTCTCTAATTACTTGTCGTCGACGGACAGTGAAAACTTAATATTCTTCTTTCCTTCCTTTAAAGGCTATAACTGAAGCATTTGGGGACCTCACGCCATTCCAGAAATCATGCTTAAGTATCCCATTCATTTGTGCACT
This sequence comes from Schistocerca serialis cubense, assembly GCF_023864345.2. Lineage (NCBI taxonomy): Eukaryota > Metazoa > Arthropoda > Insecta > Orthoptera > Acrididae > Schistocerca > Schistocerca serialis. The sequence continues at coordinate 484,415,346 of NC_064638.1, forward strand.
GCCGTGTGGCTAACGAGTTGTATGAAGTTGATACTGATATTCTTTATCAATTTAGGGGTTACTAATTTCCAAATAGTGAACACTAGTACAAAGCTCTATGAAACTAATTAATAGTACCGTCGTTCTTTCTAAGTGAATTTCGTGTAAAGGCACGTCCGATGGCGGAGTAACTATTATTGACAAAACTGGAGGAAAATGGTGTGTCTGTAGACTTCAGAACCTAGAGTGTAATTACAAATTTCAGCTCAAATAGGAAATTAAAATGTTGTAAAGTCATCACCCTACAAAATTTGAAGCTCTCCTGTTCCAACTATTAATAATTGACACATGCTGCGTTTGAGTTAAGAAATTCCGTGATTAAAAGTTGGCTCCACGTGTTGAATGTTGTTGTGGTCATCAGACCGAAGTCTGGTTTGATGTAGTTCTCCACTCTCGTCTCTTCTGTGCAAGCGTCTTTATCTCCGCTTCCTCCGTAGCTTTGAGCTTCCACATCTTCCTCTATTACCAGACTGACGATCCTTTGATGTCTCAGGATGTTTCCTATCAACTGACTCCTTTTAGTCAAGTTGTACCACAGATTACTTTTCCCCCAATTTAATTCGATACCTCTACTACTTTAGTTATCCGAAACAACCGTCTAATCTTCAGTGTTCTTTCGTAATACCGAGTTTCAGAATCTTTTATATCGTTCTTGTGCGATTACTGTCCTCTGTTGCCTACCCTACACGCCAGACAAATACGTTCAGGAAACACTTCCTGAAACTTAAATTTATATTAGGTGTTACAGTATGTATGTTTTTCAAAAATTATTTTCGTGATATTTTCATTGTGCATTTTGTGTTCTGTTTACTTCTGCTGTAGCCAGTTAATTTGCTGCACAGAAAGGAAATTTATTCTATTAGTTTTAGTGTGTCATTTGCTGTTCCAGTTCCCTCAAGAACTACTAATTTCATTCCAGTACATTTCAATATTATTGTCGCTTTTATTTGATAACCTCTTTTCAAGACACTGTCCATTGAGTTCAACTACTGTTTCAAGTCATTTATCAACAAGTTTTGAACATGGCTGCGTCGTCAGCGATCGTTTACAAAGTAAAATTAAAGCAATAACATCCCTCGGTGGCAAAACTGAAGTCTTTTTCACCTAGGTTTTGGCAACTACTAAGAGTGCTTTCATCAGAAGTAAAACACTTGAACTGACACGTCACGTATAAACTATATATCAAGCGATAAAGCTTTAGTCATAAAATTTTAAAATACAAAACATAGAAAAAAAAATTTTTGTGGATAAAGCTTTGTCGCTTGATATTTATTTTATATGTGTCATATCAGTTTGAGTGATCTACTTCTGATGAAGGCATTCTTGGTAGTTGCCGAAACCTAGGTCAAAAAGACTTCATTTTTGCGACCGAGGGCTGTTATTGCTTTAATTTTTCATTTATCAACTGTGGCAGAACTTAAGTGTGTCCAGCAAATTTCAGAGTTTTTTTTTCCCTTCTTTCTGGACTTACCAAGTTACTTCGTAATTTACTTTATTGCTTGTTCAATCTACAGATTGAATAGCATTGCCAATAGGCCGCAGTTTGTACTAATAGACGGGAAGTGTTGTCTGGGGTTCCTCGATTGATTCCGTATCTTTAAAGATCCAGAAGGCTTTTGACACCATTTCTCACAACCAATTTCTAATCAAACTGCGTTCCTGTAGAGTATCGTCCCAGTTGTGCGACTGGATTCGTGATTTCCTGTCAGAAATATCAGACTTCGTAGTAATTGACGGACAGTCACCGAGTAAAACAGTTCCCCAGGGAAATCCGAGCAGCCCTCTTAGATTGTTTGCAGATGATGCTGTCATTTACCATCATTTAAAGTCATCAAAACGAATTTGCAAAATGATTAAGATACGATATCTGTATGGTGCAAAAAGTGACAATTAAGTCTTAAGTAATATGAAGTGTGAAGTCATCCACATGAGCACTAAAAAGAAAGAAAATTTCAGTTACGCGATAAATCACACAAATCTGAATGCCGTAAACTCAAGTATAAATACTTAGGGATTACACTTCCAAATAACTTAAATTGGAACGATGACATAGCTAATGTTGTAGGGAAAGTAAGCCAAAGACTGCGATTTATTGGCAGAATACTTGCAAAATATAACAGGTCTACTAAAGAGTCTGCTTACACCACACTTGTCCGACCTCCTCTGGAATATTGCTGTGCAGTATGGGATCTGCGTCGGGTATGATCAACGGTGAATATCGAAAAAGTTCAAAGAAGGGCAGCTCGTTTCGTGTTAACGTATATGGTACACAAATTTGGGAGGCAATCATTAAAACAAAGGTGTTTTCTGTTGCGACAGGATCTTCTCATGAAACTGTTTTGTTGACTCCCACCTACATAGGGAGAAAAGACGATCGTGAGAAAATTAGAGATCCCAGATTTTGGTATTCGTATTATCTAGCGTTCGATGCACCCTGTGCCAAACGCTTAAGCATGGATTGGAAAGTAATGACGTAGATGTAGGTGTACCTGAGAAACCGAGTACATGTACGGCAAGTGCAACATTTCGTGTTGAGCAGAATATCTGAAGCAGCTGGTTTGCGTGTAATTTGGGAGGGCCACGGGCTGATTGGCCGCGAGGAGGAGGCGGAAGCCGCCGCCAGCGCCGGCGGGCCTCGGACAGCGTGACGTGCGGCGCGGCGCGGCGCGGCGCGGCGCGTGGTCTCGCCTGTGATTCGCCAGCCGGCTTCCAGGTCGGTGCAGTATTTCTAATCAGCACTGACGCAAACGGGCCACGTCCACAGGTTACGTAATTCCTACACTTTGGCTACGCCCCGAACAGTGAATCTACGAGGGTCACTCCAAAAGAAATGCACACTATTTTTGTAAAAATACAGTTTTCATTCTGCATGTGTGAAAGTTTTACAGTGTGTAGATACATCCCTCCCGCTTGTTTCCAAACTATTCCCGTGAGTGGCGCCGTCACAACATATCTTCAAGATGGCTACTACACTTGACGTTCGTCAGAAGCAACGTGCTGTCATAGAATTCCTGTGCTGTGAAAACGAGAAAGTGGGAAACATCAACAAGAGGTTGAAAAAGGTGTATGGAGATGCTGCTGTCGATCGCAGTACAGTTAGTCGGTGGGCAAGCAGGTTACGTGATGAAAGCGGGCACGGCAGTATTGAGGATTGTCCTCGCAGCGGCAGGCCTCGTACTGCACACACTCCAGACAATGTGCAGAGAGTTAACAAATTGGTGACTGCTGACAGACGCATCACAGTGAACGAATTGTCACGCTACGTTTGGCTAGGGGAGGTAAGTGTTTGCAGAATACTGAAAGTGTTGGCGTTAAAAAAGGTTTGGGCCAGGTGGGTTCACAGAATGTTGACAGTAGCTCATAAAGAAACAAGAAAAACGGTATGCAGCGAACTTTTGGACCGGAACGAGAATGGCGGAGACGAATTTCTTGGAAGAATTGTGACAAGTGATGAAACATGGCTCCATCGTTTTTCACCAGAGACGAAGAAGCAATCAATGGAGTGGCATCATGCAAATTCACCCAAGAGAAAAAATTCAAAACCACACCTTCTGCTGGAAAAGTTATGGCTACGATGTTTTTCGATTCCGAAGGACTCTTGCTTGTGGACATCATGCCAAGTGGAACCACCATAAATTCTGATGTATATGTGACGACACTGAAGAAACTTCAAGCTCACCTGAGTCGTGTTCGACCACATCGGCAAAAGCAGGATGTTTTGCTGTTGCGCGACAATGCACGGCCACATGTCAGTCAAAAAACCATGGAAGCGATCACAAAACTCGGATGGACATCACTGAAACACCCGCTTTACAGTCCTGACCTAGCTCCATGTGACTATCATCTCTTTGGGAAACTGAAAGACTCTCTTTGTGGAACAACGTTTGAAGATGATGACTCCCTTGTGCACGCTGCCAAACAGTGGCTCTAACAGGTTGGTCCAGAATTTTACTGTGCGGGTATACAGGCGCTGGTTCCAAGATGGGGTAAGGCGGTTGAGAGGGATGGAAATTATGTGGTGAAATGAAAATATTGTTCCTAAAGGATGTATCTACACACTGTAAAACTTTCAAACATGTAGAATAAAAGATGGATCTTAAAAAAAATTAGTATGCATTTCTTTTGCAGTAGCCCTCGTATTTAACGAACAAAACCGTACTGAGGTGATTGTGCACTTTTGTGAGAACTACAAAAACTACCTTCCGCCAGCGGTAAAATTAGAGAGGTGTTCAGCAACTAATGCAAAACACTTTTTTTTCCCTAAAAGCAAGTTGGTTTTACTCAGAATTCCAGTACACCGTTCTCTTTTGGCTACAAAACCCTATATGTATGCCCGTGAGGTATCGATCTATTGGTCGACGTCGGAGCCAACGTCCTGTTGCCTCACTAACCTTCCCATCATCCACATACTGCTCCCCGCGGAGTGTATCGTTCGTAACTCCAAACAGATGGAAATCGGAATGTGCGTGATTCGGGCCATAGGATGGATGAGGAAGAATAGTCCAGTGAAGTTTTGTGAGCTCCTCTCGTGTGTGCGCAGGCTTGTGTGGGTCCTTGCGTTATCAGCAGAAGTTCGCTTGCATTGTTGTGGCGACGAATCACTTCCGAGTTGATCGTTGCACCATGAGGGTGAACTTCAAAAAGAATAACCCCGCCAGACTCCCAGAAGAACGTTGCCATGACTTTACCGGCTGAGGGTTCGGCTTTGAACTTTTTCTTTGGAGAAGAGGCGGTGTTGGCGCCACTCCATGCATTAGTATTTTGTTTCCGGTTCGAAGTAATGAATCAATGTTTCACCGCCTCTGACGATGTTCGACCGTAACGCGCAAGCAGTTCCGCACGAAGGGCCGTCGTTGCTTTTTATTCTCTTCTGTGAGACGAGGAACCCAATGGGCACACACTTTTGAGTACCCCAACTGGTGGACGATGTGTCAGTACTACCAGCAAAGACGTCCGGTTGAGCAGCGAAGTGTTTGGTTGGGATTCCTCGATCATCTCGACTTAGTGTGTCCACAAGTTCCTACTTTGCGAGAGTCCCAGCTGTGTGCAGCAACTCAGCACGCGGCAGATCGGACAGGTTTGTCGACCTCATAGCGATTATGATAGTCGCGTCGCCCCATGACTCAGCGTGCTTTTGTTCACTGCCAGATCTCCGTGGGAATTCTGAAACCGCCGAGGTTTTCTGCCAGTAGAAACTCCATGACAGCTCTCTGCTTGGATGATTCTATGATGATGTTTGGCTTGTGGGGCGCTCAACTGCGCTGTCGTCAGCGCCCGTACAAAATCCCAATTTGCACAGTCGAATTTGTTCACTTTCCAATCTAACCACTGTCACAATTGAGGATGATGATGTCTGTGTGGAAAGCACTTCGGCTACTATAGTCCTTTTGGAGCCTACTTACATCGCCGCCAGCCGCGCGGGGTAAGGCGCGTTGCCACGTTTCGTGCGGCTACCTCCGTCGGAGGTTCGTGTCCTCCCTCGGACATGGGTGTGAGTGTTGTACTTCGCGTACGTTAGTTTAAGTTAGATTAAATAATGTGTAAGCCTAGGGACCGATGACCTTAGCAGTTTGGTCCCATAGGAACTTACCACAAATTTCCAAAAAATTTCCAAAATTTCCACATATTTCCTGTCGGGACTTCAAATAACTATAGAGCCTGAAGCGGGAACATTCCGCGATGTCCCAGAACAATTTCTGCATATTTTCAACCGAAATTTACTGAGGAAAAAAGTGTTGCATTACTTACTTAACTCTCTTCGTACTTTTCTGCGATCTTTTTTTCCTACTCAGATTTACCAAATTTTAATAATTTTGTAACTACATTTAATACAGTTAGACACCATTCCTAATTGTTTTGTTAAATGAATTATATTTATGGAAAAATGTTGCAGATAACAAATTAAATGTATCGTCGTAGTAAGTGACAAATTGCCTGAACTTTATAGAAGAATTGAAATTAAAACAAATCCTGTATCTTGTTGTTTATATCAGCTCCTGTACATGGTCTGAAGTGTGACATTTATAGGACTATACATTTTTTACCACTCCCTTTGAGCTGACCTAGGTGGCCGAACGGTTCTAGGCGCTACAGTCTGGAACCGCGTGACCGGTACGGTCGCTGGTTCGAATCCTGCCTCGGGCATGGATGTGTGTGATGTCCTTAGGTTAGTTAGGTTTAAGTAGTTCTAAGTTCTAGGGGACTAATGACCTTAGAAGTTAAGTCCCATAGTGCTCAAGGCCATTTGAACCATTGGAACTCGCTTTGAAAAATCAACACAAATCCGGTGTAGATTTCAGATTGTTCTATGACTCAGTATTAGCAATCACCTCATAAATGCATTGACATTATAGGTGACCGCATTGAAAGTGGAGAGGGGGAGAAGAGCAAGAGGGGAGACTACGTATGTCTCCTCGCGATCCTGTCTTGAATCTGGAGTAGATAGTTTTTATTCATTACACTTGTAGAATTAAGTTCCCATGATTCCACTAAACTTCTCGCTTAGCTGACCGCAGAGACGCATAGTACTGTCTTTAGCAATTGCTGTATAAAATTACAATTTTGGAGTCCCCCCCTCCCCCCCCCCCTCTCATTCTGTCTCCTTCACTCCCTCCAGGATAAATTTCTGCAGAAACCTGTACTAGAAACTGAGCCGCATCATAATCGGTAAAAACCCATGAGGGCTCGAAAAAACTAGGACTGGTACTAGCCAGCGGATGGTGTAATTAAATACAGCAGTTTCGCGGGAGATTTTTCTGCGAGATTCTGTGCTGAGAGTAATTTGCGATTTGAGATACTGTGCGTAGATATGTGCACAATGTTCTTGATTGATTATGTTACGCCGCACATAAGAACTGGAGGAAAGGGGTTGTCTTGCGACCGAAGATTGCGTGCCCATTTTAAGGACAAAGTTGCTACGGCAAAGGCATGGTGATGAATATTGGAAATAGAGAGAACATATAAAAGAAGGCAACAGCAATTACACAATGCAGAAAGGCTGCTGTTCAAACGCATACGTATTCGCGATGAGTACGCAGCTTTATGTTTATCACACTGAAACTATAGTCTGGATTTTTGTGTAACGTCAACACACAAAATACGTACAGATTTATGTAATGAAAATTAGTAAAGTATGTAATACCGCGAGAACATTTTATTAAATAAATCATAAAACAAATATCTAGTGAAATCAACTTCTGAATTACACCATAGAAAATCATCTTAATACTGACTCCACCAGAAACATGAAAAGTACATTAAGAAGGTGCAACTTACATTACGAAATTTTTTATTTTATAAATATATACTCGGCTAATAAATAAATTATTTGCTATCACATCCGTTTACTAACTGTCCACCTTCACTGCAATTCCTAGGATACCATAATTAACCTTTCAATTTGAAGCGCAATGAACATCAAGGTACTTATCAAAAGTCTCTGCAGTCACAGAATATCGCCGATCAGAAATAATGTTGTAATGATTTAGATACGATATCTGTGTGCTGCGAAAAGTGGCAATTGACCCTGAATAAAGAAAAGTATGAAGAAGTTCACATGAGTATTAAAAGAATTCCGCTAAATTTCGATTACGCGATAGGTCACACAATTCTGAAGGCTGTAAATTGAAATAAATACTTAGGGGTTACAATGACAAGTAACCTAAATTGGAACGATCAAAGCGAAGTACATAGCTACAACACTATAAGAAAGGATGATCTCCACTATACTGGATTAAATCTCACTTTGGCACAGAAAGGGGTGAATTATGCTGCTACAAAAATCATTGGTTATTTGCCAAATAGTATTAAAAGTCTCACAGATAGCCAACCAACATTTAATAGCAAATTAAAAGAATTTCTGAATGACAATTCCTTCTACTCAATAGATGAATTCTTAGATATGATGTAGTAACGGAAAAAGAAGTAAAGAGAACTTACGTTAAAATGACACGTTCCACATCATTATGAAATGTCGTATACATAATCTATGGAACAAGGATTAATGTGTATATAGATAATGTTGTGGGTAGAGCATATCAAAGATTGCGATTCATTGGCAGAACACTTAGAAGGTGCAACAGATCTACTAAAGAGACTGCTTACACCACACTTTTCCGCCCTACTGTGGAGTATTGCTGTGCGGTGTGGGATCTGCATCAGGTTGGACTGATGGATGACATCGGAAAAGTTCAAAGAAGGGCGGCTAGTTTTGTATTATCGCGAAATAGCGGAGATAGTGCCACAGACATGATCATTAAAACAAAGGCGTTTTTCGTTGCGACGGGATCTTCTCATGAAATTTCAATTACCAGTTTTCTCCTCCGATTGCGAAAACATTCTGTTGGGGAGAAATGATCATCACGATAAAATAAGAGAAATCAGGGCTCGCACAGAAAAAAATTTGTGCTCATTTTTCCCGCGCGCCGTTCGAGAGTGGAACGGTAGAGACAGCTTGAAGGTGGTTCATTGAACCCTCTGCCAGACACTTAATTGTGAATAGCAGAGTAATCATAGATGTAAGAGGAAAATTAACTCTTCGCGTCGCAGGACGTTGATGGTGCAGACTCTGGGAGATGACATATTCGTAGGGAGATTTCCGCTGAAGCATCTTTTTCTCCCTCACCGAGGATATTGCGAATAGTAGCAGCTGAGTGTGTGGTGAAACATGAAGAAGAATGTGTAATTTTATATGGCATTAAGTTAAAATATGTAATAATAATGAAACATGTAAAAATATGTGTCGATAAAGTGAAATATATCAACGGTGGCAGTATAATTCGCGAAAGTTTACACTTTTCACTTGCGTAGGAGCGAAGGAAAAGAATGTGTAATTACAAAAAAAAAAACAAAAAAAACAAAAAAAAACCTCCGATCAGCAGAGATAACTATTGTAGAGTGCAACAAGAGTACAGAGAAAATAAGTGTGTTGCCTCAGTTGTGGCGGTCTAGCAGCTGCGTAGATATTAACCGGTATTCTCGTGAGAAGTTAGGTAATTATTTTTTGTTTTCGCTTAGGAAACGTAGTATATAAATTTGTTAAACCTAATAAGATACTTGAAACTATGTTTTGTTCACAAGTTTCCTTTATGTTAATGCGTCACGTATACGATTTATAGTAGCCGTGGACTGTGTGCGTCAGATCTGCCACGATTATAGTGAACGCGTTAGATGAGAATCAGGTTTGATGTAAACTGTCCACGGCCTTCCTGTGTACCTTCCCCCGTTACCAAATTCGCAAAACTCAGTGAAGTGCAACTTTCAGCAGTCGAATCTTGCATGTTCAAACCTGGTAGTTTCGTAACAAGGTTTTTGAGAGCCAGTCTATTTTTTTTTTGTAGTTTGTTTTGTTGCGCTATATTTAAAAGGAGAGGAAATAATTCGTCGTCATTCGCAAAAGCCTGTAAAAACTCATCAAAATCGACAGTGCCTGTGCGCAGCATGGTAATTGCTGCCAACGCCCTACTGTTCCAACGGTAAGACGATGCAAAAACGGGGACACACATACAGCAGGTGGAAATAACTATAGTATGATCATTCGTGTCGAAAAGGATATCTTTTTATGTGTTGGACGTGCGACTAAAGCTATACTGCGCATGGAAAATGCCACTAAATTCGAAATTTAATTTTATACTCAGTGGCAGCTTACAGCAGACGCAATGGTTTTATTGGAGACTATTTTCTTGTGATACGCGATATAAAACATGAGTGGTAGTCGTTTTATCTTTTTTCTGAAAGTACAAGTTTTTCAACCGGTTACTACTCTTCATCTCTATCTTGCCCTTCTATTAATGTCTCTGAGTGTCTGCTACACCAACAGTCCTGAATAATCTGTTTTACATAGTCCAATGTTTGATCTGCCACATAGCTTTTCACCTTTTTCTGCTCCTTCTCTTGTCATGATAATTATTCCTGGTTTCCTCAGCAACGTGCCACTATCTTGCCTCTTTGTCTGCTGGGACAAGCTAATTGTACACGTCTTCCCAAATAATTTTTGGTGCTACTTCGTATATGGCATAATTTCCTTCTATAACATGACATTTAAAATGCTTCCAGATTCCTCTTCTCTGGATATCCCGTGATCAACCTTTTTTTAATACAATGCTGTGCCTCAGGCGTACAATTTCAGAAATACTTTTTCAATTTCATATCCATATTCGCTACCAAAGAGCTCTTCTTCGTTTCTGCTATTTTGGAAAAGCATTAGAGTTTAACATTTCGTCGATGATGGAGTCGTTATAGACGGAGGATATGCTCGTTTTGTTGATGCATGGTGAAATAATTCGGCCATGCCCTTTTCAAAGAAACCATCCTGTCACTAACCACCCGCCACTGTGGCCGAGCGGTTCTAAGTGCTTCAGTCCGGAACCGCGCTGCTGCTACGGTGGCAGGTTCGAATCCTGCCTCGGGCATGGATGTGTGTGATGTCCTTAGGTTACTTAGGTTTAAGTAGTTGTAAGTTCTAGGGGACTGATGACCTCAGATGTTAAGTCCCATAGTGCTCAGAGCCATTTGAACCATTTGATGTCACATTATCGAGCCCTCTGGATATGTTTCAGAGACGATATAGCTTCCCTTCGCTGACCGTGAAACGACTGCTGTGCCCTCAGGGAAGACTTGCTGGTATCACACCAGTGACTCTATACTAGGGCCGGCCAAGACTTGGGATCGCAGGCTGCGTCTTGCTCAGCCTCGCTGCACATTTCCACCACAGCGATGGCTCGCTGTCTTGAGCAACTTGTTGGGGGGGGGGGGGGGGGGGGGGGGGGGGAGACTGCGAAGGCACTGCAGTTAAATGACAGTGCAGTCGCACTGCAATACGACTTGGTTTTATATTTCACATTTGCCAACAACATGTATCACAAACAAAACAAATTATCAGTGTCATCTTACTATTTTTGGTGAGCTGTATGATTTTTATCTGGTACAGACTGTCTGCATACCGACATACGCAGACAGTGTTACAAATTTTCGCACTCAAGTTCCCACATAACCGTGACTTATTTAGCTTCATAACCGAAAAAAGTTTCTTTCACATGAATATGTCGATCGAAATATTGTAACGCTCTTGCAGCCTCATCACTGTGTAATCGAAACTGTCCGTATAGTTTTAACGTGAGGGGAATCGCCATTAAAACGGGAATTACCTTGCAGGTCACTCATTTACATTTGCACATGGACAAGTGCGCTTTTAACTAAAACGGCAAACGATATGGAAAACAGGTCGAAAACAGATGTAAGATTGGCAGTGTCCTCAGGACGCTTAGGAAACTATCCTTGTAATTGTTTTAACGCGACAGTGAATTCTTCAAACCCCCATGTTTTCTATAACACCAGTGACCTTAGGGAAATAGACGGTGATTTTTGTCATAATGCATCCATTTTATACCGCGATGTTCTTTTCAAATGCATCCGCATCAAATAAGAAAGAAGCTGTGTCTCACCTTGCAGTGTCTTACGGTGGGCAGTGTGCAGTCAAATCCACATCAAAAGCGAGCCGTGTAATCCATTCCTGATTTTCTACTTGTAATTCCTGCACTCTTTTTTCCTTCATATATTCAACAATAGCGAGATTTAAGTCGTAAAATCGTTCCAGGCATGCCCCTTGACTTAAAACTTTGCAGTAATATATAAAGTCTCCATACTCTTCGTTCAGTTTCATTAAAAGCAGTTGCAACTGATAGTGGAATAATGCGTGCGACTTCAGAAATTTTGCTTTTCATATCACCAATTTCTTCGTGCTACATGCCTACAGATTTAGCACAAAATGCTTCTTGATGTACTGAACAATCAATCCCGACATGCGATCGTTGCAATTTTTTACTCTTTCAATGTCAACTAAATTTTTAAATTCTTTCTGCATGGTATTGTAACATCGTTTCATAGTATATTTGCAGCACCCATTTGCTTATGCGATTGCATAACAGATGTTGAGAATTCTCATCCCTCTCTTCTGTCGTTTCTATTTATTTTTTATGACGTCAGATCGCTAGACTGCCTTGTGCAAAAAAACGCTGGGGGTCTATGAATGTCCTTCATACCACGAACAGGGTAAACAGCGCCGGCACTACGATTATGCCGAAATAAAGGAAGTTGCGCCGACCTTAAAGCATAAAAGTGCCACACCGCAGTACTAAATGAAATTTCGCGATGTATGCTGTACTTGACATAATTACTATCTTATATCCATTCCCTGTGTCAATAAATTTTATTGATCTCACTCAAAGCATGTTCAGGTGTGCTTACCACTACACATACGCATGCCTGTGCACCAATCTTATTAATTCTTCATACACCATCCGACCTAAAAGTTGCGAGACTGATTGTATTTCTGGTGTATAATCGATATCAGCGTATTTACTACGATGGCAGCTTAAACTAACAGCTGAAAACAACAGATATGTACTCGACCAGTCAGTTATAAGCAGCAATCTTACGTAGTGGGCGTGCGGTCATGGTGTGTCACCGTTGCTGTGTCACAGATTGCAACGGAGCAACATCTGTAGATCGATTGTTCAAGGTATTCTCTAAAATGTATTCCTGCTGCGAATGATTGAAAAGCAAGACGCGGACTATTCTTTTCTGAAGAAGAAAGAGAGAAAAAAAATACATCACGAGTGACAAGTCTTGGTGGCTACGAAGTCTTTAGCGACGTATTTCTTGAATAAGAATCTCTCGGTGTAAATGCCGCGTCAATTCAGGATAAAACTCCAAGCTTTCGACCACTACCTCCATGGTCGTCGTCAGGGCTAAAACTGACTGTCGTAAACTAGCGAGGCTCCCACTTTTATATGCACAGGAAGGCTTCTGATTGGCTGGAATACGTCATAGCAACAGCGATATGGCGCGTAGTGAAGTGGTGCCCTCTACTTCCATAGATGTAGTTTCTATCCCGCATTGCTTGCAGCGCCATCCCTTGAATCAGGAGGGAAAGTGCGGAAAGTTTTCCTCTGCGATTTTTCTTTATCCAGTGCACTCTTCCAGGTGTTGCTAAGTGCATAGCCGTTGTCTCTGTTAAAGTTATTATCGCTGAGTCTTATTTCGACTGCTTCCCGGATCACAGAGTCCCAGTAATTCGATGCGTGGGCTATTACTCTCGTTTCTTCAAATAAAATCTTGTGCTTGTTAAGCAGGCTATGTTCAGCCACCGCTGATTTATTCCAAATACCTGTATTTCAGGTGCATCGGTTCTTACAGACTAGCCCATGTAATTGTTGCTGCATTCGCAAGGAATACTATAAATTCCCGGCACCCTTAAGCCGAGACTATCTTTGACTGGCCTCAACGTTTCCTAATTTTCCTAGGTGGCCGGAAAACTAGTTTTATTCCTTGCCTCTTTAGGACTCTGCCTATCTTGCATGTTGTAGTAGCACCGCAAAATGGAAACCGCGCTGTGTGTTGGACCTTTTCTTGTTTATGGACGGCATCGTGTCTTACTTTCTTTGACAATACTGATTTCACCGGCAGAATAACCTTTCCTCTTGAAAACAGTCGTCAAATGGTTAATTTCGGGACTGAAGTGGTCCTTATCGGAAATAGTCCTGGCTCTGTGTACTAAAGTATTCAGCGTAGCTCTCTTCTGAGACGGATGATGGAAGCTGTGGCTGTGCAGATACAAGTCTGTATGCGTTGGCTTCCTGTACACAGAATGGCCCAGTCGTCCATCCAGTTTTCGCTCCACCAACACATCTAAAAAAGGTAACTTCCCTTCCTTCTCTACCTTCATTGTAAATTTTATTTTTGGATGTACACCATTCAAATGTTCGACGAACTGCTGCAGCGTGTCACTGCCATGTGGCCAGATTAAAAAAGTGTCGTCGACGTATCTGTAGAAGCATGATGGGCGGAGGTGAGCGCTGCTCAACGCTCGTTCTTAAAAATCCTCCATGAAAAAATTCGCTATTGCTGGTGATACTGGCGAACCTATGGCTGTTCCATCCGTCATTTCATAATAATTTCCACTGTATAAAAGTCTTGGTGTTATCAATACGAATCTGCCACAAAGCGACAAAGTGCAGAAGTTCACGTGAAGGACCAACGCAAGCGACAGTCAAGCCAATGTGACGCACTATTTGAACAACATTCAAAAGAAGCACTTTTCTGATAGTTTCTCATGGTTGTATGATGGTTCGTTGCGTTGTACTAAGTGAGGAGGACGACTACGTGAACCACCTGAAGCATGAAAACCACCATCTTAACTTTTCGCTATTTTTTGTTAATCCAGCTAGAAACATTCTAGCTGATAGGGCTATGGTGCCCTGTTAAAAGTGCGTCGTCTCGTAGGGGGATTTACACAGGGTGAACGTTAATAAAACCGACAAACTGCAGGGACGGATTCCTGATTAAAAATGGAGGAAAAAAGGTGGACAGAGTGCGTGCAATGACAGCAATTAATCCCGGGACTCAGAACAGAGCTGCACCGCATCCATGTCACAACAGGTGATGAAAGTGGCCTCCGTGGGATGCAATGCATGCGTTCATAGGTCGCATCATAGGTTGCCGCACTCTTTCGCACGTTCCAGTCTCTGTCCGAAATGCGTCACACGCATCGTGAACCCGCTGTTAAAGGATCTGCATACCAGGAACTAGTTCAGCATACACATCGCTTTTCAGATTCGCAGAGGAAAAAATCCAGGGCGACATAGTAGGTCATGCTATAGCGCCTCCGCACCCTATCCAGTGTCCAGGGAAGTTGCTGAGGTGTCGACGAACTGTAATGCGGAAGTGGGTTGGTGCTCCATCATGCAGAAACGACATAACCTGTCGTATTGTCAAAGGCACATTCTCAAGTACCCAGGCAGAGTATTGTGCAGGAAATCTGGGTACGTTGTGGATTAATAATTGGTCGCCAAGAATCCCTGCCCACACATTGATGCTGAACCGATGCTGATGAGACGCCTCAACCATTGCCCGAAGATTGTCTGAGGCCCACAAATGAGATGACAATTACGCAGATTGGTGATGCCACTTCTGATAAAGGTTGTTTCGTCGGTAAAGAGGACTGATGATAGAAATCCCATAGCTGCGATGGTCTGGTGCAGAAACGATAACAAACTTCTTCCCGTGAACTGAAATCCACTGCTGATAATTCTTGCACTCGTTGTGGGTGATAGAAATAGGAGCAATTATCATCCAGGATACACTTAATCGTACTTTGGCGTACACCATGTTGGCGGGCCACTTACCTTGAGCTTGTACTAGGGTTCGTATTAAGATCCTGTAGAGCCCGCTCCTCCAAATGTGTTGTACGCACAGTCAGCCGCCTTCCTGCAATTTCGTCTGCCTGAAAGGACACAAAAAGGGCGTGAAGTACTGTTCAAATGGTTCAAATGGCTCTGAGCACTATGGGACTCAACTGCTGAGGTCATTAGTCCCCTAGAACTTAGAACTAGGTAAACCTAACTAACCTAAGGACATCACAAACATCCATGCCCGAGGCAGGATTCGAACCTGCGACCGTAGCGGTCTTGCGGTTCCAGACTGCAGCGCCTTTAACCGCACGGCCACTTCGGCCGGCCGTGAAGTACTGTGTGATGTGATTCGGTGTCTGTGAGGGTACTTGTTTTGGTACAGCCGTTTTGCCTCTCGACCGTTACCATCAGCTTAGCCGTACACAAACACCATCTCGGGTTTTTCCCGACAGGAATACAGGACCATTCTGCCGCTTATAGTTCACTACGGCAGTCACACAGCCGGCAACAGAAAGAACGCAAGACACTTAGTCACAGGAACATTCATTCCTCAGCGCCCTCTACCGTGGCAACGATGCATTTCCGGACACATGTTCATAGGACCTTCTACATCTACATTTACATCTACGTGATTACTCTACTATTCACAATAAAGTTCCTGGCAGAGGGTTCAGTGAATCACCTTCATGCTATCTGTCTACATTCCACTCTCGAACGACACGCGGGAAAAACGAGCACTTTAATTTTTCCTTGCGAGCCCTGATTTCTCTTATTTTATCGTGATGATCATTTCTTCCTATGTAGGTGGGTGCCAACAGAATGTTTTCGCAATCGGAGGAGAAAACTGGTGATTGAAATTTCATGAGAAGATCCCGTCGCAACGAAAAACGCCTTTGTTTTAATGATTGCCACTCCAATTCACGTATCATGTCTGTGGCACTATCTCCCCTATTTCGCGATAATACAAAACGAGCTGCCCTTCTTTGTACTTCTTCGATGTCATCCGTCAGTCCCACCCGATGCGGATCCCACACCGCACAGCAGCACTCCAGAATAGGGCGGACAAGCGTAGTGTAAGCAGTCTCTTTGGTAGACCTGTTGCACCTTCTAAGTGTTCTGCCAATGAATTGCAGTCTTTGGTTTGCTCTACCCACAATATTATCTATGTGATCGTTCCAGTTTAGGTTATTTGCAATTGTGATCCCTAAGTATTTGGTTGAATTTACAGCCCTCAGATTTGTGCGACTTATCGCGTAATCGAAATTTAGCTGATTTCCTTTAGTACTCATGTGAATAACTTCACACTTTTCTTTATTCAGGGTCAATTGCCACTTTTCGCACCATACTGATATCTAAATCATTTTGCAAGTCGTTTTGATCGTCTGATGGCTGTACAAGACGATAAATAACAGCTTCATCTGCAAACAATCTAAGACGTCTATTCAGATTGTCTCGTATGTCGTTAATATAGATCAGGAACAATAAAGGGACTATAACACTTCCTTGGGGAATGCCGGATATTACTTCTGTTTTACTCGATGACTTTCCGTCTATTACTACGAACTGTGACCTTTCTGACAGTAAGTCACTAATCCATTCGCACAACTGAGGCGATATTCCACAGGCACGCAGTTTGGTTAGAAGACGCTTGTGAGGAACTGTGTCGAAAGCCTTCTGGAAATCTAAAAATATGGAATCAATTTGACATCCCCTGTCGATAGCACGTATTACTTCATGAGTATAAAGAGCTAGTTGTGTTTCACAAGAGTGATATTTTCTGAAGCTGTGCTGACTATGTGTCAATAAATCGTTTTCTTCGAGGTACTTCACTATATGTTCCAAAACCCTACTGCAAATCAACGTTAGTGATATAGGCCTGTGATTCAGCGGATTACTCCTACTTCCCTTTTTGGCTATTGGTGTGACTTGAGCAATTTTCCAGTCTTTAGGTACGGATCTTTCCGTGAACAAGTGGTTGTACATAATTGCTAAATATGGAGCTATTTTATCAACATACTCTGAGAGGAACCTGAGTGGTATACAATCTGGACTTGAGGCCTTGCCTTTATTAAGTGATTTAAGCTGCTTTGTTACACCGAGGATATCTATGTTTCTTATCTGGGCAGTTATTCTTGATTGGAATTCAGGAATATTTACTTCGTCTTCTTTGGTGAAGGAATTTCGGGAAACCGTGTTTAATAAGTCTGCTTTAGTAGCAATGTCATCAGTGACTTCCCTTATTTCCAGTCAAGAGTACGTCCCTGCAGTTTTTATTAATGTTCACACTGTATAAGTTAGATAAAGTCTTTCACGGTTACATGGACAAAACCCATGCATCCACCGTGCCCTACTTTCCGGATCACAGTCACGTTGCTATTCGCTGAGCATCCGTTTTTCTTAATAATGTCAGTGACGTACTGGCGAGTAGTCTTGCACTTTTGCCGAATTGGCTCTGCCCGACCAGTGGCAAGCTCCTAGATATGGAGTGGCCGGCGGATGCGCCGAGATTCCCAAGCGATCCACGGGCGCGTGCGCGGGCCCCGTTACGCCTGCAGCTGGCGCGGCCCGCCACGCCACGCCCCCTCGGGTAGGCTGTGAGGCACGCACGGCGGCCGCTCGGCGCTCGCCCTCCCGGAGCCCGCAGCCTGGCGCGCGCCCGAGGTCACCATTGACGTCAACGGTCACGTGACACCGCCCGGCTGCCGCCTTCGCCGTCGCCACCGGCGACGCTGCGGCCGCAGATAAGCGTGTATGCCCGTCAGCGGAACTCCTTCTTTTTCCCCTTTTGCTCGTTTCAGCAGAGGCGCTTCCGATGTGGATTCTTCTCGAAAGTCACGCATTTCACTTTCCTTTACTGCTGCTTCTGTACAAATGTCTCGACGCGTACTGTGGTTGTAATTCAAAGATTAGAGGATTTACGAGTGAAGAAGCTGTCTTAAGTCACTCTTCACTTATTTTTTGCTTTTATCGAAAATTATGTTGTACCTATGTCAGCCACTAAGAGAAAGTATTACTACATATTCTACTATTCATTTCATTTATTTCATATTTAAAACATACTGTCCGCTATTTTAAAAAGCACGTCGTACATTTTACAGTTTTACATGTAATAGTACTATGTTCCACGTTATTAGCAAAATTTGTTTTGAGCAATAAAACAATGAGTCATGAAGAAAAGTAAATTATTTGGAGGAAACGAATTGTTAAAATAATAAATTTTAGTCATTTAGAAGAAAATAATAGAAAGATAGGAAAGGGACGAACTACAAATTTTCTTTTACTGTTAAAAACAAAGTGTAACATATAAATTATGGTTTGTATTGTTGCTATTACAGGTCGGCAGAAACATCGAGTCTGTCCCACGTGAAGTAGCGTACAAAATTATGTCTTCATACATTGCTAAATGAAATACGTCATGAGTGATTCTGTGTGTGTTTGTTTCTACTGTCTAAGAACTACTATTACATATTACACCTTGCAGGTGCTTATGTAGGGCGTACCCACAGCACTATTTGTGCTACTACATCTAGACATAGTTCTACGTGTAGTATGTGTGCTAGTATGTTGTATGTTTGAATGTTGCTGTCTTCCTTGACCAGCGCCATAGGCAGGAGGGTAGCCTCGGACCTTACAGATTTGAGCCTCATCTCCCCTGTATGGCGCATTCCTTAGATACCGGGTGATCAAAAAGTCAGTATAAATTTGAAAACTGAGTAAATCACGGAATATTGTAGATAGAGAGGTACAAATTGACACACATGCTTGGAAAGACATGGGGTTTTATTAGAACCAAAAAAATACAAAATTTCAAAAAATGTTCGACAGATGGCGCTTCATCTGATCAGAGTAGCAATAATTAGCGTAACAAAGTAAGACAAAGCAAAGATGATGTTCTTTACAGGAAATGCTCAATATGTCCACCATCATTCCTCAACAATAGCTATAGTCGAGGAATAATGTTGTGAACAGCACTGTAAAGCATGTCCGGAGTTACGGTGAAGCATTGGCGTCGGATGTTGTCTTTCAGCATCCCTAAAGATGTCGATCGATCACGATCCACTTGCGACTTCAAGTACCCCCAAAGCCAATAATCGCACGGACTGAGGTCTGGGGACCTGGGAGGCCAAGCATGACGAAAGTGGCGGCTGAGCACACGATCATCACCAAACGACGTGCACAAGAGATCTGTCGGACATTTTGTAACCTTTTTTTTGTTCTAATAAAACCCCATGTCATTCCAAGCATATGTGTCAACTTTAACCTCTCTATCTACATTATTCCGTGGTCTATTAAGTTTTCAAATTTATACTGACTTTTTGATCACCCGGTATAATGATTGTCTCGTTTATACTTGTCATTTTACGATATTTAAACTGCAGTTTAGATACATGAATCAGTCACCTGCTGCGTCCGTTTTTCTTATAATTATCTTATTTATCCATTTTAGGTGTTACACTGCTATGTGTTATGCGCCTGTGTCTAGTGTTGTTGTGGTGTTTGTGTCATTTTTTTGTCTCTGCATCAAGGGTCCTGCCATAGTGTGTCTGTTCGGATCTGCCTTACGTATTTTCTTAGCTATAGATGTCACACAGTGTTTTTGAAACCTGATCAGCGATGTTGTCAGGAGCACACCATTTGTCTGGTTTGCTTAACATTTATTTGCTGCTCTTACGTGTGTGAGGGTGCTGCAATGTAATGCAACGTGTTTCTACTATTAAAGATCATTATCAGGAACAGGAAGGTTTTTCAATGCAGTATTTGTGTGCAATCAGACCTAACATTCAACCACGCTGTACATGACGCGAAAAACGCAAAGTAAAAATTTTGGCTGGTTGAACGTTCCACACGAAGCCACACAAATCCTGTGCCTGATGAGGATTTATGGTAGTAGAAACGGCAAACCATAATAAAGGTTTTTCACATCTGTGGGGCGCCACTGCTTAAAAAATATTTTGTTTTTGTTTTGTACGCGTTTCTGAGCTAACAAGGGGAGGCCGCCAATTGTGAAATTCAGATTCGATTCATACTGCGCATAATAAAAGCTCATGGCCAGAGGTGTAATGTGGCAAAGCACCAAGATGCACTTCTCAGCCGTTGTCGAGAAAATCGACAGTTAAAAGAAACCGTTGCGGTGAAATACTCTATACAATTAATAATTTTCTGCAGCGTCGTGGCGCAGCGGTAAGCGCTCGGGTTCGTAATCCAAAGGTCGCCGGATCGAATCTCGCACCATGCAACTTTTTTTTATTATTTGTTTTTTTTTGTAATTGAAATAATATATATATTTCCGGCAATCAGTTGCAACAATTATGCATATAATAAGTTGTTGAAAGTCGTTTGTCGTGGACAAATAAAACTTGAAATAAAACACAATATCACAAATAGTATTCAAGTGGATACAATTTATTGAAAAGTTCGGTATACACTCGCTCATAATTAACAATTAGTGACAAGAAGTAGCTGGAGTATCGCACGAACCAGAGTGATAGTTATCAGAGAAACATGGAAAGCAGAAAACAGCACGACATCGAGCACATCTGATAAACGATGCGTTTTTACAAGAACAATTGTTTTTTAAATTATCTGTTGGGAAACACACCTGACTGACATTCTGAAAAATTGTTCTATCGTTCGTCAGGTTTGATGCATACCACGCGTATCGTATCATATCGGCAAAAATCGGAGAAGACAATTGGTGGTGGACGATGGATTGTGTATATATATATATATATATATATATATATGTGTGTGTGTGTGTGTGTGTGTGTGTGTGTGTGTGTGTACATTTGAATTACAAAAAACAAAACAAAAAAGTTGCATAGCGCGAGATTCGATCCGGTGACCTTCGGATTACGAACCCGAGCGCTTACCGCTGCGCCACGACGCTGCAGAAAATTATTAATCGTAGAGAGTATTTCACCGCAACGGTTTCTTTTAACTGTCGATTTTCTCGACAACGGCTGAGAAGTGCATCTTGGTGCTTTGCCACATTACACCTCTGGCCATGAGCTTTTATTATGCACAGTATGAATCGAATCTGAATTTCACAATTGGCGGCCTCCCCTTGTAAGGCGCGAAACTCTTTTTCCAAGCTCCAAAACTTGAGTTTTTATGCAGTGCACAGGCTTTCGTTTTTCACATACAATTAACCAAAGTGAAACAGCTGTTACTTTTGCGAGAATGATCTCTTGGATGAAATCTCATCATCGGACTCCAAAAATAAAGACAAAGCCTTGTTGATGTAGTCAACCACCTCTGTGTCTCGCCATCTCTACCATTTGGTTGTAACCTTTGCTTCCCCTGCACTTCTCCTTCTAAGATGATTTTTTAAGCTATTATATCGACTTGGGTATCCAGTTCATATAGTTTTTCTTCACTATATCATGTTAATCATTTGCCTTTTCTCTTGAATATCTTTTAATGTTTGTTTATTGGATTTTTTTCAGTCCATGATGTTTTTGTGACTCTTCGTATATCCACGTCTCTATTACTTCTATCTACTTCTATCTATATATTGAAAAAATGTCACTGTGCGTTTAATATGCTTCCCTCCCCTCTGCCACTGAATAATGTATATGCGGTGGTGAAATCCATCGCACTTGTATTTACGCTTAGGAAGTTTGGCAGTTCTAAAAGTAGTGCAATGCTCAGAGATTTGCATGAGTTACTAATTCGTAGTTTTAAGTTGTTAGTTTGTCAGTTTGTGCATGGGATGATATAATACAGGTTCTCATTATTTTAAGTTATCCATACGACCGAGACCAAATAATTTTGACTTCTGAGCAGACATCTAATCCCGCAGTACAAACGCGGAAGTTTTACAACGATGCAAACTGCAAATATTCCATGAAGGAAGGATGGTAAAAGTTGTAACTCATATTTATATTCGCTGAAACGTTAGATTTGAGGTGAAATGCAATTTATTTCAAAATCCACTGTAACAAATTTCGTTTAATGCTATGTGAAAAACTGAAACAAATAAAAAACCGAAAGTGCTATGGCATGCTTCAGGAGTAGTGAAAACAAGAGACTCGTAGTGACTGGAGAAATTATGAAATATTGTAGCCTGTTTTTGGACTTACTACGTAGTCTGTTACATAAAGCGTAAGTTGATATAACGACACAAGCACTCCACAAACAGCTACTTCAAGCTATTTTTATCGGTCACAGTGCATTTAGATGACAGTCTACTATTCTATGTAGCTCGTCAGCACAGCTCTCAGCAACGCAACGCTGCTATAACTTTCTTCAGATGTGGAGCTCACCAGGATAATGCAAATTACCAGTGAGGCAGCGCAAAGAACTCAGTAGACATTCTGCCGAGTTAAATCGAAAGTATGTTGCACTTGAAAATAGTGCTGTAGCGTCGAAACGCCTCCTGTCTGATAAATTTGAATTTGAATGGCTCATTGAGGAGTATTTATTCCGCTTCAACACTGTTTGCATATAATCCTGGACATTACTTTCGTAAATATGGTTATGTGTAAAAATGAAATCTATTGTTGGAAACGCCGGCCGATGTGGCCGTGCGGTTCTAGGCGCTACTGTCTGGAGCCGAGCGACCGCTAGGTCGCAGGTTCGATCCTGCCTCGGGCATGGATGTGTGTGATGTCCTTGGGTTAGTTAGGTTTAATTAGTTCTAGGTTCTAGGCGACTGATGACCTCAGAAGTTAAGTCGCATAGTGCTCAGAGCCATTTGAACCATTTATTGTTGGAAAAGTTTTCACTCTCGAAACTTTAAAGCGATTGTTATTGCAAACAAAAGTCACATCTGCTGGGCTATATAAATTGGATAATTTTTCAGCTTGTTTGAGCCTGAAGAAGACGTTTTGCAGGATTTAGGTAGGTAGGCGTATGAAAGCAGCCAGATCGCATGACTAGTTGTCTGTCCTGGAGATGAATTCTTTTAATATTAAATAAACCGTACTTTGTTCTCTTATATTGGGAAGCAGCATGTACATAAAAAATGATTACGTTGTGACATGGACACGTCATTAAGTCTGGTTTAAAATCTTGCTTATCGTAAAAAATGCGGCCATCGTGTCAAAAACGAATGTGGATATTGAGGTGCCAAAGTCGAGACACCATGGCTACTGTAGATCTTTTTTTCATGAGTTATGCGGGCAATTGTCTATAAGCAGTTGACAGTTTAGCCATGACCTACAAGCCACACTGTGAAATTTGTTCTGTTGCAGAATGCCATGTACAAGTATTCCTGTTAGTTAAAGATAATGTGCGTAAATAATTAGGGTGTATTAGCCAAACCACGTAGAGTGCTGATTTTGAACTCCTTTCCAAATGCGTGGAACCTTTACATCTTGCAAACCGTTCAAGAGTCTTATTTTGGGCTGGTACTGCATAGCCACACAATCACGTAGGCCATTCTCACTGAAGCTCCAGTTCTGCCTGGAGTAGTTGCAGAACTGCTGTCCGGTATAACGCCGACTTAACAGGATCCACAGTTTCTCGTTATGTAGTCAACAGACAGACCGGCTTTTGGACTTCGTGGAAGGTGACAGTTATGTGGCTTAGCTTCATGTCATTCTCTCCTTTTTCAATCCTCCTCCTGTCCATACTCACCTAATATCAATCTAGTGGCTTTCTCGTACGCTGTTCGCATTGGCTTCTGTTGTAGGACGTAGGATCAAACCAAATTTCTTAGCCGTTAGTTATCTTTGCTCCCCTCATTCACAAGGAAGTGTTTTTTGGAGGTAGGGTAAACAAATTATTGACAATATAGGAAGAAATGTGAGGGAACTCGTGTGGATTGTATAGCTGCTTGTTCTTTGGTAGTGTGTCCACTGTCATTACATATACGTAAGTAATATCAGCAGTGTTAGTCTTTTTTTTTTTCGTGGACGTTCAAGAAGACTGCTGTATCGTCTGCCGTCATCTTGCTTTGGTTTAAGCAGGCTTTAAAGACGTCTTAATACAGAGTATATGACCTTTAATTGCGTTAAGTCTTTCGCATTACAGATTACAATATTCAAAGGACGCGACACTGGAGTTTGCTTGGTTGTTACACACCGACAAGTTGAAGTGTGTGCTTTACTGGACGATAGTAAATTATGGAACAACTTGAGATGGATAGTGCCATTGGAGTCTTTCTTCGTTGTTGTTGTGTGCGCGTTCCTCGTAGCGGAGAATAATTCAGACCGGGAAAAGTAAAATGTTCCAACTTGAGGTTGAAGTTCTTTTGTCTATGTTTGCTTTTACAATAACATGTTTTTTTTGGGTAGGGTCCGCCTTTGGCAAAACACAGTTTTGTTCTTTGTCCCAGACATGTTTCACTGCAGTTGCAGCAGCATCAGTGGTTTTTTTATTTTGTGGCTGTTAAACATAAGGTATGTTCTTTACTGTTTAAAGACATGTAAATATTAGTTTGTAAATCGTAATTACAGATTTTTGAAGATCACATAAAATTGTGTGTTCATACCTTCCTACCACATTGATGTGGTTTTCCTGCTGTGTTACGCTTTACAATGTCTGTTTTTCTTTACAGTTTGTCACCTGCAACTATATACAACTTAATGTAGGCAAAATATTTACGCAAAAATTACGATTTGTAAACTTACATGACTATGCCTGAGATTAATAATTTATGTGAAAGGCTTTTTTTTTTTTGTTTGTTTTGTGTGTGTGTGTGTGTGTGTGTCTATTTACGTTATGTTTCACTTACGTTTTCCTTTTTCGTCATCTTCTTCATTGTCAAATTCTGTGTATTGAGTTGTCACTGTTTACCAGCTGTAATAACAAGATGGCGGACAGTAGAAAGCGTAATTTTTGCGTAAATATTTTGCCTACATTAAGTTTTATATAGTTGCAGGTGACAAACTGTGAAGAAAAAGGGACACTGTAAAAACGTAATACAGCAAGAAAACCACACCAATGTGGTAAGAAGGTATGAATATACAATTTTATGTGCTCTTCATAAATCTGTAATTACGATTTAGAATCTAATATTTACATGTATTTATACAGTAAAGAACATTCCTTATGTTTAGCAACCATAATAATAAAAAACCCACTGATGATGGTGCAACTGCAGTGGAACATGTCTGGGACAAGAAACAAAATTTTGTTTTGCTAAAGGCGGACCCCACCCAAAAACTTAAAATGTTCCATTTTTATTTGCCCTGAGTACGGGAATAACCGGATAAGTTTCTCCAAGAATCCCCTCGTCGCAAGGCACTCAGTTCGTTTGGTTGGAGTGTAAGCGACGGCGGCTATTACAACAGCAGAAATAACATCGTGATAAATGTCAGCAGCACAAACAGCCTGATGCGGATATCGAACGTGTGGAATCATCGATGCTATTCGACATGTTAATTAATCATCAGTTGCAGAAGTATTAATTATTGTACTGTCCAGTGTAAAATTTCTCTGTACAATCTCTGTTATCCACAATGAACATAAGAATAAGTGACTTAAACATGTGGTGTACAGCCGTTCCTTCTGACAAAGAAAGCAACATTATGCACCTAAAATATAGGGCGTTTTTATAGTAATGGAATCGACCGTCTCACCGGTTTTTAATGTGTGCTGAGGCACATATATTTTAAGTTTTGAAAACCATGGCCGTGAAAATACATGGAACGTTTGACCAGAAAATCCCACATTGGTACGTGATTCCAGTTATCAGAATAATGGGCATCCTACACTCCTGGAAATGGAAAAAAGAACACATTGACACCGGTGTGTCAGACCCATCATACTTGCTCCGGACACTGCGAGAGGGCTGTACAAGCAATGATCACACGCACGGCACAGCGGACACACCAGGAACCGCGGTGTTGGCCGTCGAATGGCGCTAGCTGCGCAGCATTTGTGCACCGCCGCCGTCAGTGTCAGCCAGTTTGCCGTGGCATACGGAGCTCCATCACTGTCTTTAACACTGGTAGCATGCCGCGACAGCGTGGACGTGAACCGTATGTGCAGTTGACGGAATTTGAGCGAGGGCGTATAGTGGGCATGCGGCAGGCCGGGTGGACGTACCGCCGAATTGCTCAACACATGGGGCGTGAGGTCTCCACAGTACATCGATGTTGTCGCCAGTGGTCGGCGGAAGGTGCACGTGCCCGTCGACCTGGGACCGGACCGCAGCGACGCACGGATGCACGCCAAGATCGTAGGATCCTACGCAGTGCCGTAGGGGACCGCACCGCCACTTCCCAGCAAATTAGGGACACTGTTGCTCCTGGGGTATCGGCGAGGACCATTCGCAACCGTCTCCATGAAGCTGGGCTACGGTCCCGCACACCGTTAGGCCGTCTTCCGCTCACGCCCCAACATCGTGCAGCCCGCCTCCAGTGGTGTCGCGACAGGCGTGAATGGAGGGACGAATGGAGACGTGTCGTCTTCAGCGATGAGAGTCGCTTCTGCCTTGGTGCCAATGATGGTCGTATGCGTGTTTGGCGCCGTGCAGGTGAGCGCCACAATCAGGACTGCATACGACCGAGGCACACAGGGCCAACACCCGGCATCATGGTGTGGGGAGCGATCTCCTACACTGGCCGTACACCACTGGTGATCGTCGAGGGGACACTGAATAGTGCACGGTACATCCAAACCGTCATCGAACCCATCGTTCTACCATTCCTAGACCGGCAAGGGAACTTGCTGTTCCAACAGGACAATGCACGTCCGCATGTATCCCGTGCCACCCAACGTGCTCTAGAAGGTGTAAGTCAACTACCCTGGCCAGCAAGATCTCCGGATCTGTCCCCCATTGAGCATGTTTGGGACTGGATGAAGCGTCGTCTCACGCGGTCTGCACGTCCAGCACGAACGCTGGTCCAACTGAGGCGCCAGGTGGAAATGGCATGGCAAGCCGTTCCACAGGACTACATCCAGCATCTCTACGATCGTCTCCATGGGAGAATAGCAGCCTGCATTGCTGCGAAAGGTGGATATACACTGTACTAGTGCCGACATTGTGCATGCTCTGTTGCCTGTGTCTATGTGCCTGTGGTTCTGTCAGTGTGATCATGTGATGTATCTGACCCCAGGAATGTGTCAATAAAGTTTCCCCTTCCTGGGACAATGAATTCACGGTGTTCTTATTTCAATTTCCAGGAGTGTATAATCGTGAAGTCGCAGAATGCACTGTCACTGCCAGACAAAAATGCCCCGCAAGTTATTCCGCCGTGTGTAGCAACATTTCAGCAGCACGATCTGTTTTGTTGGAGGGCAAGCAGATGTTTGTGTGAATTGCTATGTATGAGGAACCGGTACTCGCTTGCGTCACCTGTTGTTTCTGCTCCGTGATTTGGTTACAGGTTTGCTGTCGGGCTCCGTCGGGCAGACGTGATCTTTCTGCCAATATTCCTCTACCCACAGGCTCAAACAAATGTAAACAACTTCTGCGGAAGATTACTGTCTTTCTGTAGTTAGTTTTGTTTATCTGTTCCAGAAGCACTTCCGGAGTGTTTAATCTGCCAAGATGGGTAAACTAAATGCTGAAAAAGAACCCCATTAGCAAAGTGGCTGAAGATAGTCTTGCATCTGCAACCTTCCTCCAGGAACCTGCAAACAGGAGGCCATTGTGGTCTCATGAGCGAAATAGAAGGGGATGCTTCATATGTCGGTATTTCAGAAGTTATTAAAGCTTATCATGGAAGGAGTAAAGCTTCCAGTTGACTGTAGAGCGTCAACAATTTACTCAGCGATGAACCATGTGTGTGTGACAACTTACACCTGTATCATTGTACTGGTTGTCGACTATTAAGTTATAGCTATAAGTCTGATTCACCAGCATTAGAATACAAGTTAGTATTTGGGAGGAGCAGCAGATCAACAGTTGACCACTTAGCTACAGTGAAAGAATTTTATGAAAAAATCTGACTTTCTGATGATGTACATCCTTTCTTTATATTCCTTTCAGAAAAGGGGTACAATACACGCCGACCACCCCTGGCCCCTAAACATGTTTCGAAAATTTCAAATTGATTCCGTGATCATTAAGTCGATAGACCACAAACATTTTGCAAATTTGGAGTCAGTTGAGAAATATCATGTGTCTCTAATAAATTATTTTGCGTCTTCTAATCTCAGCGTGTTATCCCCATGGAATATGATCAGGTTGGAACATTCAGAAAGACCTCAGGTGAGACAAGACACTGTATACGAGAGTGGAATTTTTCGAAAGTGGGGAAAAAACAACTTAGAGTATCTGCCCCAATGTACCAGCAGTCCAACTTTTAGTTCACACAAAGAAGAGAAAAACATTTACACCTCAGTTGGAAGAAAACCATTGCACATCAGTATAATGTTTTTCTATTACTCGTCATTTGTGGGGGAAAGATATGTGTCACAATCATTTAGTAATGAATGATCTGATTTGTTTCAGGTCGAGGTCTTATAAGTTGGTACCGACATGTTAGGATGCGAACACTTAAGTTGTTGCAGTGCCAGTAGCAAAAGACCTATTATTTTGCAATATCTACGTTAAAATAGTAGGATGCGGCCCTTTTACGTGCGTGTGCATTGCATTCATGTCCTCCCCGCGAGTTGGAAACAGGAGTGTTGCTCGGTCGTTATGCCACAGATTTTTCCGACCGTCAAGTTGGAAAACTGCTCTTAATGACTCCGATTTACGTCACTTGCATTAAATTGGTGTGGGTCGCGCTGCCGCCGTTCCTGTCAACAGAGATTCCGACTTACTGATATGACCTTCCTCGTCTTGGATGGTCGGTGTCGTTCTTATAGACAGAATAGTCAGTACTCACTTATTCTCCGTACTCCATGTCATTCTACGCGTTTGGCGGTAACATTTAATCGATGGTGAAAGCGGTAAAATGTAACTAAACTTCGTTGGCCAAACAGTTTTCGGGGAGAATTGTAATCTCATTTGTTGAAATGTGGGCAGTTCCTGAAATTGTCGAGATAATAAACTGATCGTAAAAATCTAACAGAATTTCAATATACTGAGTTGCGGGAATTGAATACCTAATATAGCAAGTGTTAAAACTTTTCACGTAAACATGAACAGTAAGTCGCACAGGGCATTTTGGTAATGCAGTGGCAAAAGTTGAAAATTTGTACCGGACCAGGACTCGAACACGGGTGTACTGCTTCCCACGAACGGCTACCTTAACCGCTTCGCCCTTTCGGACACGATCCCTGACGACTCAAATTTCAAACTTATCGCGCCATGCGGCGCAGAACCACTCGTCCATTAAACTCTCTACTCGCAAATTCCTGATACGTGTAAGAGTTCGGACGATAGTTGCGCGTTCGCACTGAAATAAACGTCGAGGAGCTGTTATCCTCTTTTTCAGATATATACTTTAAAAATTTTGATTCAGTTTCCATGGAAATAGACTGGCCGGAGTGGCCGAGCGGTTCTAGGCGCTACAGTCTGGAACCGCGCGACCGCTACGGTCGCAGGTTCGAATCCTGCCTCGGTCATGTATGTGTGTGATGTCCTTAGGTTAGTTAGGTTTAAGTAGTTCTAAGTTCTAGGGGACTGATGAACTCAGCAGTTAAATCCCATAGTGCTCAGAGCCATTTCAATAGAAATAAGTACTTACAGCCCTTGGGACACATGGCACTGACCCAAACTATTACAAAATTGTGGAAGCTTTCGTGGCCAAATCTTTATGTATTACCAATTCGCTTTTGTCTCGGCACCTTTGACCGACGTTTTCTAAATGATTTTTTGACGTTTCTCCAGCACTAGTGATGGCATTGTCAAAGTTTCACCCGCCATTACTGGTGGCAACCAGCGTCTTTGATAATGCCAGTCACTCGTGCTAGGGAAAGGTCAAAACAATCATTAAACAAACATCGGCCGAAGATCACAAGGCGAAAGTCAACAGGCAGTAGGCTTCAGAATAGGGAGAATCGAAGAATTAAGGAGTCCGACAAGGAGAATCCATGTCACCATAACTAACTTCAACAGTCCCAGATGAAGTGAAGCGATCAGATCCTTAAACTGAAGAAACGAAGAAGAAATGCGTGATTACAGAACGTATTTGAAGCACCTTGTGAATGACACTGTACTCATTGCCTCTAGTGCAGATACGCTTAAACAACGAATGGCAGAACTTAAGAGAGAACTTTGAAATTAGGTCTGAAAATAAATTATTGTAAGACTGAAATAATATAAAACAAATACATTCAGAATAAACCAGTGCAAAATAACTATGAAGTCACAAAATTAGTTGATAAATTATTGCATTTATGGAAGGAGAGAACAAGGACTGAATGAACAAGAAAAGAAATAAACAGAAGAGTAAAACTTGCAGGAGTGCCGTTGGTTTCTCATTACTAATTTTCCAGTGTGTCTGAAAAGCAAAGTTTTCAGTCAGCGTGTATTAAAAGTTTTTACTTGCGGAGGTGAGAAGTAGACTTTTAATGCAAAAACAATGGAATATCTATGAGTTTGAAACTTCCTGGCAGATTAAAACTGTGTGCCCGACCGAGACTCGAACTCGGGACCTTTGCCTTTCGCGGGCAAGTGCTCTACCAACTGAGCTACCGAAGCACGACTCACGCCCGGTACTCACAGCTTTACTTCTGCCAGTACCGGGCGTGAGTCGTGCTTCGGTAGCTCAGTTGGTAGAGCACTTGCCCGCGAAAGGCAAAGGTCCCGAGTTCGAGTCTCGGTCGGGCACACAGTTTTAATCTGCCAGGAAGTTTCATATCAGCGCACACTCCGCTGCAGAGTGAAAATCTCATTCTGGATCTATGAGTTTCTTAGTGAGAATAACAAAAAGAGACAGGAAAACAAATAAAAGGATCAGGGGAAAGATCGTAATTAGAAGGCGGTATAACAAATGAACGTACTGAGACGAATCGGTTGTAGGTAGACCAAGAACATTATTTGTTTGGATCCCAAGAGAAGAGCATACAAAGAAATGTGGATAGAAATTCGTGGTTATGATGAACGTTTAGCTTGAAATAACGCAAGGACATACAATACCTTGCTCTGCCTAGACACGTAGCATCCCCCACATTAAACGTCAACTGATAACGCCATGCTGTCACTTCAGTTAAAAGCCAGTAAATAAGAGAGAGAAGAGTAAGACATCCTCGAACCAAATCTCTAAATTTCATTACACCACTAACCATTTAGATATGCTTCTACAGGGACATAGATGTAATTCACGTGGCAGAGACTGGATGGGAAAGTAAATCTAAAAATCTGTTTTATTTTTGTTTATGTATGTATTTGCTGAAATTTTACGCTCCTCCTGACGGAAAACTTAAATAAAGGACATACACCGCTAATACTCTCGAAAAAATATTTCAAAATTAATAACTCTCCCGACTACTTTACAGATGACAGATTCTCGACCCATATAAAGGCATAAAGAAAAGTCGTTCTGTACAAATCCACTTTCACAATTAATGTAGCTTTAGGTGAGCAGTCAAAACTAAATTTAAGAAATGTGAGGTGTGAGTACCTTTAAAAAATTAAGAAATATACGCCTAAAAAAGAAAAAAAACAACCATGAACTTTGTATTATAACATTTTTGCTGAAATAAGTGGAGACACGCAGAAGGTGAGACGTAGTGTCGATTCTAGTTTGAGTGAGTAGAAAAAAGAAATATATTATTTCGTTGCAGAAAGAAGAGTCTAAAAATCGCAGTTTAACTCTATATAATTTTTTGGGCCTCATGTTTACTCGCAGCTGACTTAATACGACTGGGAAGTATTAGGACGAATTTTGCCTGGAACTTCATGAGTTGTGATTCTCGATGAGAATTGAGCTCATAAAGTGGAGAACAATTTATATACGAAACCTTTCGAATTTTGAAAAGTACCAGTTTGTCTAAACGACGCAAATACCGTAACTGCATTCTTTATTGCTTAAAGAAAAGAGTTGAAGAGAAAATGAACAGAGGAAGAAGTGCGTCCAAGCAGTATGTGCGGTGGCAGTGGACAGCAGTTGGCGAAGACGCTGTGTAACTGGACCCAATTATGCTTTTGCGAACTCAGAAGGCGGAAGATCGGCCACGCAGCCTTGAAACGGCGGCGCTGGAATTCGAAACTCGTTCCGCGCGCAGTCGCCCGCTCTCTCACGTTACCGGCTATCCGCGAGTGCGCGAGTTTAGCAGCTGCTTGTCTCTTATCCTGCACGACAGGAATTCAGCTACGTTGTCATATATTCGAAGCACTTTGCGTAAGGGTCTATATTTACTGCACTTTGTCTCTTGTGCGTGCAAGAGGAAGAAATTTTTTTAGTTTTAGTATTTACTGTAACGTTTGTATTTAAATACACTAAAAGGCAAAAAAAAAGGTGAACCGACGCACCACTAAGGAATTATCCGAATATTACAATTGCAGAAAAAATGGATTATTTATTCAAGAGTAAGAGCTTCACAAATTCAGTAAATCAATAACGCGTTGTCAGGGATTTTCTCTGCCTCGTGATGACTGGGTGTTGTGTGATGTCTTTAGGTTAGTTAGGTTTAAGTAGTTCTAAGTTCTAGGGGACTGATGACCATAGATGTTAAATCCCATAGTGCTCAGAGCCATTTTTTTGAATAACGCGTTGGTCCACCTCTACCCATTATGCAAGCGATTATTCTCTTGGCATTAATTGACAGAGTTGTTGGATGTCCCTCTGAGGCATATTATGCCATATTCTATCCAATTGGCGTGTTAGATCGTTAGAGCCCCGAGCTTGTTTGAGAGCCCTGCCCCTGAAGCTCCGAACGTTCTCAATTGGGGGTCCGTCGACCTTGCTGGCCAAGCTAGAGCTTAGCAAGCAAAATGACAAGCAGTACAAACCCTCGCCGTGTGCTGGCGGACGTCATCTTGCTAAAATGTAAGCTCACGATGTCTTGCCATGAGGGGCAACAAAACGGGGCGTAGAATATCGTTGACGTGCCGCTGCGCCCTGATGATGCTGCGGATGACAACCAAAGGGATTCTTCTACGAAAAGAAGTGGCAACCCAGACGCTCACTCGTGGTTGTCTGGGACTATGGCCGGCGACAATCAGATTAGTATCCCATCGCTGTCCGGGGCGTCTTCAGACCCATCTTCGGGCTAGAATCTCATTGACAGGACTTTAATGGTCGTCATTGATGAGCACACTTCGTACTGAAGACTGATGACCAGCGAAGACGTGTCTGGAGACGCCCCTGAGAGCGTTGGGATACCAACCTGACTGTCACCCGCCATACTGCTCGACAACCACGAGACTGAGCGTCTGGAGCTCCATTTCTTTTCATAGCAGGATCCCTTCGATTGTCATCCGCGGCATTCTTACAGCACAGAGGTACGGCGACGACGTTCTACGCCCCGTTTTGTTGCCCTTCATGGCAAGCCATCCTGGGCATACATTTCAGCACGATAATGCCCACCCCACATAACGAGAGTTTCTACTGCATGTATTCGCGCTTACCAAACCCTACTGTGGCCAGCAAGGTCGCCGGATCTCTCCCCAATGAGAACATTTGGAGCAATACGAGAAGGGCCCTCCAACCATCTCGGTATTCTGGCGATTTAACGCGCCAATTGGACAGAATTCGGAACGATATTCCTCAGGAGGACGCCCAACAATCCTATTAATCGATGCCAAACCGAATAACTGCTTGCATAAGGATCAAAGACGGACTAACACGTTATTGACTTGCTCAATTCGTGAAGCTCTTTCTCGTGAATAAATCATCCAATTTTTCTGAAATTGTAGTAATTTGTGTGAACGTCAAATTTCCCCATTTCCGTCCCATACGGACAGTTCCTTCGTGGTGCCTCATTTTATATTTTTGTTCTTTGAGTGTATTTTCCTCCCTCCTGTCACGATCAGTGTGTTCAGGTGGCGCTTCCCGGCGGAGGTTCGAATCCTCCCTCGGGCATGGATGTGTGTGTTTGGCCTTAGGATAATTTAGGTTAAGTAGTGTCTAAGTTTAGGGACTGATGACCTTAGCAGTTAAGTCCCATAAGATTTCACACACATTTGAACATTTTTTTGTTTTACAGTCAGAGCTGTTTATATTTAATTCGGGACCCTAAGCTTGTAAAAGTGTGTGATTGTTCTTCTAATAATTTCCGGGTATGCAGCCGGATCCCGTCGACATTCTGCCACGATATTTCGGCCCAGAGACGTCCGGCCATCATCAGGTGAGTACACAACTACTGAAGAGCCCAGGTGCAGTCGCGGTATTTATGCCGAATCTCGCGCATGTGAAATGTACTGGCATCCTACAGCGCATGCGTCAGGTGTTGACATGCGCAGCATAGCAGAGTTGTACGTGCTGCCCTCGGTGGTGGAAATAAAGGTTCATCTAGACATTGAGTATCGAATGACACTGTCGATTCCGCTGTGATTGTATAATTTTAATAACAGGATTCCAATTTTTATCCAGCTGAAAGCCGTTGTCACGATTTATAAGATTATTGGCAAGACGTATTTCCACTGATTCCTTGATTACGGAATCCCAAAAACCGGAAACCGGGGATAAAATTTTTGTTACATTGTATTCCATTGAATGTCCCAAAGAAATACAGTGCTCTGCTACTGCCGATTTTGACGGTTGCCGCAGACGGGTGTATCTTTCATGTTCTACACATCGTTCATGGACAGTTCTTGTCGTCTGGCCAATATATGCAGCGCCACATTCACAGGGAATTTTGTAGACGCCTGCCTTCTTCAGTTGTAAATCGTCTTTAACGGATCCAACCAGGGCCCGGTTCTTTGCTGGTGGACGGAAGATAACCTTGATTTTATTTTTCTTCAGTAATCGGCCTATTTTCGACGACACATTCCCGGCGTATGGAAGGAACGCAGTTGATTTAAAGTCATCATCTGCGTCCTCAGTGCGTTGCTTCTTGTTATGATAGTTGCGCATGGCCTTCCTTATTTGGCGAGAAGTGTAGCCATTCTCTTTGAAAACCTTCTCCAAGTGTTCTAATTCTGCGTGGAGGTTTTCATCATCCGATATTATATGCGCTCGATGTATTAAGGTACTGAGAACACCGGCTGTTTGTGCTGGGTGATGGCAACTTGACGCCTGGAGATACAGATCTGTGTGAGTCGCTTTCCTGTACACAGAATGTCCTAATGACCCATCATTTTTACGGCGTACTAGCACGTCTAGAAATGGTAAAGTGCCCTCTTTTTCAATCTCCATCGTAAATTTGATGTTCTCATGTAATGAGTTTAAGTGATGAAGGAATTTCTCCAGTTCCTGTCTGCCATGAGGCCATACAGCAAAAGTATCATCTACGTACCGCCAGAAGACCGTAGGCTTTAAAACAGCAGACTCAAGTGCTTTCTCCTCAAAGTCCTCCATAAAGAGATTAGCTACCACAGGCGACAAAGGGCTCCCCATGGCGACGCCGTCTGTTTGTTCAAAGAATTCGTCATTGAATAAAAAGTACGTTGAGGAGAGTATATGTTCAAACAAGGCCGTCATTTCTGCACTGAATAAGTTGTGTGATTGTTCATTCCCAGTATCCACATTTGATATGAAGTGCCATAGAAGAATTCAAAAATTTTACGAACTGATAATGTACATCCGACTTTCGCGGTCAGTAATGTCAGAATTATTCTCTGCACTCCCTGCAGTTGCTACGCGAAGAAACGATGTGGTGGTATCGTGTTCGCCTCCACATCCGTCATTTTACTCCCATTCGAGCTGTAGCGACACGGTCTAGAAGTTGAAGATAAGGTGCAGAAAGAAGAAATACTAAAGAGAGGAGGGAGAAGCGAAGAAGTCTGTGATTGAATTTACCTTGGCGCTGGAAAGTACAGTAGAAGTGAAAATATAAGGTACAGACAGAGACTAGAATATACAAGAGAGATAATAGGGAGAGTTGGGAGTAGTAACAATGTAGAGATGAGA
Organism: Schistocerca serialis cubense; assembly: GCF_023864345.2. Classification (NCBI taxonomy): domain Eukaryota; kingdom Metazoa; phylum Arthropoda; class Insecta; order Orthoptera; family Acrididae; genus Schistocerca; species Schistocerca serialis. The sequence continues at coordinate 484,451,374 of NC_064638.1, forward strand.
AGGTTAGATCCAGGTAGGAAGGTGGAGGTTAGCATCGAACCAGTCGAAATATTGATTACTTCAAAAAAATTGCAAGCTCTAATAACTGCTGAATCCATCGCTTAGGCTCGCGATCGCCATAGCACTAATACCGGAGAGTAAGCACAGGGTAGAAAATCCGTCGCATTGAGTGCACTGCATACTTAATAGAAGCTTTGGCATAAAAAGGTGATACAGGTGCCGTGCGATGGATAGAAAATTAAAAACTTAATGAACGTTAAAATATTGGCGAATGTTGCTGAAATAACTGCGTAAGAAGCAGAATTGCTCAAGATGGCCGAAGAGATCTCAGAAGAAGATTTGCACAAGCACAGAAAGCTTTCTTTAACGAAGGTGCTTTGTTGGGATATGAATTCACAGATCTTAGAAAAAGATTTGTGAAACTAAAGGTACAGAGGTCAGTATTGCGTGAAACTGGACATACACTATGAGCAAACGGAGTACAAGAAACTACAGTCATTTGAAATTTGGTATTAAATGACGTTAACAGTAAATGGACAGATAAATAACGGAGTGAAGAGATGCTGAAAGAACTAGGCAAGGGAACAAATCCGTGGAAACGTCTTTACAAGAGGAGAGAGGTTATGCGGCGCGTGCAAATAATGGATGCGGTAATTGTTAACTTCACGCTTGATGAATCAGTTGTAAACATTACTGGGGCAAAGATAATACTACATAAAGTATTTATAAAATAAAGTCGTTGCCATTGAGAGATCGTTAACTTCACGCTAGAAGAATCAGTTGAAACATTACAGGGACATACAAAGGTAATACTACATAAAGTATTGATAAAATAAAGCAGTTTACCGTTGTCGGCTAGTTGGCCCAGGGGAAAGGTAATTGGTAGGACTTCCTTTCTTCGGCACCTTTACTTGTGAGAATTGCGTCTTACGTAACTTAAGTCTTGGTGACAGAGTGCGTAACGTAGTCTATTTGTGTTGTTGTTAACGACGGAAAAGAGAATGGGGAGCGAGAAACCGGGTGCCACTACATAACCTACTCCTCCTGCATAGCACAAAAGTGACTGCCGAGTTGGTCTCCTTCAAGTGTTACACATCGTCACTCCGTGAGACACTGTGGAGACGTTTGGATTTTAATCAAAGACATTGCCTCAGAGTCCAGTTACCAGCGGATTTACCGCACGTACTGTTTTCCCCTGCGACCAAATCATAACGAAGAATATTTCTTCCACCACCCAGATTCGAACTGCCTGCCTCCAACTTGAGCGACACCATAGAAACATGCGGTAGCTACTTCGATTAGAGAGGTGGATCAAATTGTAGATTAACGAAGATGTTGGATGTGGAAGATACGTAAAACTGAATTAGCATAACTTTGGGTAAAACAACAGTCGAGATTGCAATAACATTTGTTTATTACGACCGATTTCGGCTTATGTTAAAGCCATCCTCAGATGGTGCTGGCGGCACCTCGGTTTTTCACGCCATAACCACGATCGTGAATAACCGAGCAGCCGCCATCACCAGCCATATGCGCCCAGAAAATCTGACGATGGCTTTAACATAAACCGAAATCGGTCATAATAAACAAATGTTATTGTGATCTCAACTGTTGTTTTCAAAGTATAGCACCAGATCGCTGCGCTCCACGGACAATGTTGTCTAAATTTAAGTCTGCAGCTCGTGGTCTCGCGGTCGCGTTCTCGCTTCCCGAGCACGGGGTCCCGGGTTAGATTCCCGGCGGGGTCGGGGATTTTCATCTGCCTCGAGACGACTGGGTGTTTGTGTGTTCCTCCTCATTTCATCATCATTCATGAATGTGGCGAGTTTGAACTGAGCAAAGGTTGGGAATTTGTACGGGCGCTGATAATCGCGCAATGAGCGCCCCCACAAACCGATCATCATCATCATCATCATCATCATCATCATCATCATCTAAATTTATGAATTAGCATAAAATTGAACCCTTATTGGGAACGACTGAAGTGGTTTTGAGCTCGTGGGAAAGATAATTAGTTAAAAATAAAGGCGGCTATTGGTATTCTCCTTTCCTATTCAGGATCCGTTGCTTTCCGTAATATACAGGATGTTACAAAAAGGTACGGCCAAACTTTCAGGAAACATTCCTCACACACAAATAAAGAGAAGTGTTACGTGGACATGTGTCCGGAAACGCTTAATTTCCATGTTAGAGCTCATTTTAGTTTCGTCGGTATGTACTGTACTTCCTCGATTCAGCGCCAGTTGGCCCAATTGAAGGAAGGTAATGTTTACTTCGGTGCTTGTGTTGACATGCTACTCATTGCTCTACAGTACTAACGTCAAGCACATCAGTACGTAGCATCTTGATTGGGCCCCATGTTCTTCCACCTACGCGCAATGGAGCACGTTATCATGATTTAATACGGGATACTCTACCTGTGCTGCTAGAACATGTGCCTTTACAAGTACGACACAACATGTGGTTCATGCACGATGGAGCTCCTGCACGCTTCTCAGCAACAGATTCGGGGACCGATGGATTGGTAGATGCGAACCAATTCCATGGCCTCCACGCTCTCCTGACCTCAACCCTCTTGACTTTCATTTATGAGGGCATTTGAAAGCTCTAGTCTACGCTACCCCGGTACCAAATGTAGAGACTCTTCGTGCTCGTATTGTGGGCGGCTGTGATACAATACGCCATTCTCCAGGGCTGCATCAGCGCATCAGGGATTCCATGCGACGGAGGGTGGATGCATGTATCCTCGCTAACGGAGGACATTTTGAACATTTCCTGTAACAAAATGTTTGAAGTCACGCTGGTACGTTCTGTTGCTGTGTGTTTCCATTCCATGATTAATGTGATTTGACGAGGAGTAATAAAATGAGCTCTAACGTGGAAAGTAAGCGTTTCCGGACACATGTCCTCATAACATATTTTCTTTCTTTGTGTGTGAGGAATGTTTCCTGAAAGTTTGGCCGTACCTTTTTGTAACACCCTGTATATCAATGATTTGCTATTGAGAATGACATATGACAGAAGTACTGTTGTTAAAGACGTGGAACGTAAGTGATGTAGTTGAGTGGTCTGGAAACGTCAACTGCTATTAAGAAATTCTTAAGAGTGCAGTTTTCCTACTCAGTAACAAAATACTTACAGAGAAAATAATGTTTTAAAATGCATTTAATTTTAGTTTACGTTGGTGAATTCGACCTTGGGCGAAGTAAAGTTGGCCGCTTATCTAAGGGGCAGAGGGATAAATGGAGCGGCCATAGCGGGGCTCGAGGTTGTGAGAGTAGGAATGTTTTACTGTGTGTCTTCCAGCGTGGACAACTTAGTAACATGAATTCATGAATGCGAGTTGTAGAGACGGTTATCTTCAAATGTGATGCATATTTGTAGCAAGAAATGTGAAATTAAATTAAGGCTATTATATTACAAGAAAGTGGGTAGAAGAAAAATGACACTCAAAACATTTAGTAAACATGTGTGATCGTGTCTCGTATTGCATAGTAAATTGAAGTACAATTACGACCATAATCAAGTATCCGCTCACACAGAGAGCACACCAACGCTTGGTCAGTCAATGACAGTGTCACAAGTTCGGGGCCGCTGAGAGTGGCAGCAATCTGGAACAGAGAACAGTCGACGCGATTCTTCCGACTTCAGCGTTCACTACTGGCCAGCGGCCGATTTATCGCGCTCTTACTACAGCTAGCTGTTGGGGGGCTCATAACATACTAATTTATTTAGATTAGTAATTAACAATAAGATGGGTAGATATGCAGCCCGAGGCGCCGTCCTACATTGTCAGTATTGGCTCTCGAGGAAGAAGAGTTTGACGACCACTGATGTAACTAATAGGGTAGTCAGTAACATAAGCTCATGGTCTTCAGAGAATAGGTTAACACTTACCTGCAATAAAACGCAGTGCATACAGTTTCTTAAATTGCACTCTTATAAAAGTCAATTTCAATGTGCAAAGGTGGCCAGTCACTGAAGTCGACCGTTTCAAGGCTTGAGGGAGGGCAGATGTAAGGCTTACTGGAGGTATTACATTCATGATCTCGTGCAGAAACTAAATGCTGCTATCTTCCTTGCAAAAAAGATCTCCACTGTCTCTGAGACTGAAACAGGAATAATCGTTTAATTTGCTACTTTCTCTCTGTTGCCGCGTACGGTGTTATACTTTGGTGCCACTGTCCAGAATATTCTTAGCTCAGAAAACAGGTGTTCAGAGACATCCAGGTGTCAGTTCGCGAACTTTATATAGGCCGTTGTTCAGACCTGTAGGAATTCTAACGCTGCCATTCCTGCACATATACTCCTTCAAGGAATTTGTTGATGACAATATAGATTCATTCAGAAGAAATTGCTACATCCATTCAGTGAATACTAGTCGGAAAAACGATATTCACTCGAATAACACTTACTTAAGCATTGTACAGAGAGGTGTGCACTATTACGTAGGTGTCATTTTCAAGAGACTACCAGCAGAACTGAAAAAGTTGAGTGACACTCCGAGTATCAAAATTCAAGTTGAAAAGTTTGATTATGGCACACTCCTTCTGTTCTGTACTGGAGTTTCTCGCAGTACTTGGTAACTTTTTCTGTAATAAGTTACCTAATTCGTATACTCTTTCACAATATATTTCGTGTTTATTATTTCTTTAATTCTTTTTTATTAGTTTAATAATCAGCTTTATGTGAACTATGTACTGACTCGTTCCATGTAGCTCGGTTTCGCATCGACCCATGGAACCTCAAAAATAAATAAATAAATAAGATTTTAAAGTTAGTAGTAGTAGTAGGAAAGCCTGTGAAATTCGATGCTGAACGTAATGAACTCTTGTCGAACGGCACTAAGGGTGCTGTATAGATTGTCGTTTCAACTTAAAGCTGTGGCTTCACGAACGCTGTCTTACGCCTTCAGCCTATAAAGTAACGCTGAAAGATTCCAGTCTCAATACAGTACACCGACGTGGAGTCTCTTTAGTAGAAAAGAGCTAAACAGCAGCTCTTCTGCGTAGCGCGGTTGAACTTACCAGCAATGAACATTTTCTCCTTCCCTGAAATTCGGAACGGCTAATAAAACTCGTGATTTCGCTCACAGAAAAGGGATTTATCGCCCTTAAAGTAGATACCAATTACCGGAAGAGATGTTGCTGTACTAAGAAGGTAGACCTTTGTCGAAGAAACTTGCCTAGAATAACCGGATAAGGAGGTGTGTTATACATATTCACCAGGAATGTGGTATTTTTCTTCGCTTTAAAAGTACGTATGTTGAGTGAAGCGAAACAAAAGTGAATATTTTCAGGGTGATATTGTCTACGCGAATATTATTGCGAACCATAAGTGACTTCTCTCTTGAGACAAGCTTTCATGGCTTGAAACGATGGGTAGCCGCATCTGTCGGTAGTAGTGGACTCTTTTACCACATAAAAAGTATAGATTCTTTGAAGCATTAACTCAACAGTGCGTGGCAGAATATGCCAATGTTAAAAGCGAAAACACTTCTGCAGAACATTAGGAAGTGTTTCACTTTTTAATACCAATATAGATTCATTCAAGGATTGATGCGGTGACATAGTTTTGATTACTTCGTTTGTTCCTTTAGATCACTGCACGTGGATGCTGGGGTGGTTTGTAGTCCATTACTGTCCTCGTTCCTGGCTGGTCTCGGGCATCGTATCCTTTCAGATAGTGCCATGGGCGTATGTCAAAACACAGTGTAAGGACGCTACTGTGCTCTCTAACGGCGTTATCGGCGCGCCAGGAATGCTTCCTGCGTCACTATTCTTGAAAAGCTGCTAATGGCAACAGTTTTGTCGTTGCCTAACCGCCGTTCAGCAGTGGGTATGGAATATTTACAGCTTAACGCGGTTTCCGGGCGACCGGCGTTTCCCGCATGCGTGTGCTACACAGAGAATCTTTGCCAGTGGGGTAGGCTGAGGCCTTCTCAGAAGGTTAACGCTCATCCAAGTTTTCACACTAATTACCTCATTCTTGCTGGGTTTCCCGGCACCACATTCTCCTGCTTCAATCACACGGTCCTCATGTCAGACTTGCGAGAATTTTGATCACGTTTTAAAACTAAATTCACATTTATAGTATGCATGATTGCTGAAATTACGTGTTGCACTAACTTGAAAAAATAGTTGTACTGTTAGCAGAATATGGTTAATTATTGAGGTATACAGACGTTGAGGGACTTGAACATATTGCGGCGTATTGAATGTTCAAACAACTCAAATGAATGCGGCTGTCAACGACGTCGACAAACACCGATATTTCGACATTCAGATGCATTCACATTAGTTGTTCTGATATCCAGAAATTGTTACAACGCGTTTACGTATTGGGGACATCTCTGAAAGGACACTGTTTACAGAAACACTTGTAGGCACGGCCTATGTTGAACACCTCCCTCCCCCACTGAAATTCCAGAAGAAGAAAACCAAATTTCGCCAACTGTTTTCCGCAGTTGTGCTTAAATGTTAGACATAAATCGATTTTTCAAGCCCGATCAAGTATAGAATTCCCGAGCGCCACTGGTTTTTTAATCGAGATGTATCTGCAAAGCAGCTGATCCAATTTTCTCAGCACTTTTCTGTGAGACTATCAGTACTTTTGTATGGATGCTAGTCAGCATGTAAATAGGGAGAAGCAGAAGTAGATTGTACCAGAAGGTATCTTAAAAATCGTACCCGGCGAATTAATTCATTCGAAATCGTTTTATTACTCTCGCCTAATTCAGGAAATATATCATTTGTATATGGCGCGAATACCGATTGTGGAAACAAAATCCCGCAACCGAAACAGCATTTCCAGTATCAGTGTGGTAGTGTTTATATGACCAACCGAAAGTGGAATTGGAAAATCAACTAACGAAGAACAGTTTTTGGGGTCCCATGTAAACGTAGTGACGAATACCTTCAAATTGCGAGTCAAGCATTCGTCTCCAATCTGAATCCGTTGACTGCAACACACAGAGTTCCTCGACATTCACGAAACGGCACAAGAACAGCAACAGCAACTACAGCCGCCGCCACCGCTGTCACGATTCTAAAGACGATGCCGTAGACGGGAAAAATGTGTCCAGTCTCAGACAGAACAACAAGCAGTAGACAAAGAGGAAGTGCAACATTTTTGAATGTTATGTTAATGTCACAAGAGTGTAGTGTTCTTCATTAGTGCGGTGTGTATACTTAAAACTCCTTGCAGGGAGTACTATTAACAGCAGCTACCACCTACGCATTGCTGGTGTAATCATTCCTCGCCTATGGAACTAAGAATTTTATTTTATATTCGTAATACAAACGCCATTTCCTACGATCGGTCGATCTTCTTTTTGTGAGGAATCTGACCAGCAGTAGACCTTGTAAAACAATTACTCCCAGAAGTTCTTTCGAACGAGATTCTTCTTCCTATATTTCCAGTTCTCTTTCATTCTCTTCTTCTGCTGGTGTATTTCTTCCTGGGTGAACATTCTTCCACCTTCCTCTTTTTCTCGAAAACCCTTAAGTTGTTCGTTGTGGTTTTCAATTTTTTTTTCTGTTTGAATGTAATCTTCAATTACATTCATCTATTCTCAGGTCTTTATAAGTATCTTTGATCTACTGATTTTTGTTATTGAAATACTGGTGACTCTTTTCGTTAACCTATTTCTTGCTACTAAAATACTGGAAGTATTTTTACTTTCTCTGTTGTCCCCCATTGTTTTCACAAGTCAAAAGAAACTGATCCACCTTCTCCGGTATGTTTTGTTGATTTCTTGATACTGCTTTGTTGCTTCTAAATTTATAGTTTTCATTTGCTCTGTGGTAGGTCCCAGAATTTAGGATGAATTTCCCTCTCTTTTATGTCCGCTTTTCCTACTTTAATAAAAATACCTTCTGAAAATATTTCTCAAAACTTAAATTTATATTTAGCGTTAGTAAATTCCTCTTTTATGCTGTTGCCATTCTGCATTTCATATATACTCTCTACTTTGGCCATCGCCAGTTACTTAGCTGTCCAAATAGCAAAACTCATCTACTAATTTTCGTATCTCTTTTTCTTAATCTAATTCTGTCAGCTTCACCTGATTTCACTACATTCCATCGCCTTTATTTTTGTTGCTGTTTATCTTCTAATCTGTTTTCAAGACACTATACATTCCATTCAATTGTTCTAGCTGTGGTGTACAACGAAAACTGCCATTTCGCGTGTAGGCCCTTTGATGGCAGTACAGCTGTTTGCATGGAGTCACACATAACATTGTCTCTCATAATTTTTCTTAAACGGTGGATGCATCGAAACAAAATTTTTAATGGTACACATTGAGATGAGTACTTTGCTGTGTAATTCGTGAACTTCTTTTTCGTCGAGATACTAAGGCAACAAAGTTTTCTAAAAATTATAATGGCGCATTTCTTTCGACAAGGTTTTTTAAAGGAACAGTACAGTAATGTAAAGATGGTTCGTGTTCGTATGTTAACTATATTTTAAGCTGACAACACATTTCATTTACCTGATTATGCGATGTTTACTTGGTTGTGGAAATGAAACTACGAATATTGTCAGTCTTGCCTTTCACATTTATCCTTCTTGAGAATATTTCTTGCAAAACGTTGCACTGGGAACATTAAATAGCTTTATATAACTATTATCCTCTTTTAACAACGGCTGTAGAACAGTGTTAAAAGTACCTTCCAGTGTACAAAACATCGTCGCTTCAGTATTTTGACAGGTAAAAACGCTAATATTCTCATTCAACATATTATAAGTATCTCTTAAAAGGGCGTGCGGTGGAGGTAGCTGAAGTACTTCAGTGATGGAAGTCTTTTCGTGGTTATGTCACATAGGATTGCTTTAAATATTCCCGGAGGCGCCTGCTTACCGTCCCTTCTAATGAAGCGTTTATTTGCCACCGTGCTGCATTCAGGCACCTCAGTTCAGCGAACACAGTTATCTCGTTTGTCGACAGTCCCTGATGACCAGAACGGCAGGAATTTATAACAGTCCTCGCGCTTTGTACTAAAAGACCGATTTGTTGGATCAGCTGTTTCCCTGGTCTTTTTCTCGATAGTAAGTGAAAAGCTAGCACGAAATCATGCTTTTCTATACTGCATTACTCCGGTTCGCGTGGCTAGATGTTCAGCCGTCGTCATTCATGTTGATCGAACCGTATTTAAAAAATGGCTCTGAGCACTATCGGACTTAACATCTCAGGTCATCAGTCCCCTAGAACTTAGAACTGCTTAAACCTAACTAACCTAAGGATATCATACACATCCATGCCCGAGGCAGGATTCGAACCTGCGACCGTAGCGGCCGCGAGGTTCCAGACTGAAGCGCCTAGAACCGCTCGGTCACCAGCGGCCGGCGAACCGTATTTATCACTCGTACTCTGAACTCCCATGTCCTACCCGTTATACTGTCATCACAGAAGCTACGAAGAACCTGTCATTTAAAATCAGGAGAAATTGGTGTGTCTTAATAGAGAATTCGAGAACAGCCTGGATACCTCAGTCGGTAAGATCAGGCCCCGCTAAAGCCAAGGTTGTGTATTTGAGTCCACGTAAGGCACATAGTTTAAATCTGCCAGGAAGTTTCATATCAGCGCACATTCAGGAAACATCCCGCAGGCTGTGGCTAAGCCATGTCTCGGCAGTATCCTTTCTTCCAGGAGTATTAGTCTTGCAAGTTTCGCAGGAGAGCTTCTGTGAAGTTTGGAAGGTAGGAGAAGGCAGAGCTCCCGAGTTCGAGTCTCGGTCCGCCACACAATTTTAATCTGCCAGGAAGTTCCACATTTAATTCCGAGTCACCTTACGGTTATTAAGACGGTAAGCACTTACCTCTGTTTTAGACGGTATTCACTGCAGTGTCTATTTCTTGAAGTAATCGCCCACTATGTGTAACTCTGTTGTCAGAGCTCCTTCAGTTTCTTCCAGGTTTCCTGTTCGATAAACTAGTGCTAGGTCGTCAGCAAATTGCATCTTTTCAGCATGAGCGTTGGGCTTATCGCTGGTATAAAGATTAAATAGGGTTCGTGAGGAATATTTGGAATCGCTTGTTGCTAAGCTTGCTATCCATTACATTCTCCGGCATTTTGCATGGCATGATTTCTCAACTTTAAGTAGCACCAGCTGGCGCTGCAACGCAGCAAACGTAATCACAGCTCTGACTTACTTCACAGCGGAGTAGATCTCGCCATTCTAAAAATATATTCATAAATGCAGTCTTGTCAACATAGTAACTATGCCAGTCTTACAAAAAAGTGAAGAGCTTAGAAGGGAAGGAGAAGAAGAAATCAAAACAGGTTGAAAGGGTTAGGGGAGTTATTTCGGTGATTACAATATCGAGCCAACTTTACGAAGAGCTTGGCAGTTTGAGCCCACTTATTAGTATGACATAATTTGCCTCTGGCGTGGATGAATTCATTGATTCGATTGGGAAGGGTGTCATAAAGCCGATGCATCCACTCGTAAGTCAAGATGGCCGGCAACTGTTGTAATTGGTCCTTAATATCCTGGATAGTGACACTGGGATGGAGCTGACGTGAGAGCTGGTCCCACCCATATACTGTCGGGGACAGATCTGGGGATCTTGCTGAACAGAGGAGTGCCTCGACACCACACAGATAGTTAATAGAAACACATGCCATGTATTGAAAAATGGTACAAATACACTGTCTCGTGAGAGTTCACCGGATGTCCGCGATGCATCGTTGTGTCATTAGAGTTCCCCAGTCACTAACAGCCGTGACCTGAAGTCATACCGAGCGGGGTGGCGCAGAGGTTAGCACACTGAACTCGCATTCGGGAGGACGACGATTCAGACTCGCGTCCAGCCATCCTGATTTAGGTTTTCCGTGATTTCCTCAAATCGCTTCAAGACATTGCAGGGATGGCTCCTTTGAAAGGGCACGGCCGACTTCCTTCCCCATCCTTCCCTAATCCGATGGGGCCGATGACCCCGCTGTTTGGTACCCTCCCCCATATCAACCAACCAACCTAAAGTCATATCCGATCGCTCCTCGTATCACTGTGCAAGGATTAACACCACGGTGCGTCTGAAAAACATTGTTAGAATGGGACTCCCTCCGCGCCCCAGGTCGCTGCCATCTGGGTTAGTGCACGACCGCCAATCGTCGCTGAAGACTATGCGACGCAATTCATCAGCAGTCCATGCTTTCCGGTCACGGCAATATCTCAAAAACAGCCATTTGTGTTGTGCTGTTACCGGCAGCCTCCGCAGTCTATCTGCAAAATGGAACGTGTACGACTCTTATGTTGGGAGATACACGCATTACAGATCACATGGCGCCACTGCTACGTCAACGCTACACAAACTTCGTTCCGCGAGTGTGACGAGCCTGAAAAGGGTGGCGCTACAGTCGCTTCCTAGTCGTCGACCAGTTGTCTCGTGAAGTGTGCAAGATGTAAGGCTAGTTGTGACTAAGTACGGAAGTTAACGTGTTATCTTCCTGTTGTAAGGTGGTAGTGATAGGGCGAAATTACTGACTTTCGGGATCAGATGACCTGTAACGAAGCGGTGCTCTGAGAGACTGTGAAGGGCGTAAGACGATATTTGAGTGATGCAGTCTATACAGTTGCAGATGTGCTCCGTGTAAGGAAGAGTGATGTCTGGTCCACGCTTCAGACGACAAACAAACAAATTTCGTGCAGTGGAAACAATGAGGTGTTACTCTTGTTTATTCCACCTTCGCCATGACAAAATATTTGTGCTCTGTCGAACGAAAAGTGGACGCAGAGCAACGTCACTGTTACGTCCCTTTGAACAAAAAGCGCGCTGTTTGTATAATCTGTTGCTCACAGCAACGCGCGTTTATGCGCTAATAGCGAGTTGTGTAGCTCATCTTTAATTTCTGAAACTATCTCGGAGAGTACAGTAAATTTATTTGAATAATTAATCGCCATTTAGAGACTACATAGATATTATTCTGAGCTGACTGCTGCACAAACGTCGCGGCCTGTTCTCTATACATAGGACAACGCTAAGAGAGTGGACTCGTATTCGGGAGGACGGCGGTTCAAATCCACGTTGTGCTATGTAGATTTAGCTTTCACGTAATTTCCCCAAATCGCTGAAGGCAAGTACCGGCACGACCGAATTCCTTCGCCAGTTGGAGTTTGTTTTCCGTCTCAAATGATCTAGTCATCGACGGGACGTTAACACTTAAAGCCGTCCCACACGAACCATGACAGCGTTCGTGGACGAGAGGGTTTTATGACGTCATCACGTTCAGTTTCACGTTCACAGCATTTCGAAGCAGGAAATGCTGAATAAGATATGTCAGATTTTTGCCTGGTGGAGAGGAACGTGACTACTGAGATGCAAGATTCCGTTGCACGGGACTAGCAGACGGCAAACCAGATTATTTCGTTCGTAGTTGGAGCCCATGTTTGATGCGTTTTATATTACAACGTACGTCCTGTGAATATATGCTGTTTCAATGCGCTCGCACATCGAGAATCTCTCGAAAAACGCTTTTTTTTTGTTGCAGCAAAATAACAAAAACGTCGAAGAATTTTCTTGGGTGGTTGTTTTCGTATTAGAACTTGCGCGTTGTGAAAATATGCCGTTTCAAGGCAAAGGCGCATTGATGATGGGAAAAAAAACCTCGACGTTCTCGAAAAGATTTGTAATCAATAAAAGTCAGGCGCAGGAATGTGAAGTCAAATATACTCGTAGTTGGTTCAAGTCCTACTATCCCCAAATGCTTTTTTATTCACCTTCTCGTTTTCTAAAATATTCTTGGATGTTCTTATTAATTTAATAGAAGTATTCGTATGTTCTGTAATATCCGATATCATTCTCGCTCTCTCTCGAGAGAGAATTCGTTCGATTTTGTGGACATGGCAAGGGAAATGGACCAACAAATTGTAAAATTGCTTTCTACGTCTTTCCATATTGATCGTATTTTCACAATATATATATATATACCATAATTCTTGTAGTTCACATGTTCTAAAAATTCTGCTACTCAGCAGAAGCAGTGATCTAATAAGGGTGACCTTCGAGTTTTAGAAAAAAAGAAAAGTGAGAATGATGAAATAATGTTTAGCTAATACAGAAGACTATTGTAAATTTGTATCGCAACCATTTGTAATGGTAGTTAAAAGCTTATGTTCTTAGTGACTGAACTGCAACAAACAGAACGACGAAGGTATCATATGGACTAGAGAGGTTATGCGTGGTCAATAAATCTAACGTAACAGTTTTTCTCGCTCCCTTCTCGTACGCCGGCCGGAGTGGCCGAGCGGTTCTAGGCGCTACAGTCTGGAACTGCGCGACCGCTACGGTCGCAGGTTCGAATCCTGCCTCGGGCATGGATGTGTGTGATGTCCTTAGGTTAGTTAGGTTTAAGTAGTTCTAAGTTCTAGGGGACTGATGACCTCAGAAGTTAAGTCCCATAGTGCTCAGAGCCATTTGAACCTTGTCGTACACAACTGTGTGATTTGCGAGCAAGACACTGTTTCCTGTGATGCTCCAGCTCGTTTCCGAGCGTGCACCGGCCACGATGGAAAAGTCGTCTGGCGTGCTTCACGGCGAGAAACGCGACCTTCTAAACCGGGTGAGCTCCGGCGTGGGGCCGGGGCACAGTAAGCAGCCGGACGCAGCGCAGGCGCCTCTCTGGTTGCATCAGACGCGAGGATCCCCGCTCGCACGTGGAGTGCTGCTTCCTGGCCGCATGACCTCCATTTCCCGGCAGGGCTCCGCTGGCGGTACCCACAGCTCCTCCTATAGCCGCCCGAGACACCTGCAGCACGCACGCACACCTTCCCGCAGCTTGGTAGCGTGGCGACTTTGGTTTATAATCTCCGTAGGTTGAAGTCACGACTTCACTGGCACAATAATTTGTCAACCCGACCTAACACCTAAACCCGTGTAGCGAAACAGATTAGCGTTATGCAACACAGAGAGTTCCATATATTTTCACAGCAAGTCTAACAGCTAATGTCCACGGTAGAGATCTTCTTAGATCTATTTAAACACTTACGATACGCTGACAACAGCCACAGTTCGAACACAATACTGACATTCTTAAATCCATTATTACTGAATGGCATCCCGATTTACAAATTGTTTACCTATCGACTTCCAGGGCAAAAAAAAAAAAAAAAGTTCAAATGGCCCTGAGCACTGTGGGACTTAACATCTGAGGTCATCAGTCCCCTAGACTTAGACTACTTAAACCTAACTAACCTAAGGACATCACATACATCCATGCCGGAGGCAGGATACGAACCCGCGACCGCAGCTGCAGCGCGGTTCCGGATGAAGCGCCTAGAATCCGACAGCGGCCGGCCCAGGGGCAAAAAACTTAATTTTCAGTGTTTCCCACAAGTATTGACTGAAGATGAAAATTAAAAATGATTCCGTAATCTACCCATTAAGAGATACAATCTTATGTTAAAGGCTTAACACAATAAGACAAGTTTTACTGTTAGAAACTCTGTACATGTCTTGAGGCAGAATAGCTCACACCGCGCACATTACCCTGGTTATTTTTATCCAGTGACTGTGAATGAGAGCGCTTAGCGTCTTCCAACGAACGTTACACGTAATTTCAGAACCTTACGAAACTGTATTTCGCTGAAACCATCACGAAATGATGAAAGCAAAAACGTTCATCGCTTACTACATTTTCTATGCTCATGCAGTTAAACTTCAACATCCGGCACGACACTTTAATTTATTAGTTCTTTACTACTAACACTCTTCGCAACACATTTTGCAGACAGTATCCACATTACCATTGAATGTACCTGCAAAATTGTATCATAATGCGACACATAGTTCAAGAGATGTGTCGTTATGAACATTGAGATGTGTGAAAAACTAGTTTTTGCTTAAAAAGGAGCGGATATTTCCCCGACCATGCTTAGCCATTGTTTGATAATTAGTACTTAACGACTAACAACAAGTTTTAAATATACTTTCAAACGTTTTCAAAACTTTTTTTTCCGCTTGCATGCTTAATGTCAAATATTTAATACACCGTAACTCATGTGTAAAGAATTCAACGTTTGAAGCTGTTTTGCACCTGGGAGTTAGAGTCCTTAAAGAATCGGGTGCAGGTGGTTTAGTGGTATAATACCAGAAGCAGAAGTGATTCAATCTATCCATCACTGCTTTCGTGTGTCATTGGATCGAGTGAGGTATTCAGCCATAAATCTCTTTCACCGTCAGCTCATTCATGTGAAGAACTTAATAATGAAATTAGCTTCAAACCTAAACCGAAATCATATCTGCTCGAAAATTGCCTGTACCAGACGGAAAGAGAGTTGGAGTTAGTTAAGTAAAAATCACTATATGTATACAAAAAGTCAAACAGTCACATAAATTGTCAGCATGGTGCCATCCTTTTTACTGTGAAACAGTATTATACTTGTAAGACGGACTCGTTTCCACGTCACAGCGATAGTTCGCAATTGTGATCCATAGAACATGCATAGAACTAAACTAAACTTGCGAAGATGACTTATTACTTTATTACCAACGGCGTCGATTACGGAAAAGACCGCGAAAGAAATTTCGCATTCATTCATTCTGACTGTGTGTGTGTGTGTGTGTGTGTGTGTGTGTGTGTGAGAGAGAGAGAGAGAGAGAGAGAGAGAGAGAGAGAGAGAGACAACACAGACGTCACGTAGAAACTAATAACAGACACCGACACATAACAAGGTCGCAGAGTTTTGTGAACTAACGCAATAGTCTTACAAGGATTGGGTGCCATACTAATAAAGAATTTCACGCCCCACTTTCTCCGTACAACATTTTTCGATTATGGTACCAGCGAGTGTATTAGAGTAACTGTTGTCCATGGCAAATTTCGATTGTGCTCCTCCCTGCTGTCCCATGACTTCATGCTATTTTTTTTCCCACGCTGTCTCGCTGACTAGCTTGTTTGCTCGATTCTTCAGATAAACACGACTTTACAATGAAGTAAAAGGTACACCGTTCAATAATTCTCTTTTGTATGATACACTTCGAAACGTGGAAAACAGGCAGTCCAAAGTCGCCTTGTTTCGATCCTAATGCGATTCCAGTTTCATTGCTGCCAATGAAAAACCTTAACAAACAAAATAACTAACGCAAAATACTTTCCTTGTAATTCCGTTGCGTTGGATCACTTGGCATAACGAGAGTGGCTCCAGCTATTAGCCAAGGACATTACACTATTGTTTCCGTATGTGAGTGAAATTGATCTTACGCGACGTCTTCGCCCCATTCTCACTTCAGTGCCCTCCAATCCTATTTCTTCTTTCACCGTTTGTCATTTTTGGTTAATCACAAACCTGTGCCCCCAAGGAAACAGCGCTTAGGGCACCTAACCAGATTGCCATACCAGTGCCACTGGTAATAGCCTATAACTGTACCTGGCAGGTGTCTGTACCTTTCTCACGTGTTTGATATTCTCTGTTAGCACATTCATTACGTAAACATTAGACCTATGTACTCGTAGTTAGGTCGCACTCATCTATGCAAAGAGTATTCTCTGGCCAGTGTACCGAGTCGCAGACTCATTCGATTGCTGATACGATAAATACGACCTGTTTTACTGTAAAATATGTCTTGCAGCAGCCTCATTAATAGAGTCTTGAGTCGAAGAAAAGATATCGTCTTGTTTTTTACTCGTTTTCTTGTATTGATAAGGCAAAATACACTGCAGGCATCAGATTGCTGTCTCACGTAGATATGTTTGGACGTATTAGAAATCTCTCATTATTGACAGCATCCTTACATCCAAATCTATACTCGGCAAGCCACCGTACGGTGCGTGGCGGAGGGTACTCTGTACCATTATTTGTCATCTCCTTTCCTGTTCCACTCGCAGATAGAGCGAGGAAAAAGCGACTGTCTGTATTCCTCCGTATGAGCCCTAATTTCTCGTGTCTTATCTTTGTTGTCCCTACGCGCAATGTATGTTGGCGGCGGTAGAATCTTTCGTCAGTCAGCTTCAAATGCCGTTTCTCTAAATTTTCTCAATAGTGTTTTTCGAAAAGAACGTCGCCTCTGCAGGGATTCCCAGTTGAGTTCTTGATGCATGTCCATAACACCTATGTATTGTTCGAACCTACAGGTAACAAATTGTCAGCCCGCCTCTGACTTGCTTCGATATCTTCCTTCAGTCCGACGGGACTCTGAATTTCCTCGATATCTTCCTTCAATCCGACCTGGTACGGATTCCAAACACTCGAGCAGTACTCAAGAATAGGTCGCACCAGCGTCCTAAATGCGGTCTCCTTTACAGGTGAACCACTCTTTCGTAAAATTCTCGCAATAAACCGAAGTCGACCATTCGCCTTCCCCACCACAGTTCTCCCTCATTCACTTACGCTTTTTTACTGCCTCGTGGCAAGTTCGGATGTGAATAAGTGCAGGCAGTTTTTCAGATTAGATATACTTTTGTTCCATAGGTCCATAGTGTTATAAACCAAAAGTACATAATATGTATTTAAAAAAAGAAACAGACATGTTAGTGTCCCTTCCACAGATAGTAAGTGAAATGTTCCTAATAGATGACTAATAAGTCAAAATATCTGAAAAATGTTTTTATTTGTAAATAATAGATTTCAGCTGTCAGTCGTCCTTTTTAACTTTTTTTATTGGCAGATCTAGATTTCAGCTAGGAACTACCCATTCTCAATGCACTATCATCTGTGATCAGTGCATGTAATGCCTGTTGGTCGGGCTTCATCCACAGTTCAGTGAATACATTGAGGTACATAAGATAATACTTAGGCCATGCATGATAAAAAAGAAAAAATTTCACAACACTTGTATACAATTATCACGTTAGCGCACTGAAGATGGGCAGAAGTCAGACTTTTTACGGAACACTCGCTTTATTTGATATCACGTATACATATCAACTGGTTCTTCCACGAAATTTGTCAGTGGCTTCTCATAAAGTGAACTTTATTTGTAACTAAACTTTTTATGGCTGCAGTCAAGTTATTGGAAATCTGTGTTGCTGAGTTATGGACACCTTTATGAACCAGTGTAACTGATTTCTATTATTTTTCCGTGAACTTAACTGTAAGTTTGAAAAGATAGATATTATTTATGACATATTACTTTAAGAGTAAATATATTGGGAAGCAGTAGTTAGTACACCCAATTTCCGAACGAACTTCTACAGGACGTTCTACAGTTCACACCAACGCATCCCGCTGGCGTCTCGATAGATTTCGAGGTTACCGATAGCAAAAACCTCCGACACAGGCAGGATACCTCCAGCTTGTCGCCATATACGCTGCAGTCTTCATGCGTACTGCTTGTGAGGGAGACCGTCGGATACTGCAGCAGCGCCGGCTGTGACCATGGTGACCGTCGGGCCACAGCCACAGCCAGAGCGGAGAGCACGAGGTGAACAGCGATGCTCCGCCTCCTGCTTATTCTAGCTGTAATCGGAGCTCAAACTGGTCGACTTTCGCATTCTTTGTAGTTGTGCCCTTCCTAACCAGCCGACTGCAAAGTCGTCGTGACCTTCGTAATACGTGCGTCACAAGCCACCTTCAGGTGACGTTAATCGTTATCCAGGCCTCTCGCCAAGTTTTCACTTGTGCCATTCGCTTACCTTCCTGCACCATTTATTCGTAGACTTGAAATTACGTCGGAGCCAGGAAACGCAGTGAATAAAGGTTGTTTTCGTAATTGCCAGAAACCGTCTGCAAATTGGAATACCGCTATCCTCATTAGGTTGTTAGGATTGTAGGGGAATGCCGTCACATTAATTTCTCCTGTGGCTTGTCCAGAATACGTTAGTATTTTGTCTTTATTGACCTTGTCTTCGCCATGCAATGGCAAGGCTACTGTTTGCTTCCCCGTATATCCTCTTTGCATGTCTTATCTTTAGGCTGTCTATCTCGAGTCCTAGATTGTGCAGTAGCTAACGTTAAGGAGAAGCTGCGTTCAAAACGCCATCCGCAATCCTTGATTAAAGTTATGTGCGATGTCCATTAGTCACTTCAGGCCAATTCTGGGATAGTTCCATCGATAAGACCATGGCTGAGTTTTTTCGCCATCCTTGTTTAAATACTTTGTTCAGTTTTGACGCATGTGATGATCAATTTTGACTCGTATCGACAAAAGCTGCGAACTGCTAAATTTATTTTCCTTATTCAAATATTTTTACCAGACCAGTTTGAGATATTACCGCCCATAATCTGCGGCTAGAGCGTATATGGTCAATAGATATTGAAGTATATCATATGTTTATTTCCTCTGTTACTATTATCTCTAATGTACAATATCTTGTACGTTGGTCTAGGAAACAACATGCTGCCAAGTAATTGGACTGTACATGTCACAAATCGCATGTAGCAAAGTAAACATTGTGCTTTGCATCAATCACCGCTCGAAATAGGTTACTGTACCGGGTAAACTGGCATCGATGTAGCCGTTAAGTTAAAGACATCTTTTCCTTTCTACTATCGCGGAAGGGCAGAATTTTATGGAAATTTTAATCACTTACTGGTTCTTAAAATTTTTAAACAGCGAGAGCAAGCCATGTTCCTTTCACTGGTATCCGTTCAGAACTACTTTACATGGCTTCGGATTCATTTGGTACGAATTGGAATCATTCAGCACGGTATAGCCTCTTTTTCAGTCATTAATCGGTAATTAATGAAAATTTTATCTTTGCTGCTAATCATATCCAATCATATGATTTTATTCGTATGTCGTAACATCTTTGTTTCTTAAATTTTGTCATGTAGAATTATTTGTGAAGAAGCTGTGATTACGTTAGTAGTCAGTTACAGTCAACATCATTCGGTAATAGTAGCCATATATGGCCGAACTTACGCATTGCAGGTAACTACGCACTTTATATTCAGGAGCCAAGCAAAAATCGTGGTCACTCAACTTCACGAAGGCTACCCTGCTTTTATTAATACAGGCTATAACACTAACTGGCATTTGCTATTTAAGAAATGTTAACGCAAAATTAAAAACAAGTCACAGCTGACTCGTTCAGATACACGCCTAGGAAATGATCTAATGTTCGGCAGTATCAATTATCGTGGTAGTTCAACTACTTTAAAGTCTTTGCAGCTAATTTTAGGTCTTGTTACGAAAAATATTTATTCTCTTTTACCCATAGAGCAAATTTCTGTACCGTATGTGACACATGGATACAACCACGAGTACAAGTGCTCGGAATTTCTGGTGGAGGGATACGACATGCACCTGCAATATCCTTGAATTTTTTCAGAGTCTGTAAGAGTCTTCTAAAGTCTGCTAAATAAAAAGATACTATTGCAAAGTTATACGGCGAACGTCAGAATGAGTTCTTAAAGGAGGCTTCGCGCCTCAATGGTCGAGAAATGGGCCTAATTCTCCTGGATATCAGGGTTTGTGGAACTGTGTGAAATTGATGCTCAGATGAAACAGTTAAGCATTCCTG
The DNA here is from genome assembly GCF_023864345.2 of Schistocerca serialis cubense. Lineage (NCBI taxonomy): Eukaryota > Metazoa > Arthropoda > Insecta > Orthoptera > Acrididae > Schistocerca > Schistocerca serialis. The sequence goes on from NC_064638.1 coordinate 484,471,778, forward strand.
TGCGGAAAATACTGAGACACGGTGTGCCATCCCTCTACAAGGAGTTGCCTCGCTGTTGGGGTGCAGGTTCACTTGTCGGTGTGTGGGTGTGTCAGGCTTGAGGAACAACGTGGCATCTTTGGTGAAGTCATCTGTCCAGCTGTGGCGTACCTCCTTCCAGCCACCGAACAGTGAGGAAGTAATTTCACGGCGCTTATCTATAGGACATTGTCCTGTGACGCATGGGTCCCTCCTACCAACAGAAGACTCACCAGTATACGTATGTTTAGATTCCAGCATGCCAAGATTTACCAGACTCTGTTTTATATCATGAGAAGTACGTTTAAAGTAACCATCAATTTAGTTGATATTGACATGAATGCGATATATATTTTGAGATGATTTCTATTTTTGTGCTTCATCAGCAAATGTGATACATTGCCCCCCACCCCCAGAAACACAATGTCTACTCATCGGTTCTACGCTGCCGGAAAAAAAATACACGCTTTTAGATGTTTCCAATTGACTCAAGATTTATTGTTGCAACAGTGCATGTGGACTTACTTGAAATGATTACATGTACAGGTCAATGACACAGGCGATTCTGAGGTACCAGGTATCGACCCATTCTGAAACACTCATATGAAGACGTGGTGTAGCCTCCAAGGGCGGCAGAGCAGGCGCTGACTGGCATCCAGTCCATCGAAGAGATGGCCAATACTGTACTGGAATACTTTATGCCACGACTGCTCGACCTACTCACGTAGCTCTGTAAGAGTTGTTGGTTAACGAGTCACAGGAGTCACTTCTCGTCTCATTACTTTATGACTGCCGCTGGTATAGGGTCATTCAAGAGGTTTTTAGACGCTCCTCGTAAGTGAAGGCTCTAAACCCATTCTCTGTTTACCTATCTATTTCCGTGTTACTGTAACTGGAAGTACAGGATACCAAATAATAGGCACGGTTACTTTGATGTCCCATGAAGTCTAGAGTTTATAACGTATAAATGCGGATCCTTTGCGGGAAGTGACATTCATCTTGCACCGTTGAACAGCATACGAATTGAGAACTGTTGTATTTAAACAAGATACTTCATCCAGTTTCTTGAAACTGTTACATGTAGATGTTCCTTGTCATTGGGTAAAAAGGAATAAAGGATTTCCTCGACTCTCCCTCCCTCCATATCTCCCTTTCTATCCTCCTCCTCGTTTCCTATAAGCACGTTTGCTGCAGCTTCTTTCTGCGTTGCAACGCAAGAAAAGAAAATCTCTTGCTCTGCATATGTTAAGTATTTCCGTCGGTCGTGCTTGCTCGGACTTGAGAGGCAATTATTAGATGTATGACGCACTTGCTTGATATCACTCGTCGGCACTTTCGAAATGTGATTGATATAAGCGAACTAGAATAATGTTGGAGGGGGGAGATATGACTGACTAGTCAGTGCTGTAACTAACCCTTGGCCGACGCTGTATATGTACTTTTTACAAGGAAAAAAGTTTCCCTAAATTTGCCTATGCACATGTTCATTACTCTGCCTAATATAACATCGTCTGTTTGCAGACACTGAATTCCTGTAGGCGCTGATATCGTTTACTTCAATCTTCAACGGCAACCGCCACCGCACGTCTAAACTCAGATCGATTTCTTAGGTCTTGGTATCTGAAACAAATACCTCGTATGCGGCACTGAGCAGGTGTCATCTCATTCACACTAACTGCGTGCAAAACGAAGGAGCACGTACGAGTCAAAGTATACGAGGTTCGAATTTCGGCAAGGAGAAGAATGCAGAAAACTCAATTTATCAGATTTTGAGCCTTTAATTTCGCTGTGTTTGTATTTGGTTTCATTAGTGTCTGCACTAGTGCTTGATTTTTGTCGATTGCTTTAATCTTAGTTAACGCAAAGCTCACTGATGCAATGCTGCAAAATTTGTGCTGTTGTAGCGAGATTCCAGCAACAACAGTGGATGGCTTTGTAGTACACATTCGTGGTTCGTTTTTCCAAAGACTTGCAAGTCTCTTACCATCTATTTACGAACAGTTTAAACTGAATATCATTTGTGAAATTATTTCGTTTTCAAATTATGAGCACAAACCAAATTTTTTTGTTTATGTATTTTGATTAAAATAGCTTGTGATTGACGTTTCGGCGAATCGATTAGTAGGGGTGAGCCGCCAGTAATTGTAGTTCTTTCTCGAGATCCGCACTCTCACTGTTTTGCCTGTTTTGTCGGTGCGTGCAGCGCCTTATCGAGTGTGACTGCTTGCGTGCAGGCAACACTGCCTCCAGCCACTGCCATCTGTTAGTCACAACAGGAGATATTGTGATCTCCAGGGGATGTTGTGTGCGTGTACAGAGAAGGGCAACACGAATGGCCATAGGTTTCTTCGACTAAACGCAGAGCGCCGCGGAAATGCTGAAAAACCTGAATTGGCAGACGCTTGAAGACAGACAGAAATTATCCAGCAGAAGCCTATAATGTCTTGTACGTTTGTTGCTCTGCATGTTGTAGAAATTGTAAATATATCGTCTTATTAATTAATTGTTCGACAAAAGCTCCTTTTGTCGAACAGTCAATTAATAAGATGACATTAATTACAACCTACGTGCAATGTTCCAGGGACCAACTTCAGATGATGAATCTAGGAATATACTAGAACGTGCTGAAAAGTAATGTCTCTGGATTTTTATGTGAAAATTGTTAAAGCTTTTTAAGTAAAACAAACGTTATTTACGTTCTGCATCTTTATTCTTCACGTGTACATGTTTTTTTTCCCCAACAGTCACTCTGGCGACGAACACATAGTTTGTTGATACCGTTACTGTAGAATGTTTGAATTTGTTGACGAAACCACAACCTCATCTCTGCTTGCACCGCTTCATCACTATCAAAGTGAAGTCCTCGAAGGTGTTCTTTAAGTTTTGGAAACGGTGAAAATATGACGGTACCAAGTCGGGACTGTATGGTGGATATCGGTGACAGTGAAACCAAGAGCGTCGGATTATTGCAGATGTCGCAGCGCTCGTGTGTGGTCTGTTATTGTCATGTTGGAGGAGAGGGTGCTCCATGTGCCGAAGAACTCTTCGAATTTAGTGCTTTCCGTTTCCTGAGGTTCTCACAGTATCTTTCAGACTTCATGGTGATGCCTTTAGGCATGAATTCTAAATACACCAGATCTGGAACATCTCGGAAGAATATGAGCTTGACTTTGCCTGTTGACCTTTTTTGGTGTCGGTGATCCTGTGTGACGGAACTCGATTGATACTCTGGTTTTAGAGCACGAACAACCAGCGTCGCACATTACAATCATCACTGCACACGGCTTTCTTTCTGCTATGGATTTCAGTTTGAGACACCTTTTCTGCGGTTAGAAACTAGACTACAGCACGCTTTTTCTCGCGCACGGACACGGTTAAGGTACACACCACCATGTTACACGCTACAATTCGGATCCCTGTAGCGGCATAGTGTTTCAACGTGTATCAGCGAAGCGGGAAAGTTGACTGGGACTGAGAAGCTAAATTAAAGCAATTACAGCTGGCACAGAGCCATTTAAGCAGTGATTCCCCCCGCGCTCCATATGCGATTAAATTGAGTACAGTGCTAAGCGCCTTGTGCCAAGAACTTTATAGCGAGTCTCAGAGTTTGTATATAGATAGGAGTATGCCTCTGCCCGCGCCCCAAGCGTTCTTATCTTATTCTCACGAACCCCACGTGACATAAACGATGGTGGCTACAAGGTGGTCGCACTGTTTTCTTCGGATACAGGTCCATTCCTACGCCGCCGACGGCAAGCGGTGTACCAGTATTGTAGAATGGGCCACTCTTTGCGTCTTGCATGGAATTTCCTTTACACATGCACTGCACGTTCCCAGAACCCATCTAGCAACTCCAAGGCTCAGAAAACATCTTCAAACCACCATATCTTTTTTATTGGCGGTTTTTTATTTGCCACTACTTTCGATCTTAATTCATCGTCAAATTTTTATCGACATAAGGCTTAAGGGCGGTTCATTCACATCAAAAATGCAAGCAGAAAAGATCATTGTATCAAGAGTCACGATTATACAATATAGTTAAGTTTGTGATGTATGAACATATCTTCCCTTCGCCTTCCGTAATATTTATTTTACGCGATGATCGTGTTTCATGCTCTTTTTTACTATTATACTAAAAACAGGGTGATTCCGTGCTGATTTTACAAACTTACCGGAATCATGGGGAAGAGTAAATGTATAATTGTCGGAAACTGTCGCCGGTAAGAGCAAATACGAGCGAATCGAAAGTTATAAGTCAAAATCATTCTGACATCTTTGACAGCGTGGTGCTAAAAATGCTAACCCTTTGCTTTCCATATTTGGGAGGAGTCAGTATGGACCGTAAAAAGTAGTCTAGTAAATATGGGCTGTAAAATGTATCCTTGAGAGCTATGACCAATTGTTCACGAGAAGAGATGTGTTCTACAGCTCACAACTCAAAGGGTCAACATTTTAGAGCACATGTTTACTGGACAATTTTATCTTGTTTTGGTCGATACCACTGTCTCCTCCCAAAGTATGGAAAAGCAAAACGATTGCAGCAGAAGAGATCCACTGTCAGAGGTATCAAAACGATTTTCGGTTATGACATTCGATTCGGTCGTTTCCAGACCAGTCTCCCTTCCCTCAGATTGTTGCATTTACCCTTCTTCATCATCCCTAACGGCTTGGAAGATGACCACGGAATTACCCTGTATTTAAACGATTTGAAATACTCAAAATTTTAACCTCTAATGTTTTTAATCAAGCCTCTCTTTGCTACAGACATGGTCTTTCATTCATCCACGTTTCAAGAGAGCTACCATTCATGATGCCAAGTGATTTTTTTTTAGATAAAATAATGTTCACTGCCTTGGATATGCCTATTAGAGTGCGTTTAAATCATTCATGTTCTCTAATATAGATATAATTGTTGAACGACAGTATAATGAGAGTAAAAGAAGATATTGGTACCCTGGGACGTCTAGCCGTGTGTGTGTGTGTGTGTGTGTGTTTGTTTTGTTTACTGTCCCGTAGACAACAAGGTCGTTAGAGACGCAGGATAAGCTCCAATGGTTCCAATGGCGCTGAGCACTATGGGACTTAACATCTGAGGTCATCGGTCCCCTAGACTTAGAACTACTTAAACCTAACTAACCTAAGGACATCACACACATTCATGCCCGAGGCAGGGTGCGAACCTGCGATTGTAGCGGTCGCGCGGTTCCAGACTGAAGCGCCTCGAACAGCTCGGCCATTTCGGCCGGCCGATAAGCTCGAACTAGCAGAGAATGGTGAAGGAAATTGGCTGTGGCCTTATCAAAGGAACCTTGTAGGGAAATCTAAATGGCAGGAATAGTAATAGGGTCTCTTTATTTTTGTAACAATCCTATTGTTTGTTCTTTTAGTAGTAGTTGCCGGCCACTGTGGCCGTGCGGTTCTAGGCGCTTCAATCCGGAATCGCGCTGCTGCTACAGTCGCAGGTTCGAATCCTGCCTCGGGCATGGATGTGTATGATGTCCTTAGGTTAGTCAGGTTTAGGTAGTTCTGAGTCTAGGCGACTGGTGACCTCAGATGTTAAGTCCCATAGTGCTCAGAGCCATTTGAACCGTTTAGTAGTAGTTGTCGTTGTTGTTGTTTTGTAACGGTACTGGTAACAATAGGCGAAAAGATAACTGCAAGGTTAGTCAAAATAGTTCGAAATGACGAAAACCTGTGGCTGTTATTCTGTCACAGTAAGGAAAGCGCGACTGAGAGTGGAAAAAAATTCCGTAAGAATACTAAGTGTAGAGGGACATAGGAGTGTTGAAACGATGTAGTAGAAATGAACATCATGAAAAATGGTACGAAATACAGTGTAAAGGTAGTTCAAGATTCAGAACAGGAACGGAAAAGAATAGGAAAGAAAAAGATTATCTTAAAGACTCACTCAATTGTAATTTTGTACGCAACGATTCGTTGTTACCATCAAGAAAGGGGACTACAACAAATAAATAGAGGTGTAGAAAAATTGTGTGCGATATTAACTTCCAGACGGGATGCCCGAATGAAAAGACGGCGGATGCGGTCGTACAGAGAGCGTCGACGCAAGAGGTGCGCAGTGCTCGTATTTGGGTGAGAGCAACAGCTGACGGTGTCGGCGATTCACAGGGCGGCGATCATGTATTATGCATCGAGGCTAACGCATTTCGCCGAGTAGACAGTAGCGCCGGGAGGTCGCGGCGCTCTGTCACAGCCCTGCCGCCGCCGGTCTGTCGCGTGCTGGTGCAGGCTGCAGCCGCAGCTGACAACACATTCCTCTCTGCCTGTTTACTGCCGACTCTCCACTACGCACGCACCGGCCCGCCCTAGTCGCGGCTTCGCGCAGGCAAACTGCTTGCTCAGGCGAAGCGGTAAAGACAACAACCAGAAAGCAACCGTTGCAAACATGTTACGGAGTGCTGAGAGATTTGACCAAACATTTGTATAAGGCAGTTATAAACATGCAATAAATGATGTATAACGTTCACGGTACTCCTGCTCTCTGAAGATACTTGGTGGAAAAAAAGAGCTACGTATGCAAGAGTTGAGTATTTAGAGGATGTAAAAAGAAGCACATTTTTCTATATGACAAGAATGTCACACGTGGTAGGGGTCCATATGACATTTTGAGGCTAGTGAAGTTCAGAGACGGTGCCGGCCGAAGTGGCCGAGCGGTTCTAGACGCTTCAGTCTGGATTGTTTTGGGAGAAGAGACCAAACAGCGAGGTCATCGGTCTCATTGCATTAGGGAAGGACGGGGAAGGAAGTCGGCCGTGCCCTTTCAAAGGAACCATCCCGGCATTTGCCTGGAGCGATTAAGGAAAATCACGAGAAACCTAAATCAGGATCACCGGACGCGGGATTAAAACGTCGTCCTCCCGATGCTGCTGACTTTCTATGGATTTGGTTTCGTGGGGAATAAGCGTTTGATGTAAGAGACACCGATAGACACTCCAGGACAGCTGCTTGTCGGGTTTGGCTAAAGCTATACCCGTAATTTGTGAAACGCCGGATTTTGAGCGTGTTAGACGATCGTTCAAATGGCTCTGAGCACAATGGGACTCAACATCTGAGGCCATCGGCACCCTAGAACTTAGAACTACTTAAACCTAACTAACCTAAGGACATCACACACATCCATGCCCGAAGCAGGATTCGAACCTGCGACCGTAGCGGTCACGCGGTTCCAAACTGAAGCGCCTAGAACCGCACGGCCACACCGGCCGGCAGACGATTGTTAGTACGCATATGTCACTCATGCGTTAATGTAAACGGATGACATGTTCAGTGACATCTCTAAAACAAAATTCATCGGACGCCAGTCTGAACACAGCCTCTGAAAATAAATATTGTCAAAACCTTCATAGACACCTAGCCGAGAAACAGTGCTCCTGTGACGTTTTTGTTACACAAAAAGTATTGGTCTTACACGCTGGATATCTATATTCTACGACCGGTTTCGATCCCAAATCATCTATTAAAATTACACATAATGGAATAAGAGCTTACAGCACTTAACGCACATTCAGTTTAGACAGAACTTAGTGGAGAACAGTTATAAAGCACAGCTCAGAAAAGAAAAGGGAGAGGGGGGGGGGGAGAGAGAGAGAGAGAGAGAGAGAGAGAGAGAGAGAGAGAGAGAGAGAGAGAGAGCGCTCCCAACCGTCTCCCTCGTCCCGCCATACACACACGCATTGCCAATGTAATATAATAATTATTATAATAATAATGGTAATAGCAAAAACAGTAAGAAGTAAAATTCTTATATGAACTTAACTGCTACTGGAAACATGATAATCAAATAGTTTTTACACTCAATGTCTCCACACGACATAATATCTGTGACCACTACTGATTTTTAAATTTCTGTGCCTGTTCATCTACGCAACCAAAGACTTGCGCACTCCTTTAAGAGACTTTTCCAAAGTAGTGTTTTGTTTTTTGTTTTTGCCACTGTTGCCAATGTTGTTATTTTGTGTGTTCTGTAAACATATTATATTCTTATTAGATCTTTGCTCACTTCAGTGTTTATAATGTGCGTGTGACGGCTTATCTAAAGTAACATGACAGAAAAAACAACCTGTCACCACTGGAGGTATTTTTACTTTAATTTTTTATTCATATTTTCAATTAAAGATCCGTACAAAACTATGAGCCATGTACTAAAATAGTGTTCTGTTTCTGTCTTCTTCTATTAGTCAGTGGCACAGATTACCTCAGTGTCATTAACACAACACATATGACTTAATAATTCACATAAATCCAGCTGATGATGGAGGTTTAAACCCCTGAAACGCTTGTTGTTGTTATGATCTTCAGTCCTGAGACTGGTTTGATGCAGCTGTCCATGCTACTCTACCCTGTGCAGGGTTCTTCATTTCCCAGTACCTACTGCAACCTACATCCTTTTGAATCTGCTTAGTGTATTCATCTCTTGGTCTCCCTCTACGATTTTTACCTTCCACGCTGCCTTCCAATACTGAATCGGTGATCCCTTGATGCCTCAGAACATGTCCTACCAACCGATCCCTTCTTCTAGTCAAGTTGTGCCACAAACTCCTCCTCAATCCTATTCAATACCTCCTCATTAGTTATGTGATCTACCCATCTAATCTTCAGCATTCTTCTGTAGCACCACATTTCGAAAGCTTCTATTCTCTTCTTGTCCAAACTATTTATCGTCCATGTTTCACTTCCATACATGGCTACACTCCATACTAATACTTTCAGAAACGACTTCCTGACATTTAAATCTATACTCGCCTGAAACGCTTAGTGATGGTAAAATAAAATAAATTGTGGCAGGTAATATTGAACTTAAATTTTTTGAAAACACTATCAGTGATCTTAGAATAAAAATTTATTTTTTAAAAGAGTCTTGATCGCAACTTATTTATTTCTATTGGAGTGACCGGTTTCGATTCTATTTCAGAACCATCTTCAGACTCCAGCACGGTGGGTGGACTCCGTGGGCAAGTTGCGCCGACCCTCGACGCTGGAATAACTTCTCAGCAGTCTTAAATGGAATCTAAACCTGTCACTCCAATAAAAACAAATAAGTTGCGATCAAGACTGTTTTTAGTCTTTAAATATTGAACTTGTATCAAAAATCGGTTTACGGGAGTATTTTATGAAGTCCTGCAACATTGAAGCACTTGCAGGTACTGTAAGCTCTTGCTCGATTATGTTGACTGATTTTTAAGTGTAACTGTGCTATGGGCACTTCCGTGTTTCCCTGTCGTATTCGTGTTTACAAAACATCGTCAAAATTATGATCTGAGACCGTAACTGCATGCAGTAAAGATATACTTTCAGACAGCTTGAATACCGTAAAATTTATGTAACACATGTTCTCGTCAGTGTAGTACTATTCGACTGGAATTTATGGTCATAAAAACTGACCATGGGCAGGACTGGTTTATGGCATAAGGCTGAATTAAGAGGAGCGCCAGAGATGCCCCAACTGTAAGGTTTCTATTTCAGGACGTATCACAATTGTTGCGACCGATTGGAACGCAAAGATAGGTGCACCCAAGTGCAAGATTCGTATACAGAGCTTGTGCGGAAAAATTTTCTCGAACCGGCCCTGACCACGGGGAGGAGCTGTCTTCCATGATCGTAAATGGTCATTGGGATTTCGTGCGTGAAATACATGTTAGAATATGACCAGAAATGAACTCGCGTGGTTAGAATTTCAGATTCGCTGATACATGGAAAACATGAATCTGAAAAGCTCAGCGCCGGCCCGGGTGGCCGAGCGGTTCTAGGCGCTACAGTCTGGAACCGCGCGACCGCTACGGTCGCAGATTCGAATCCTGCCTCAGGCATGGGTGTATGTGATGTCCTTAGGTTAGTTAGGTTAAAGTAGTTCTAAGTTCTAGGGGACTGATGACCTCAGAAGTTAAGTCCCATAGTGCTCAGAGCCATTTGAACCATTTGAAAAGCTCAGCATACCACCAACTGTGAGAACATTTTTCATTTGTAATAATAAATCACGACTCAAGAGCACTTGGCACGAATACAATCACGTCTCTGAAGAAAGGATCCGTGTCATGTGCAGTCCTAGCTCCCCCTTATTACGAAAAAGTGGAAGACATAAGAAATTGTCGATTGCCGAGTCCCTTGGAGTCATTCAACTTGGAAACTAGAGAAAATTTACTCCTGCACCTCTACTACGTGCGATGTTGAATTTTGACTGCCTCCGTAGATGTGTGTAGGTACAGTTCTGTGTTAGTGTTCTTAGTAGTAGTGGAAGAAGGAAGAATGTGAAATCCCATGACAGAACATACCTGCGCTTCAAGAAAAACACTGAGGTGGGCATTAATATTCCGAGCGTGGGGCTCGGCCCACCATTGGTTTCGCCAGTAGTGTTTGGTGACCTCATTCCACTAAAACCTCCAAAAGATTTCAGTTTCATCTAGGTCATTTGGTGACTGAGATTTGCACACCCTCGCCTCTCACCGACCAGGGGTCTAGTATTCTAGCAATGACAGCGGTCTTGCAATCTGCGAACCTATCGCTTTTAATGTGTAAGGACCCTGACGCGAAGCATCAGGCGTCTGAATTGTACAGGGCATGTTGATCAGTACCACTCGCACATTCTGTACAACTTAAAAAAAAAACACCGACTCACGCATCGCACGTTTTTAGCACTGGTAAATATTGCCCATATATCTTAGGTTTCATCAAGTCTCCTTGTTCATAGCTTGCCATTCATGCAGATACTGCAAAATGATATTCACTCTTGCTTTCCTCGTTAGATTCTAGGGCTTGAATGACAAGACCCTGTCTTATCGATGAAATGTTGTGCGGAGACCGTTATGAATTGAACGGTTCCTTTGAAAGAACACGGCCGATTTCATTCCCCATCCTTCCCTAATCTGATGGGACCGGTGATCTCGCTTCGCTGTTTGGTCGTCGTCCCCCCCCCCCCCCCTCCCCCCCGAATCAACCAAACATCCGTTATGGAGTTGGTGTGTTGACTGCCCACCTGCACATTCCTACCTTTACACCATTCCTGACATATGTTACCCATTTCTGACTTTCGACAGGCCGTGATGAGTGCGTAATGACTGCTCTTCGTGTCGAAAGTGTTTACATTAGAACGCAATGTGTATGCCGGTATCGAGTGCTAAATCTTTCGCAGGAACAAAACATTTTAAGCAGCTACAGTTTCACGTGAGGTGTAATGCTAGATTAAATACTGGAATCACTTTTACAAGTTATATATAGTGACAAGTTCTGTATGCCCTGAGGAGTGGGAAACAACCGTGAAACGCCTTTGTTCCAGTAGTACATACAAACGTCACTGCATGCATACGACAAGGTTCCCACATTGTGTCTGAAATTTCGAAAGCACCGGAGAAACAATGGCGGCGTTTCGAAATAAACGTGATCTTAATCGATTTTTTCGCGTAGAAGGCGACAACTATGCGTCGTTGTCACGCCTTCTGAATGAAACGCTCTGTCGAATGCCGCCCAGAAATCTAATGTCATATCGCGGTAAAATGAGACGGATGTATTTTTCTTTCCTCTAAAAAGTCAATAGCTGAAAAGAGTTTAGAGTTTTACGTGTTAGAAATTACGAAACAGTGTCGCAAAAAAGTTACAGTCTCATGTTGCAACACTAATTGTTTTGTCATTGGTGCATAACTGACTTTGATATAACATTCAGTATTGTATTTCATAATGTTCCTTTAATAAAATGTTCCTTTGTGTACCATACAAAATGTTTGGCAACACCGTATATAAATTTATGGCTATGGTTCAAGAGGATACCCTACTCATTTCACCCAGTGAGCCGTATTTCAGGTAAAAGGTTCGATTTTAGGAATAATCCGGAAATACTCGTATGGCTTAAGTTAGATCTGAGTTTTGTAATACCAGTTATCACAACAATAACTAGCGATTTTCGCCTTTTAACTGCCTCATTGACTGGTATGGTTTTCGTTTTGTTAATAGTGCGCATCCGGGTGTTCTGCCGAGTTATTTACATTGTATGCGTAGCATTCCGTCGAACATCCGAAAGCACATCGCTAATCATGCCGAGAAGACCTGGTTTTCGTTTTATGAGTTTACACAAAAGAGAAATATGGGTTGGACAGTTTTGAGAATGTGATAGGCACAGGAAGGGACCGTCGAGCATTGCAGGATGTACCTGCGAAAATGTCACTAAATCAACGAAAGGCACCACTCGTGAGTTTCAGTGTGCTACCAACAGTCCGCCTAGCGTAATGACTGTGTGTAGGAGTTAAAAGAATGTGGCACGATGGGCGAGCAGCTTCTCATTACCACACATTCCTGTAGTCAGTGCCAAGCGACGGTGGAGGTGGTGTAAAGAGCGACCGATGCAGCTGAACGATGGATGACTGGAAACTAGTGTTTCGGAGTGATGTATCACGGTATATCCTGTGGGGATCCGGTGGAACTGTTTGGACTTGGCAGTGGCTGGAAAATGTTAATACACTCAACCACAATATTGTTGCACCTGACTGTTATCGGAAACACGCAGTGACGTTTCGGTAAACAAGTACAGGGTGTACGTAAAGTGCGGGAACACTTTCAATTATTCATTGCTAAACATTGTGCAGATGTCACACATGTTGCATTTTGAAGAGAAATTCTGAAAGTTAGTTTTTTTTTTTTTACGGATATTCGATATGCGAACCATGAGTGATCCGGCAGACATCAATACAGTAATCCAATTCTTGCCATACACGTCCCAGCATGGCATCTTCGGCTGTGGCAATCGCTTCTCGTATTCTCTCCTGGTGCTCTGCTACATCACATGATAGAGGCGGTATATACACCAAATCTTTAATCTGTCTCCACAGAAAAAAGTCACACGGAGTGAGATCTGGTGATCGGGGAGGCCATTTCATGAACCACACAGAAAGCTCGCTCCGCACCTGAACTCGCCATGTTTGTGACTAGCGCTATCGGTACAATGTTTGGTTCTTGTGCAATAAATAATTGAAAGTGTTCCCGGACTTTATGTACACCCTGTACAGTGGTGACTGAAAAACTCATCGCACTGTGAATGCTTTCAGCTCAGTTGTGCGTGTACTATTAACCTCGATTGCGCGCTGACTCACGATAAGTTGACCGAAGCGCTCTGGCCCCCAGGCGCAGTAATATTGTGGGCTACTAATATCTGCCATCATGTGTAGCGCCAACAGTGAAATACGGAGGATGTGGTGTTTACGGTAGGGGTATGGTTTTCGTGGTCAGGGTATAACTCATTATTGCGCTTTATAAAACTGTAAAAGTGGAAGTATATGAACCCCTTTACAGCACTGTGTACTACTTACCCTAGAAGAAGAGTAAGGAAACAGTAGCCCGCTCGGTTAGCCGTGAGGTCTAACGCACTGCTTTCCGGGCGGGAAGGCGTGCTTTCCGCCCGGCGGATTAATGTCCAGGTTCGGTGTGCTGGCCAGTCTGTGGATGGTTTTTAAGGCGGTTTTCCATCTTCCTCGGCGAATGCGGGCTTATTCCGCCTCAGTTACACTATGTCGGCGATTGCTGCCCAAGCACTGTCTCTGCGACGCGTACACCATAATTACTCTACCACGCATATATTTGGGGTTACACACGTCTGGTGTCAGACGTTCCGGGGGGGGGGGGGGGGGGGGGCTGTCCACTGGGGGCCGAACCGCACACTAACCCTGGATTCGGTGTGGGGCGGCGGTGGGGTGAATGGATTGCTGTAGCCTGTTGTGGAATTCTGAACCACAGAGGGCTACGGCGGGGACGAAGCCTCTCTGTCGTTTCTGGATCCCCACTTCAATGCAAGGAAACAGTGATCGTTCGTATCACCACGATCAACACATCGTGTTATAAAGTAGCCAGCATTTGTGAGGCGATGGTTTGTAAACTATAAAATTCCCGAACTGGAGTGGCCTGCCCAGACTCCCGACGTGAACCCATCTTCGGGATGAGTCAGAACGTCGACTTCTCTCCAGACCCCGGTGTCCAACATTACTTTCTTCTCTGGTTTCCGCTCTTGAGGAGTAATGGGCTGCCGCTCCTCCACAAACACTCAGACACTTAATTGAAAATGTCCACAGTACAGTTCAAACCGTCATAAATGTGAAGAATGGAAACACCCATATTAATGTGCACTTATAAATAAATGGCTGGATACTTTCGATCAGATACTGCTTGTAAACACGGTTAACACGAGTACAGACTCCTAATAAAAGAAACGATTACTCATTGACGCACGTCATAGCGACCTATCATTCGAGAACAGTCGAAATCACGACTGTAAATAAATACATTAAATAATAGACGAGGCAGGAAATGTTATTTCTAACATACTCGACATCTTTAGACTCTAGCAAACAAAAAATAATCCAATCAATATCCTTCTTCGCTACAAGCTGCGCAAAACTACCTCATCGTAACGCTGAAAGACACAAAAGCGGGAGCAATCGTAGAAGCAGTAGAAACCAATTTTCATTCTCACTGGGTGACAGCATGCCGCTGACGGGGGAAAAGCTGCAGCGAATGATGAAATGCTGTATTTTGGAGGTATGTCGTACGTCAAACGTTTGATCATCAACTCCTTGGTCAATCCCAATGTACCTTTGCTACAGAAACGGGTAGCTGGTCTCAGCAGATCGATCCATTTGATCTGGAGTCGTGATAAAGTTGAGATAAAGCAGGACAGTGAAGGGAGGCGATGGTAGTGGAGTAGACGAGGCTATATAACGCGTTTAGATAACGAAGTATCTTGGGTGTGACCTGTATATGACTGGCTACCGGTCGCCATCAGCCTTAAGATACTGATACCGACAGAAGCGCGTACGTAACTCTATGACGAAGGATGGCGAAAGTAGTTCATCTTAGTAGATTAATTCTGGCGTAGAACCCCATCAGTTTCGGGAGTGTGATGAAAAATTCCGCACAGTAACGCAATATGAAACTATGATTTTGGCTACTTGCAATGGCCGTTTTCTACTTGTGCATATTATGCAGCAACATTGTAGACCAAAACTATGCAACGTTACAGTTATTAGGTTGCTTATTTTGTTATTATAACGGATCGCGAATAAGACCATGAACATCCGTCCACAAACGCCTCAGTGAAAAGGTACAAGCCGAACTATTTGCCAACAGCAAGTGGTTGTCTAACATCGACTTAGTAGTAACCACAACGATAATAAGTAGTGAAACACAATGATTGTTTGGCGAAAGTGCACATCACTAGCTGCATTGATCAGTGAATCATGAAATTTGTATGTTGGCTGCAGTAATCTGGGAACGTTACAATATTTGCTTCCGCACACCCAGTATTTTTACGTTGAAGAGTTGGCTCTGTAACACAGTTTGATTCATGGGGTACATTTATGAGTGGTTTTTTTACGAATAAGTGCAGTGTGAAAGATAGCGTTGAGACAATCGACTGGCTTCGAGAACCGATTGGCCGATCTACTGTTTTTTCGTTCAGTCGTAGTTGCTTTTTTTCAAGTCGAGTGAAACTAATATCTGGATGTGGTAGTCTCTGCGACCATGCCTGCTATACGGATGATTTCACTGACTCTCCGGCTTTGAGTGGTTTCACTTGACGTTAGAACCTACTCACAAGTTCTGACACGTGCAGCTGTTGTACCCGTGTTTCCACTCACTCTCTGTGTACGAGTGATTTCATTCACATAGTTTTTAGCCTCTTCGGTTATACATGAACCGTGAGAAGGGTTGTCAGCTTTTTTAGAGACAAGTAACGTATCTTATTTCAAGGAGATATGAATAAAATGTGTATTTCTAGGAATGAAGTACTTTCAAAATTTATGTATTTATGTATGTAACTGCTGACACGAGCGTCGAGGGTCGGCGGAACTCATGTAGCAGCGTCCATCCACCACTCCGGAGTCTGAAGATGACTCTTTCATAGAGTCGAAACAGGTCACTCACTACAAAAGAAAAATATTTTAACAAGATTGCGATCAAGACAGTTTTAAATTTTAATTTAGAAAAGACCGCAAGAGTAGCAAATACTTAAAAATCGTTCGGTTAAAATGACACAAAACATCCTCCAATGTTTTCTCTTGGCAACAATGAATACAAGCATTTTATAAATTACTCAAGAAATAGTCAACCAGTCTCTCTCTCTCTCTCTCTCTCTCTCTCTCTCTCTCTCTCTCTGTGTGTGTGTGTGTGTGTGTGTGTGTGTGTGTGTGTGTGTGTGTGAGAGAGAGAGAGAGAGAGAGAGAGAGAGAGAGAGAGAGAGAGAGTGTATGTTTGCGTTTATAGTGGAAAGGGGCCGCGTGTCTTACCTCAGGTGTCAAGGCCTCGTAGAATGTATAGTACCTGACAAACGAAGTGAAGCACCCAAAAGACACGGTCGGACATCAGTGTAACTTCGTACACGTACACACCGTCGACGGATATGTAAATGATTATAGAGTTACAGTTCTCTCTGACAGGTAGAATGGTCACCAAATTGCATTAATTGCTTTTATCAGGCCTCTTAATAATAAAGGACGTGAACAGCGGTATGTGTTGGGTGATCAATGTGAAGGACACGGAGATGGCGGGTACTCGTGTGAGACAGCGTTATTACCACCTGACAGAGTTTGAACTTCGTAAGGGGCCTCATTGTGGATCTCCATGTAGCCGGCTGGTGGAATCGTGCATTAACCGGTTTCTGATGCACCGTGTTCGTGGCTTAAGGTACGTGCAATTCTTACCGCTACCTGATGTATACGGTAGTCTCTCGCTGTCGTCAGCGGACATCCATTGTAGTGCAGAATGGCACCAACACTATTCAGGAAGTGTTTTTACGAGCCGACGTAGCAATGAAGTGTAATACTTCATTTGCCTTAAAAGATGAAAGTTTTGTCTCCATTTCAGTGAAATAATAAAAGAGGAACAAAATTATGGTGACAGGAATAATGTAAAAACTTAACGCCGATTGTCATAGCGTACTATAAAAATAGAAAGTAGTTCCTGCTGCTGTGTCTACTCAATACTCGTATGCCTTTATGTGCTTGTAACCCTCGGAAACGGGAAAATTAACATGAAAACAAAGTTCTTCAACCCCAGTTTTCAACCTTTAGCACTAATTATTCGTAATGTCCAAATAGCGGTATGTTCCCCCATTACAATATGATTTTTGAACTATCACCGTTTTTCTTTTTTTTTTTTTTCGCTTGCAACCTGCGTCCTCAATTATCTGCCGGAATTGCCATCTACAGCTCCCTCTAGTACCAAGGAAGTCAGTCCCTAATGTCTTAGCAGATGTCCTATCATCCTGCCCCTTCTCCTTGTCAGTGTATTCCACAAATTCATTTCCTCTCCGATTCTGCGCTGAACCTCCTAATTTTAAACATTCGCCAGTAGCGCCACATCTCAAATGCTTCGATTCGTTTCTGTTCTGGTTTTCCCACAGTCCCTGTATCACTACAATACAATGCTGAGCTCCAAGAGTACATTATCAGAAATTGCTTCCTCAAATTAAAGCCTATGTTTGATGCCGGTAGACTTCTCTTGACCAGGAATGCCTTTTTTTCCATTGCTTGTCTGCTTTTGATGTCCTTGATCCGTCCGTCATTGGTTATTTTACTGCCTAGGTAGCAGAATTTCTTAACGTCATCTGCTTAGTGGCCCTCAGTGCTGACGTTTAAGTTTCTCATTGTTCTCATTTCTGCTGCTTCTCATTACTTTCATCTTTCTTCGATTTACTCTCAATTCATATTCTATACTCAGTACACTGTTCATTCCATTCGGCACATCATGCAATTCTTCTTCACTTTTACTCAGGACAGCAATGTCATCAGCGAATCGTATAATCAATACCCTTTCACCTTAAATTTTAATCCCACTCCTGAACCTTTCCTTTGTTTCCATCATTACTTGTTCTATGTACAGATTGAATAGTAAGTGGCGAAAGACTAGAGTAGGTTAGATCCCTGTGTTACATCCTTTTTAATCCGAGCATTTCATTCTTGGTCGCCCACTCTTATTATTCCCTCTTGGTATTTTTCTCAGAATTTTGAACCTTTTGCACCATTTTACATTGTCGAACGCTTTTTCTAGGTTGACAAATCCTATGAACATGAACATGTCTTGATTTTTATTTAGTCTTGCCTCCATTATCAACCGCAACTTCAGAATTGCCTCTCTGGTGCCTTTACTTTTCCTAAAGTCGAACTGATCGTCATCTACCACATTCTCACTTTTCTTTTCCCTTCTTCTGTATATTATTCATGTCAGCAACTTAGATGCATGAGCTGTTAAGCTGATTGTGCGATAATTCTAGCACTTGTCAGCTCTTGCAGTCTTCGGAGTTGTGTGGATGATATTTTTGCTAAAGTCAGACGGTATATTGACAGACTCATACATTCTACACACCAACGTGAATAGTCGTGTTGTTGCCACTTTCCCGAATGATTTTAGAAATTCTGATGGAGTGTTATCGATCCCTTCTGCCTTTTTTGATCTTAAGTCCTCCAAAGTTCTCTTAAATCCTGATTCTAATACTGGATCTCCCATCTCTTCTAAATCGACTCTTTGTTTTCTTCTTCTATCACATCAGACAAATCTTCCTCTCATAGGGATCTTCATGTACTCTTTCCACCTATCCGATCTCTCCTCTGCATTTAACAATTGAATTCAGGTTGCACTCTTTAATGTTATCACCCTCGCTTTTAATTTCACGGATGGTTGTTTTGACTTTCCTATATGCTGAGTCAGTCCTTCGGATTATCATTTCTTTTTCGATTTATTCACATTTTTCATGCAGCCGTTTCGTCTTGGCTTCCCTGGAATTCCCATTTTTTTCGTTCCTCAGAGCGACTTGTAATGATGTATTCCTGAATTTCTCTGAACATTTTTGTATTTCCTCCTTTCATCGATGAGATGAAGTATTTCTTCTGTTACCCGTGGTTTCTTTGCAGTTACCTTCTTTGTATCTATGTTTTTCTTTCCAGCTTCTGTGATTACCCTTTTTAGAGATGTCCATTCCTCTTCAACTGTACTGCCTACTGGGCTATTCTTTATTGTTGTATAAACAGCTTTAGAGAACTTCAAGCGTATCTCGTGATTGCTCAGTATTTCGTATCACACTTCTTTGCGTATTGATTCTTCGTGACTAATCCCTTAAACTTGAGCCTACTCTTCATCACTACTACATTGTGATCCGAGTCTTTATCTGCTCCTGGGTACGCCTTACAATCCAGAATTGATTTCAGAATCTCTATCTGACCACGATGTAATCTAACTAAAATCTTCCCGTGTCACCCGGACTTTTCCAAGTATACATTCTCCTCTTGTGATTGTTGAACAGAGTATTCGCTATTACTAGCTGAAATAGATTACAGAACTCAATTAGCCTTGCTTCTCTCTCGTTCCTTGTCCCAAGCCCATATTCTCCTGTAACCTTTTCGTCTACTCCGTCCCCCACAGCTGCAATCCAGTCCCCCCATGATTATTAGATTTTCATCTCCCTTTTCGTATTGTATTACCCTTTCAGTATCCTCATACACTTTCTCTCTCTTCATCTTCCGCTTGCGACGTCGGATTTGCTATTTGATTTAATACAAGCATTTTGACTATGTGCATTTTGAAACTAAGAGTCAAATTTTTCAGTTTTTTTCGATTTCTACTTTTATTACAGAAAATAACAGGAATAAAAAACCGAAAGTCTTTCATTTCGGTAGTCGGCTATTTTGAGTGGTTTTAACACTCAGATTAATACCACTGTGGAAAAACCCGATGTAATGGAAAACTGGTTGTGTCAACGATAACCGCCACCCCTAACTGCATGGGCCTGTGTGTAGCGGACACACTCGTCTTCAAGGTTCCGCTAGTCCATGTCTGATCAACACAAGGGAGGATCGCTGTACCTTGTGCACCAAGCACATCGTAAATCCTTCACATCTGCGCCTGCCATCCCAGTACAAGTAATGGACTTCCTGCAACAGTCTGTTCATCGCGCGCCATTGGTTCGAGATTAACCACAGCCGGACTAGGAACTTATCGTCCCTTGAGTCCTCTGCCGTTAACGCAGCACAGACGGCTGTGTTCAAATGGCTCTGAGCACTATGGGACTCAGCATCTTAGGTCATAAGTCCCCTAGAACTTAGAACTACTTAAACCTAACTAACCTAAGGACATCACACACACCCATGCCCGAGGCAGGATTCGAACCTGCGACCGTAGCAGTCCCGCGGTTCCGGACTGCAGCGCCAGAACCGCACGGCCACCGCGGCCGGCGACGGCTGTGTCTGAAGCGGTGCTGTAGCCTGGGAGACCGGACAGCTGAGAAATGGCGTCGCATTGTGTCCAATCGCGATTCTGCAGTTCATTTGCCTGCCAAATGTGAAACAACATTAGGCGAAAGCTCAGATGTTAAAGCAGTTCATTGTATTAGTGTAATGCATAACTTTTTAACGTTGTTTTTTTTCTTCTTTTTTCGTGTTGGTATTCCCGTTGCCACGGATTTATTTATCGATTATCATTTTTTATTTGTAGTTCACTGTTGGTATTTGACTTTACGTATTGTCATTTGGACTTAGTGAGTAGAGCTGTGGACGCTAGAAAATGGAGCGCCAAGTGGAGAAATCGGAACATTTCCGACGTATTCTTCTGTTTGAGTTCAGTAGAGCGGTGACAGCAGCGGAGGCAACCGTGCATGGGGACAATGCTATCGGATACAGCACGGCAAGAAATCGGTTTTCTCACTTTAAGCAGAACTGTTTTGGTGTTAGTCATTCTCCACATTCAGGAAGTCCTCGGAGGTCTGATGAAGATCGTTTAAACGCATTAATCCACAATAATCCACGTCAGAGTCGTCGAGAACCGGCAAATGTGATGAACTGTGATCGTTCCGCCATTTGCATGCAATGGGGTTCAAAAATCGGGTATATTGGTACCGCATGATCAAAGCCAAAATCACGCAAACCGGCAGGTGGCGGTATGTGCATCCCTGTATGCTTGTCGTCAATTGGCTAGTGAACAGAGCCGATCATTCCTGTCATGTATCGTCGCTAGTGACGAGAAATAGTGTCTTTGTGCCAACATAAGGGGAAAAAAGGAGTGGATGAGCCCAAACAAAGCAGCAATTCACCGCACAAAAGATAATGTTAGCATCTGGTGCAAAAGCGACGGTGCGGTGTACTAAGAATTGCTTCCCCGGGATGTAACCATCAGTGCTGATATTTATTGAGAACAACTGAGACGTCTTGCAGACGCAATCCAAGAACAACGCTCAGGAAGACTGCGTGAAGCAATGTTACTCTACGATAAGGCTGCCCGCATTCTTTTTGACTGACAAAAAACACTATACGGCAGCACCCACCTTATACACCTGATCTTGCGCTCTCAGATTATCACATTTTCCGTTCTCTATCGAACAAACTTCAAGGACCTTCCTTTCAGGATGAAAATGGGCTGCGAACATGGATCGACGTGTTCTTCGCCACGTGATTCGCGGAATGCAAATGTGACCCTAGTGTTGGCAGACTGTTGTAAGTAGTGAAGAAGAATATATTATTGATAACTAAAGTCTCTGTTATGTGTATCTGTTGTGTTTATGAAACGTACGAAAGACGCTACGAACTTATGTACTAAGTCCCTAAACACGAGCTCATTAAAATACTATTGGCGCCAAAGAAACCCGTTGGTCACCTCTTGATGAAATAGGCTGCGTTCTCTGCAGAACCTCCCCTCGACAGCCCTACCGTAGTCTCTCCGAGAGCTATGCAAAAGCGTGTATAAGACCACTACTAGTCAGACATCAGAGGTCACATGAATCCACAAAATTACGTTGAGGTTTTTTGCCGCTGGTTCTGGGGTTTCATGTATTCTAAATTTCGTTTATGTGTAGGCCACCCAACCCATAAGAATCTATACAGACAGTAGCCAGGTCCGTGCCTTTGGCCAGTAGCTATTTTCTTCGCAGTCTCTGTTATCTCTGACGCAGATGAAGTGCGATATTAGTATCTCAGTTCGTGCGTAATCGTCAGCACGACTGTCGGGCATTTTGTGTTTGTGTGTGCAGACGGGCAGCGCGGCGACTACTGAAGAAGCTGTCAGCAGGCGGGCCTTTCGTAATCTCGATATCGCAGAGCGCGAGTTGGCGATTGACGCATATTTACTGATTTGATTATCTGCTTAAACTATAAACTGTCGTAGTGGCATCGCCTGTTCAAGTCTGTGGCGTGCTTACAGCTGCTTCTTTTGTCGTTGACAGCCGCTACACACTACGATAAACGAAGTTGTGACGGATTCTCACTGTCTCACTTAATTCTTTTTATTTTGGCTTTGGGCTGCGCAATCAACCTTCGTGACCTCACATCGGGCTTGCTGGACATCATTGAATGCAGGGTGTTTCAAAAAGATTGACATGATTTCGAAACTCCATATTTATTGATCAAAACTTGCTACAAACATGGGATGGATTGCAAACAGAAAATCTTCAAGTTTTAGCTCTGAAATTGCATATGCTCTGTGTGCCCACCATCATGAGCACGAACATTTAGACGATAGCTAAATTCGTCATAAACTTTACACAGCGTATCTGCTTGTGCAGAAGTTTTGGCGGCCGTTATTCTGTTCGTAATTTCTTCAGTGTCACGAGATAAAGGGGAGAGGAACACATTTTCATTCACGTACCCTTACAAGAAAAAACTGCATGGGATCATGTCTGGCAATCTTGGAAACCGAGAATGCAGAGCAGTGTCTCGGGGTCCCTTACGCCCTATCCAGCGTTGAGGCAGAGTGCGGTGGTCTTCAATCCTGTTGGAAAGTGAAGTCATCGGAGTCCTTCTGAAGTTGTGCAAAAAGCCAATTCTGCAGCTTTTGAAGACAGCTCATTCCATACTTCCCACCGTGTCATCAGAGATGCGAGATCGACCTGGACTCTTACATTTGAACAATTATACAGTCTCCTCAAATTGGGACCGAAATCACCGACTCACTCTTTGCAAACTGCAGCACACAGAACACCTTTTGTTGAGCGGACGCCACCTTACTTCTGACTGACTGAAAACTGAGAAGAGGCATTGACTGACGTCTAACGGCGGTTTTATAAAACTCTAGGTCACGCCCATTCAAACAATACACATTTCCTTACCAGCATGTCCCATGTTTCGCAATTATTGTCGTCGAAAAGCAGATCATTCTTTTTGAAAAACCTTGTATTGTTTATTATTTGGAGCTCCCTATTTTCATTTCATATTTTGTGTCTTAGTTGGATAGACCTACTGCTCTTCGTGGTAAAAGTTTTGCGTATTCCCGACGTACTGTCGGCTGGAGTAGTAACCAACACAATCAGAAGCCATCATTTGGTTTAGTGTATAGTCGCACTTTTATGTTGAGTAATGACTACCCGTTTCGGTACCAAGTACCATCAGCAGGCCATCCTACGGTCAGAAAGTCTTAGTACATATTTAATTATTATTTAAGAAACATTTACAAAATATTTTTGTAAGTGAGAGCTAAAGTACGATATCAACTGCAACCTCATAATGTTGGCCGCCCCTTACCCTGGCGCGCAGTCGTCACGTTTGACTACTCAGGTAGGTAGGTAGGTATGTCATATACTAAAACTAAACGTAATGCTATGCAGTAAATGGACGCAAATTGCACACATAAATGCTAAGAATTTCGATCTGACCCTGAATCTTTTTGGAAATTTGTGGTAAGTTCCTATGGAACCAAACTGCTGAGGTCATCGGTTCCTAGGCTTATACTCTACTTAATCTAACTTAAACTAACTTACGCTAAGGACAACTCTCACACCCATGCTCGATGGAGGGCTCAAACCTCCGATGCGACGGGGGGAGCCGCGCGAACCGTGGCAAGGCGCCGTAGACGGCGCGGCTGGCCCGTGCAGCTGAATCTTCATACCAAGTGTGTGTCGTCAGTAGTAACGGCATTACTGACTGAAAGTCCGACTGACGAATCACCATCATCAACTCTCGTGTAGACTCTTACATCATGACATACAATTTGTACAGGCAAACGAGTTTAACTGCGTCGAAGAGACGGCAGTCGACATGCGTCCACAAGTAACACTTGGTTTCATGGTGATTAAAAAAATTGTAATAAAAAAAATTCCTGTCTCAATCGTAAAGTTATTTTATTAACATACTAGTGTTCCCGGTCAGGCATTGTTGTGTCACAGTCTGGTTAAATAGGAAAGAAAGAAAAGAGACAGCACACGTTTCTAATTTACAGGTTCCGGCATGGAGGTGTTACGTTTTAGAGTCTGTCAGAACTTAAGGGGTAGGGGAACTAGATCATGCGCAGTGGTTGCCATTTCAGTAGCTATGGAGCCTTGTTCAACTGAACAGTGCGTCTTTGTTTACGACACCTTTATTGCAAAAATGGTTCAAATTGCTCTGAGCACTATGGGACTTAACAGCTGTGGTCATCAGTCCCCTAGAACTTAGAACTACTTAAACCTAACTAACCTAAGTACATCATACACATCCATGCCCGAGGCAGGATTCGAACCTGCGACCGTAGCGGTCACGCGGTTCCAGACTGAAGCGCCTAGAACCGCACGGCCACACCGGCCGGCCCTTTATTGCAACAGATCATTCGTTAGTACAGACGCAGCGAAGACTTCACAGGGCAGTGCGATTATTTGTTATGGGGCTACCTGATACCGTGGTTTGCATTGAAATGCCACGGATTCTTTAAGTTCTTCATGAAGTCATCTCTCGAGAAATTCACTTTGCCGCGCTTGATGGTGTATGGACAATTTTTTCACTCGCCTTCAACAACGCCTTGACCAAAACGGCCGCCACTTGGATGATGTCATTTTTCGCCCTGAATTGCAATGAATTCTTGTTTGTGCATTATTTTTATTAAATGTCATTGTGTTTGTAACCATTGAGAAAAATAAAAACTGAAATGTATTAACAAATAAATGTGTTAGAATGTTTTGAAAAGTGTAACGCCTCCCTGCCGGCGGACCCAGTGTATGGGAATTGGATATACTGTACGTTCTAAGGTTTTTCTCCCACCTGTCTCTGCCCATCTCCTCCTTCCTTCTCCCTCTCTCTCTGTCCATCTCCTCTTTTCCACCTTCTGTGTCCATTTCCTCCCAGCCCTCTTTTCACCTCCTCTTCCTCCCCCTCTCTCTGATCTGAGTCTTGTTTATTATTATTGCACTTCATATTCTGTGATAGTATTATAATCATAAGCCGATAAGCCATAGATACAAGTTCCCTGTTCGCTGACTGCGTATCACATATACAAGCCACGTCCGTCCGAATGTTCATTAGAGAGTTGCATAAGAATTTAAAGTAAACTGGTCAAGAACTTTTAGGAACGTTTCCCTCCAGTAGGTATATAAAAACATGTCCGCGTTGTAATGCAACATTGTGTAAAGATTTCAAAGCAATTGATGGAGAACTTCTTTAGGTTGATGATTTTGAACAAACGAACATTTACATTTTTTATTTTTATAGATGACAAGTTTCGGTGCCTTAAGCGCTGTCGTCAGATTTGAAATACTCGTACGTGGCTACGAGTAGCACGCCAGTGTGAGCTGGAGTAACGTCGAGTTGTTTATGGTACGGAAGTTTACATTCACATGCTGTTCATAGCCACGTATTTATATTTGTCGGTGATGCATAAGGCATTAAAACTAGGCATATGTCCTTCTTCCTGGCCTTATAGCGTTTCTACTCAGGGTCGGCATGTTACTCTGGATTTGTCAGTGTTAGAGGGTGGTCGGATGCCCAACCTGTCGCCGCCTCCACCTCTGTCCCAAGGAAAGAATGTGCGAACCCCACTGTCTGTGTCTAGTTTTGTCCCGTGTGCAAATGTGTGAACGTTTTCGACATCCTTGCGAATCGTGTGACTGGTGACTGAGGTCGGACATGGATCCCAGTCCGGAATTCACATTGACCTGTGTGGAAAAGTGCCTGAAAACCACATCCCGGCTGGCCCGCGCACTGGCGGCATTCATCGCTAACCCGCCTAGCGAAAGCGGCATGCTGGCCAGCGCGGCCATCACGGTGGATTAAACCGGTCGTTGTTGTTGTTGTGGTCTTCAGTCCTGAGACTGGTTTGATGCAGCTCTCCAAGCTACTCTACCCTGTGCAAGCTTTTTCATCTCCCAGTACCTACTGCAACCTACATCCTTCTGAATTTGCTTAGTGTATTGATCTCTTGGTCTCCCTCTACGATTTTTACCCTCCACGCTGCCCTCCAATGCTAAATTGGTGATCCCTTGATGCCTCAAAACATGTCCTACCAACCGATCCCTTCTTCTAGTCAAGTTGTGCCACAAACTTCTCTTCTCCCCAATCCTATTCAATACCTCCTCATTAGTTACGTGATCTACCCACCTTATCTTCAGCATTCTTCTGTAGCACCACATTTCGAAAGCTTCTATTCTCTTCTTGTCCAAACTGGTTATCGTCCATGTTTCACTTCCATACATGGCTACACTCCATACAAATACTTTCAGAAACGACTTCCTGACACTTAAATCAATACTCGATGTTAACAAATTTCTCTTCTTCAGTAACGATTTCCTTGCCATTGCCAGTCTACATTTTATATCCTCTCTACTTCGACCATCATCAGTTATTTTACTCCCTAAATAGCAAAACTCCTTTACTACTTTAAGTGTCTCATTTCCTAATCTAACCCCCTCAGCATCACCCGATTTAATTTGACTACATTCCATTATCCTCGTTTTGCTTTTGTTGATATTCATCTTATATCCTCCTTTCAAGACACTGTCAATTCCGTTCAACTGCTCTTCCAAGTCCTTTGCTGTCTCTGACAGAATTACAATGTCATCGGCGAACCTCAAAGTTTTTATTTCTTCTCCATGGATTTTAATACCTACTCCGAATTTTTCTTTTGTTTCTTTTACTGCTTGCTCAATATACAGATTGAATAACATCGGGGAGAGGCTACAACCCTGTCTCACTCCTTTCCCAACCACTGCTTCCCTTTCATGCCCCTCGACTCTTATAACTGCCATCTGGTTTCTGTACAAATTGTAAATAGCCTTTCGCTCCCTGTATTTTACCCCTGCCACCTTCAGAATTTGAAAGAGAGTATTCCAGTTAACGTTGTCAAAAGCTTTCTCTAAGTCTACAAATGCTACCGGTCGTATGTCAATAAAATATTATTTCTAGATTCTTTCGTCACTTCTTGGTAGAACAATTTTATATTTAAGATTAGAAAACAAATTTGTTTTTGTTATACTCATTTGTTTATTTCGAACCGGTTTTCGGCTTACTGGTGCCATCGTCGGGAAACAGCTAATTTTAGCCCACAAAAGACAATAGTGTGTAGGAAACGATACCACAGAAATGCTATAATCACCATCTTTGGGCGATTCTTTTTTCGCCAGGTGATAATAAGTAGATATTCTTAGAAACATCGCGGTATTTTAATACTGCCACCTGGCTGTAAACGCGGGAGCTTTTCATCAGCGAAGCGGCTGATGCTTGCCTTTAGGACTTGCCTACTCGGGTAGCGTAAGCGCATATGGCACTTTACTCTCACTGTCCCATCGTCCCTCTGACAGCAGAGTTTTCTTGTCGCGACCAGTAGTACGGACGTTTCAGGGTATTTGTATAACCTCCCCAAGGTTAGCTGTCCTCAGTCCAATTGAGCACATCTGAGATTTCTTTTGAGCGTATGTGCGCCCTTTGGACACTGTGTCTGCCAATCTCCGTGTGTGGCAGGTCGCGGTTGAGAGATCGTGGGTCAGGAAGACTCCCCTGCACTCTCTGTATGTCGTGGAATCCATGAACCGACGCGCTACAGCGCGGTGGTGGACAAGGGGGAAAGGAGACTCACACGCTACTCAGTAGGTCTCTCGCATACAGCTGGTGAGTGGACGAGTATTCACACCGCGTATTCGATATCGCCGAACCACAGCCAAACTTTTTAATCAGCCACTCAAGAATTGTGACGCCAACGTCTCCTTATCATAAGATGACGAATTCTTCAGACAATCACATTTTCACTGATCAACGATGGAAACAAATTGGCTGTTATTGATAACAGAACAAACGCCTACGTTTGACAGAAACACTTAATCGTTTCTCAAAGTCTTCTCGTTATCTTAAGTTAACCATTGCACAACTAACAGATTTCCCCATATTCTTCATTTGCTTCGGGAGATTGTTTACTAAATCATAATTCCCATCTTATTCCCTTGACGTTCCCTGGCTCCATTTCTAGAAACTCGACAAAGAAGCTGCTTTTTCTCCGCTTGTTTCTTATTTTGATTGCCAGCGACTTGCTCACATTGTTTCAGTTTTTTGGTCGCATGCTGTTTATTTCATGTATCCCCCACGTGCGGTCACTCGCAAAGAACTTGCATTTTATATTAACTTGATAGGTACTTCCAGGCTGAGGCATAATTCCTCACATGGCTAAATAAGCCGGTTGCGAAGAAGATTTATCTCGAAAGGACTTTAAAAATAATATGAGGCTCATTGCGGACTTTATTCATTTTTGTTGTATACATTGTGTAATACGTGTAGCAATATAATAAAATTATTTCTGGACCGATACATTTCATCTTATTCGGATTAGTTAACTGCGCGGTAACGTCATACAATTTTTCGTATTTAGATTGCACTGTTTTAGGTTCTGTCTATTCTGAACACCGATTTTCTGATTCTTTTATTCTAGTATTTCTTGCTGTGCTCTACTTTTCGGTTTTAGGACAGCACTAATGTGATCACTCAGATAACCTGATTATTTACATCTTATTTATCAGACGATTGACATTTTGTGAGATTACTGAAGTCAATAGCTGGAATTTGTGAGGTATAAGGTGGCCAGAAGTGTGTGTAGCAACTGTGACCCCATATCTGCGACATTTTCAAAAATGGTTCAAATGGCTCTGAGCACTATGGGACTTAACATCTCAGGTCATGAGTCCCCTAGAACTTAGCACTACTTAAACCTAACTAACCTAAGGACATCACACACATCCATGCCCGAGGCAGGATTCGAACCTGCGACCGTAGCTGTCGCGCGGTTCCAGACTGAAGCGCCTAGAACCGCTCGGCCACCAACGGCCGGCGCACCATTTTCTGTTGTGTTCCTCCCTGGAGTCTAGATAGCCTGGAAATTCCGATTCTCTGCCTAGTCGATTCGTTGATTTCGAACTGTGTCAATGATTTAACATGAAAGAAAGATTTCAGTGTCATTAATTGTTAATTTAAAAAACCGTTTGTCCTTGTGATGCACAATTTCCTGAAGAGCCCTCAGTGACGCCAAATTTGGCTAATTATTGAATCAGGACTCCACTGTAGATGGTAACCTGCACCAGTGGGAGGTTAAAAATAAGAACATTTGTCATAAAGCTGTACGCTTCTTGTAAGTCTTCACTGAAATGACACGAGACGAACAACGTCTCCACTATGGACCATCTCCATTACGGACCCTCCAGGGTGTAGGAATTTCGTGTTCCCGTAAATCATTCCATGGAAAAGCCGTGACGGCTCCTTTGAATGGACAACGACGGATTATCATCGTCATCCTTAGTATACAGGGTTTCCCAGGGGAAATGGTCATATGTAAGGATGTGACAGATATGTGTGACCACTTTTTCATCTTCGATACTGTGAAACAACTCTCTTCTACCGCAAGCTCATGTTTTTGGAGGAGGCAGTATGGACCAAAACAAGAAAAAAATTGCCTATTGTATATACGCTTTAAAATGCAAACCTAAAGAACTATGAGCATTTGTTCAGCAGAAGAAATGTGTTTCACAGTAGCGAAAATGGACTAGAGCTCTTACCTCTTACGGTATGTTTACAGGACTTTCTTATTTTGCTGCATACTACCTCCTCCTGAAATATGGAAATAAAAGAGCAATTGTAATACAACATTTGATAATATTGATAATATGCTAATGCGATGTAGAAGCGGTGTGGTGATGTAGATGAGCAATAAATTTTTAAAAAAGGAAAAGGAAAACATACATTCGATGGCAACTGAGTGGTTATCCAAAGACGGAAAGCTGCAGATCGTCTCGTCTTGGAGGTAATGAGATCTGAAAAGCATGAACGCTATTGTAAAATTTCCTGATGGTAATTGTTGGACGTGTGAAAATTTCAACCTCACGAAACTACTGACTGAATCATCCAGCGCTGCATGCAGGCCAGCAGATATTCCGAGTTTCAGCTTGAACTGTTTTCTCTTTCTGGATCGGTGTTCGAATCTCTTTCCGACATTCTGATGTAGGCATGTCGTGATGTCTATAAGTCGCGCAATTGCTATTGGTTGACCGTCGATATCTGGGCAGGCATTAAGCGGATAGCAGTGACAGATGAGTTTCATCGGGGGTTTCATCTCAAAGTAATGCTCTGATGATGGAAGTGCTCATCTGGGAGGTCTGATAGCCGTGTTTGAAGAAATGCACAATGTAAGTAAAAATCACACTAGTCGTGGTAAGTTGAAGCATTGTGGATAAATCTGATGGTTTTTATGTCGCACAGGAACATTCACTTTACTATGTGTTGCTGATAGTGTGCTGTGTACCTGTTACGCCCCGCCTTTGCTGTCGACCCAGAAAGAGCACCTGCCAATGACGAACGTTGCAAGAGGTGCGCTGGTTTGTAACAGGCCTGCTTCGCGAGGAGAATTTCGTGCCGCCTAAATAAGGCTGCGTCTTCGGAGAAGGAGCCGGCTTGCGTGTGCACCAGGCCGTTCTGTATAGCTATCGACGGTTGCGTCAAACATCTTCAGAGAGGAGGGCATATCACTCCTTATATGATGACATCGACTTACGGGTTGATCTCAATCGCTTCTGGGAAGTAGAGAGAGGAACGATTGCATCTCTGCAGAGTGAAATACCATCTGTAAGACTCTCCTGGTTATGTGACGCTATCATTGCATTTGGCATTATTATTATGTCCATATTAGCTGAAAGATTCAAGTCACAAGCATATGCTATTATCATATAGGTTATGCACCGTCTTTTGTTGCTGTAATAAAGTTTTATTTAGACTATGCCTTTTCACCTTATTTCAAAGCATCCTCATGGTCAGATTTTTGTTTTCTATTTCATTGCTGAAGTACTTTCACACACAGGTGCTCAATTTTTAGAAGATTACACTTCAGTGACGCTGGACATACCGGATGGTCATAATTCAAGAGCAACCACTCACGGAGCGGGCTGTAATTATCATATGACTATGAAATTTGGCGTGTATGCTAATTCCTTAATGCGGAACAGAGTTACACTGGAAAAAATTAGTTCCAGTTTTGGCCACCAGGTACAAATCTAGCACTGTACAGCGTCTCGTCGACTCTCAAATGCTCATACTGAACAATATGTGTAAGCGGTGGTTAATAATAAAATAAACATTCGCCTTTCTCACATCTTTGACCTTTTCTGCCCGCGTCCTGTTCCTAACCCATTACCAATGAAAATGGTTCAAATGGCTCTGAACACTATGGGACTTAACATCGATGGTCATCAGTCCCCTAGAACTTAGAACTACTTAAACCTAACTAACCTAAGGACAGCACACAACACCCAGCCATCACGAGGCAGAGAAAATTCCTGACCCCGCCGGGAATCGAACCCGGGAACCCGGGCGTGGGAAGCGAGAACGCTACCGCACGACCACGAGATGCGGGCCAACCCATTACATACGGACCCATTTCTATACATCTGTCTTGCATTCACAGCGCCAGATCTGCACCTTTTAGCCAAAGCTGGAAATAATTTTTTGCAGCATAAGTCGCTTCCGCATTAATGCATTAGGATATCTACGAGGTTTCGCTGCCATACGGTAACTGCAGTCCACATTGGACCCTTATGAGTAGCTACACTTTAATACGAGTAGTAACCACCGGTATTTACGTTTTTATATTGTTTAACTCCAATTACACTACGTGTAGGTGTAAGTGTACGTATACATTATGAAAACATACATATACCCAGTGTCAGTGGAGAGCAGTGCTGTAAAAATCGAGAACCTGTGTGTGAAAAACATTAGGAATGAAGTCGAAAGCAAAAAATCTGATAACTGAAGATGCTTTGAAATGGAGGGAAACACATCTAAACCAAGTAATACTTTTATGATAGTCGTAAAGAACGGTACCATGTATAACGTATATTTCTTGTATAACTGCGACTGCTTTATAAATGAGGCCTAAAAACAAAAAAGACAAAATATGTATACGATTATATTTCGTTTTCCTTTTGTTTGGTGCCTATGTCTCATCGGAGTTAGCGTTTTAGACGTCACAGGTCCTGTGGGAAGACGCTAACACCTTCTTCAGGCAACAGCCTTTATGGGCTGGATGCTTGTTCGCGGATTGTTCTCACATCTCGATACGCCAGATCAACGGCCAGAACAGGACGAAAGACCGTGCTTCGCCTGTTATAAGCAAGTGTATTGATATGCTTCATTTAACTTCGGTGCCAATGTCCTCGTCACATCCTGTGTCTAAATTACAGCTAATATTTGCCATCAGAATTGTTATATAATAAATTTTACCAAAAAATTAACACATAAATGGTATAACGTCCGCAAGCAGCAAATAGATTTCGGCGTAACTATTCAAAAAAAGTTTTATAGTAAATGCATATCTGCGATCGTGAGGGTCTTAACATTTGTAGTGATCGGGGTGTAGGATCTCTACGGTGACTGGTGAAACTAGCTGTGACGTGTCAGGGTGCTATGCAGTTCACAGTGGTGTGATGGTAATTGTTGGACGATGGCCCATCGTTGAAACATTTAGAAGTGTAATTGAGTAGGTCTTCTGTTCCTTGACAATTACATTGTTGGCGTCGGAGCTGGAGCAGCGGTCAACGGCATGCGTGACGTTGATGGCCACAGTCGGCGAAGCTTGCAGGTGTCATTAGCAACAGGTAGACATAAGAGTGGAGTGTGGCGTGTAGCCGCGGGTGATTGCGGCCGAAGGCAAGGTGTTGCTCTCAGCATGGCAGCGGAAACGCTGACGGAAAGCGGCGGCGAAGAGTACACCGGTTGGCAGCGGAAAGCGGCCACATCACAATCACCCTGGGGCAGGCGGGATCAAGCCGCGGACTCTGGTATCGCTGACGACGACGGCGTGAGTGCCCGCACTGGGCGACGGGCAGGAACAGAGCGTATACCTGCCCAGGGTGACGAACAGACAGTGTGCCCGCACGGGCGTTGGTGGTTGGGAGGCTAGGTGGCCCACACTCGAACCCACGGCCCACCAGGAAATTGCGCAGACGCAAAGTCGACAGCATTCTGACTCAACTCCGACCTGCCTGCAGCTTACTGGTTAATCTCGTGCAGCAGACGGATGTAGACTACTTCTCGTCTGGCATCGACTACATAACTGAGCAGACTGATGCCGATAGTCTAAATTAGATGGTATTATATGAACTGTGCTGGCTAGTGTTTCTCAGACGGCAGCAATCCTGGTGACAGTCATAACAGGCAGAAGCTGCCGGGCGTAATCATCGGGGAGTCATGGCATCATTTGCTCTGGCTCTCCTGTCTTGTCACTTGCTTCAAAAGCTCTGTCTGCGCTGTAATGTGTCAACTCCGACTTCCAGAAGCGCTGCGGGGCATCTTCTGCAATGTTAGAACACTGAATAACTCTTCTTGGGTGCGGGGTGGCACCTAGTTACCGAGCTTGTGAGCTCCTTCTTAGGACGCCGTTCTGCTGATTAGACACAGGAGCTGCGCACTTCGTCAGGCGGAAGTACAGCGCAACAGATTCCAGGGAAGCAGACGAGAGAGGAGAGAAAAGAGAATCGAGAAAGAGAAGAGATGACTGACGTGGAGAAGAGGGAAAGAGAGAAGTTGGAAAGAGCAGAGAGGAAGAAAAAAAAACAGAAGTGTGAGGAGAAATGGAAGAAGAGAAAAGAAAGGGGGAAGAGACAAGAGAAATGCAGAAGCGAGAAAGGAGGAAAAAGAAGCGAATGGAGAGAAATGACAGAACTGAGCAGACAGCAGAAAAACAATGTGAAATTAAAAATATATCTTTACTGCGAATTAAAAACGAAACAATAACCAAAATCAAGGCTGTCTGTTCTAACGTACACATCTGAAAAATCAAAATATGCCTCTGGGTATCGTTCAAAATTATGGTGCTGTATTCTGCGCATTGTAAAAAAATGGTTCAAATGGCTCTGATCACTATGGGACTTAACATCTGAGGTCATCAGTTCCCTAGAACTTAGAACTACTTAAACCTAACTAACCTCAGGACATCACGCACATCCATGCCCGAGGCAGGATTCGAACTTGTGACCGTAGCAGTCTCGCGGTTCCGGACTGAAGTGTCTAGAACCGCACGGCCACCGCGGCCGGCTGTGCATTGTAACACGCTTGAATCGTACCCGACATGCTTTTGACAATGTTGTCGAGACGAAAGTTTCAACTAGTCCCAAAATTGGCCATTTATAAGTTCACGTCAGGAGGTACCGCCGGCTATTCCATTTGGTTCATTCTTCTTACGTCTTCCTTAACGAGATACGCTTGATGTGTTCGTGTATAATAGTATTTGAAGACGACTGTATCGCCGAAACGTCGACCTTGAGGAGGGACAAGGGACTGAGTATCCTGACCCAAGACTACACAGCCTCAAATTCACCCCCACCCCTATCCAATGAGAGACGTCAGACATCGATAAATGAAACTGGCCTTTAACGCTACTTGCATACTTCCCTGCTGAACACGTGGGACTGAATCCATGACGTGCGTTGGTACCTGCTCATACTCTTCCATGACGATTATCAGGCGTCAGACATATCCTACACTTGGTCCTGAAGAGAGCCGGATACCATTGATCCAGGTTCCATGCCGACCAGGTTGAGTGCTCCCTTTCTTTGCATACCATTGTGCTGGGAAGTTTGTATAGTTTTTCGTAATGAACGCCTGGAGATCAAATCGATGGTGTGGAGACTGTATAGGTCCACACAGATCTTCCTGTTGCCTCCAGAAAGACAAATGGTTCATATGGCTCTGAGCGCTATGGGACTTAACTTCTGAGGTCATCAGTCCCCTAGAACTTAGAACTACTTAAACCTAACTAACCTGAGGACTTCACACACATCCATGCCCGAGGAAGAATTCGAACCTGCGACCGTAGCGGTCGCGCGGTTCCAGACTGTAGCGCCCAGAACAGCTCGGCCACCACGGCCGCCCCAGGAAGACAGCGCGCAGTTCCGTTATATTTTCCTAGGGGTACCTGCAATCAGTAATTTGTAGCAGCTGTTGTAGCTGATGTTGTTGACTATAGGCGACCACCGCGAGGCAGATGTTTAGTGTTTTGTGTGTGACAATAGCGTACGTATGTTTGAATGACGTCGCTGTAGTGTACCCCAGTTTGGGGAGCAACTTCCCGTGCCGACAACGCTTGGCATTAAGTGATAGTGCGCGCGCTGTCAGGCGTGTAGATGGACTGAACAGCTGACACAGCCCCCATTTTGACGTTCACGATCGGAGACAGAGAACGCTCTGTTGCACTGCACTGAGATTGCAGGTTTACATTTATCACTACTGAACACGTGACTGTACGTAGCGATTTTCTATGGTGAAGAGAGCATTGAGAAATAGGTTTCAGATTTTTTTAAAAAAAACAACTCATTCCGATAGGAAGCATCTCCACGAAGAAAAGGCGCGCAGACATGCTGATTGCCGCATAAGGCAGTGACAATGCTGGGTTCCTTCGAGGAATTGCGTTCGTGGCCGATCGGCACACTGATTGTGCCTCTGAAACTTCCGCAACGTTCCCCTCGTGAGCCATTCCAGGTATCCATTCGTAGCAAGTCCTACTGCAAGGGTAACTAAGATACCAAGCTAAAACTATACTGGAGACTAGATTTAATCTGGCACAGAACAAAATAATTGTTAAATGTAACTTTGGAAGTTTATTGCGCCACATGCAAGCCAAAGATTCACCTTCTTTTCAATAATAAGTTTTATCTGCCTACTTGTCCGGCCGAATATTAACTCAGGTTTGTTACTTCGGCCGGCGGAGAACTGCCGTAACGCAGATACAAAACAAGTTTTGCTCCATTTTAGATGACCAGCGGAGGCAACATACAGTCGCAGTTCCCGTGGAATACTGACCATTGCTGCTGCTTCCTCACCAGAAACCGTCAAAAGCTCTGTTTAGCGATAGCATAGCAGTAGCGGTCGCCAGACTCCAGTAACTTCGACTGCGGTCTCGGCTGTGATCGTTGTTTAAATTTGGTTCCAGCGGTGCGCGACGCCGGCCACACTGGTATAAACTGTTATTCCTACGTTGCACCGTGCTTTGTGGCTGCCATATGCGGCATTCAGCATGTCTGCGCGCGTATTCTTCGTGGAAGCGCTTCCTATCGGATGACGCGACCAAAGTACGCGGAATGCAGCACAATGTCCTGCCTATATGTCTATGCGAAATGCGTGGTTTTGCCGGATTCTTGCGTCAGGTCAGGATTGCGAGCGTCACAAAGAAACTGTACGATAGTTCACATGTGACAGTTTCTCCGCCACTGGGTTCCGCGTTCCGGGCGAGCGATCGCCCACAGCTGAAGGAGAAACACACATCTCCATGCCACATTACTTGGAACGTGTTACTCATTTCGGGAGATAAATGTTCAAATGTGTGTGAAATCTTATGGGACCTAACTGCTAAGGTCATCGGTCCCTAATCTTACACACTACTTAACCTAAATTACCCTAAGGACAAACACACACACCCATGCCCGAGGGAGGACTCGAACCTCCACCGGGATCAGCCACACAGTCCACGACTGCAGCGCCTAAGACCGCTCGGCTAATCCCGCGCGTCTTCGGGAGATAAAGCAGTAATAATAGTTACAGAAGCAAGGGTTATCTGTGCTAATAATAAATTTGTAAAACCGTTGTGTCTGTCGGTCTGTGTCTTTGAACGAGCTAATCTACAAAATGCTAGACCAATTTTCGACACGACGTTTCAATTTATTATCTTCTTACCACTAATTATATTTATTATACATTTTGCAGACAATGTTCACATACACCACTGACTTAACATGCATATAATTGTACGACAAATACTTCAGGATATACGACGTCATAAACAAAGAGATGCGCGAAAAACTTCCGCTTCACGCATTTCTAACACAGTGAACCAATTCGATGAAATCTGGTAAGGAGATAGCTTGAACCCTGAGGAAGAACATATGCTACATCAGAAAGAGTGTCGTACAGTGTACTTAGTGATTTTGGATAATATTACGCGAGTTAGGGAAAAATATTTACCTTTCGACTTTTGAACATTATATTTGTGAAAATGCTTTTATTGGTTGATATGTGCTACGTGATACGAACCAAAGTAATGAATACAATGCTTATACAGTCTTCATTGTATTTAATGCCGTGTTCCACGTTACTTCAGTAGCACGATGCATAGATGTACGCTCCTGCCCATGCCCCCCTGTACGCATGGTTGGGAGCGGGGAGCACATCATGAGCTATGCTTACCCAAGCAAGCAGACACGTGAGGGCAGCTGATGTTATTGCACGTACAGTAGCGTACTCTCTCACCGTCACTCATCGTAACAGAATTACTGATACGTAAGTGCAGGCGCGGCTAACAGCAAGTTGTTAATAAACCTGTTTCGCACTAGTCACTACCAGTCATGATTTACATAGGTTATACATGTTTGTTTGAAGCAAACGATCTGTAGATTTGTTGGAAAGAAATTTCTACGGGAACCAAGATCACTAAATATTATTTATTTCACGATGACAAGTTGCTGTTATCATCTGATCTTCGGGAATTTAAAGTGCATACATGTCAATCACAATGAAATTTCCGAAAGTCCGGTGATTACAGCAAGCTTCTGTCGAAACCGATCATCGTGAAATAAATGATATTTAGCGATCTTGGCTTCAGAAGAAATGTCTTCCCAGTCATGATTTGTTAGTATCTTGACAAAAGTTTTGTTAATACTATATGTTTCGAAGTGAGAAAAGTCATTTGACAACTATGACAAAATAAATACGTATAGTATTTTCTGAGCTCTCTTCGACTACAATACAACACCTTTTCTGATAAGTATTGATCATTAGATAATGACCAACGGCCAAAACAGGTTGTGTAAATATGTACGATTTAACGCACCTTGAATTTCTTTTTCAACTGATGACAACAGTTGCGGATGCCCAGTGTCCGAAATGGGGAGCACGTCAAACGAAACAAGAAAACATATATCTTATGGACAATGGAGTTGGGGGTGTTACTGATACAAGCTCGAGGTAACATGCTCTGCCCTGTTGTTCCTCTGTTTTATCCCAAGCTAGTACAAGCCAAGGCAATCACATCACTGAGGAACCATAACGTCCTTAATATATATCTTTTTGTTTTGCCGTAACTGCTTGATGACGTCTTTCACCTCGACACCTATAGCGTTAATCTGTAAGATATTACTAAACGCCTAATCCGGTTCATCCTTTATACTTAATGAAGCACAGTTGTTGGTTGCCTATCTGACGGCTTCCAGGGGTATTTTCAGTACGTCATATAATTACCGACCAAATTTAAAAATTTGAAATGCTGTCAATCAACTCATCAAAAGTTGTAATCTATCGTTGAAGGTTTAGCGCAGCAAGATTCGCATTATAGTTAGAAATTGTGTAGGCCTGTGTGTCTTGAGGCAATGTAACTCACGGCGCGCAAATACCCAGACTATATTCATCCAGTATTTGAGAGTGAGAGCTCTTAGTGATTTGCAAAAAATTTTACACATAATTTCAAACCTTTATGAAACTTTTTCTCGCTGACACCACCCACGAAAAACGGAAGGAAAACGTTTATGGCTTACTATAGTTTCGCTGTTCGTGCACTCAGACTTCAGTATCAGGCATGACGTTTTAATTTATTACGTCTTTGCTACTAACTCCATTCGCAACACATGTTGGAGACCGTATCCACGTATACCACTAGTACCTCTAAGAGCACCTACAAAATTAATAATCGTACGACACGTAGTTCAGAAGATGTGACGTAATAAACATTAAGATGCGTGAACAGCTAGCTGTCGTTTAAAAGGGCAAATTAGCCAGACTATATTCATCCAGTGTTTGATAATGAAAGCACTTAGTGACTTCCAACCAACTTTAAACATAATTTCAATCATTCCAAACTTTTTCTCGCTTACATCCTAAATGTCAATCTTAACACTTTAACTTAATCGTAAAACGATCAGAAGTGTAAAGCTGTTTTATACAAAGGAATACGCTTCTTTACAGAATAGGTGGTTTACTGGTAAAAAACGAAGAGAGATACCAACAAAGTGTGAGTAGCAGTTGCTTTTTTCAGAGTCTGATTAATTTTAACAGTCTTGATCGAATAACACGCGGCATGGGTATGTATTGAAAATCGCCCTTAGTTAATAACGAGCATGGGTACATTGGTGCAGGAAAGCGTCACACATGCAGGACTAATTAGTAAATAACGCAACTAGTTTACGCGGAATGTCGGCATAGATTGCTGGATTGCACTAAGTTGTTTCAGCAGGAGTAAGCTTCTGCGACTGTCTCAATTAGTCTGCTCCACAGTTGCTGCTGTATTTAACTGTGTATCAGCCTTAACTGATTCAGTATAAGAAACATAAGGGACCAGCCCCGTGATAGCAAAAGACGTTATGAAAGGACATCAAATGTGTCAGATATTTAAGTAGTTGTCAAGTATCAAAACGAACTGTTACTGAAGTAGTCGCTTTTGTGTTGGGCATGATGTGGGCAAACGTTTTCTTCTGCCATCTACCTGTCTCTTGATCCCTGCGAACATGTTGAGACATCATCTGCTGTTATCTACATCACAAATTGTTTATGAAACGTTAAATAATTAAAGGGAAAAATTCCTTTAAAGAGGACAATAAATTCACGATAACTAGATTTGTTTGTCTTTTACGTAATCGTAATTTTTTTAATGACAACATTGTCGTCATCTTGCGTGCTTTATTTAAATTCCAGTAATGCAGTCCGGCGTCAAGTGGTTATCCACGAGAACACGAAGATAAAAATACAAAAATCTACAGAAAACAAAAACCTTGCTAAAGCGCAATGAAACAATACAACAGCCCGTAAATGGGGCAAAATGATCGCCTACTAAGTGTTAACGAAAAGCATTAAACCTGTCAGCTAAGACCGCCTTCTCAGCATTAATTACAGGCACCAACTGTAGTATAACGTAAAACTGTCACCTGCTATCCGAAGACTCGCTTAAGCATTGCAGTGCATTACTAGGATTTGTCCTATTGGAGACGGTAAGGCCTTTCCTTGCTCTGATATTTGAACTAACTTCAGTTTAAGGTGACTCCCATCCTAGGTGCGATTGGCATTTTTCACACTTACAAATCATTGCCAGAGGTTACAGAAGCTATAAGTGTAATGAAGAAAATATTATGACAGAGGATTGAACCTTGGATGTTCGAATCTGTAGTCTGGCACTTTAGCCACACACGGAATGCGCCCGCACTAAGTTTTGTCCTTCATATACATTAACTGAACGCGAAAGCTTCAAATTACATCAACAATTTCCAGAACATTCTACATATGACTGCTAAGACGAAAATATGCAACCTCATAAAAGTCAGAAATTTTTCTCTTATGGTTTTCTCGTCATTGCTTTTGTCTTATTTTGTTTATCTTTGGCGCAACAGAGATTTATTGCTTTCAAGCAGAGCGGAGCCATCGTTACCAGAGTTTCACAGTTTTCGTATTCTGTTGCTTCCCTTTATTTTCTTCACGTCTACCTCAGCATATACTTTTATAGTATCTCAGCTCTTCTACACATCTGTTTCTTAAAGCTGTATTGACAACGTTTCGTGAAGTCAATTAATTATTTCAAAGTGAAACTAAACGTTCTATATTTCAGTTTTCAGCAACTCCGAAGATCCTAATTCATTCTGGATTAGCTTTACAACGCTGCTTAATCCACTTAGTAATGTAGTACTACGTGTGCTATGGGAACTTGTTTCTTTTTATCGCGCTTCAGGGAAACGCGCTGTACATTCCTTTTGTAGGTGACGTAACATGCGAGCTATATACATATCTTGCTTTAAATAATTTTACCAGAAGCAAGATTTCCCTTTTGGGAGATCGTCCTTGACGAGAACTTCCTTCTGATTCTTGGGTTCATAAAACTCGTATACTATCAGTTTTAATGATGCCGATATTTTAAACTGTGGCTGTCGTGAAAGAGAGAGACGGGGAGGGGGCGGCGGAAGTCCCCGAAGTGTGTTGCAAACAGTTTTGCATCGCGATGGTTGACTCGTTGTCAGAGATTATGGCGGTATCACTTACGTAACGAGGAACAAGTTCAGCAGCACGGATGTCACTACACGATACGTTGTTCCGCAAATAGACATATTTTAGCCGCAGTAATTTCAATTAGTGGTTATTTTTACTTTTGATTCATCATACCGTTACGTATTAAACTTTTTTTTTCTGTAACGTGTCGACTAGGTGGGAACCTTCGGCGGAGCGTACATGGTAGTTCGCCCGCAGTAATATTTTGGCATACCGCCGGTCGTCAATGGATTGAAACAAAGTGAGCCGTTGTTCACAGTTGTGTGTACGTAAGTTTTTGTTTTCTGATAATCAAAAACTCTAACAAAAGATTGCTTTTATAACTACTAAATAAACATTATTTTAATTGGAGCGCCTGCCGAGATGGTGCACCAAACTTTCAAAAAGTTAAACTCACATGTACAGTTCCGCTCGTGAAATTTTTAAAAACCGTATAAGTAATCATTGGAATTGAAGTGAATTTAACCCACATCATTGGCTGTACGGCGCCGTAAAACAGTAGTGCACTCCCAAAAACAGTTTGAGGTAGTCCACACGTCCTGCTAGAAGAGCCTGTGAAGACGCCGTGGCATCGAAAGAAACAGGCTTTGAATATGTCCCTGAGTTCTGGTGTTAGACACGAATTTCTGTTCTAATTCCGATGGTCAGCTAAATTCGCTACTCGACCAGCGACTTAAGCTACAGATATTTACCGAAAGATGAAATCTTGATATATATTCATCGATTTTGAACAGACTTGTAAAACAAAGGTTACCTTTCTCCTGGTGAAGTTTAGCAACAAGAATGCATCAGAGAAATCATACGACCCTGAATTTCCTTTATGTGGCATTTGAAATTGCTGGTACGTACTGCTCGGAACAGACGACGCCATCTTTGATACCTAACCTGCCCATCGCGCAGATAAAATTGCACTATAAATAATTTTTTTTTTTTGTGTATTTGTAGCAAAGAAGAGCCATTCAGTGATCTGTTTCCTGTGGTCGGAAGGCGTATCAGGGGCCGAAATTCATCGAAGACTTTCGGTACAGTACGAGAACAGTGTTTTGCCACAAAGGGAGTGTCTACGAGTGGATTGAAAAATTCCGAAATGGTCGCACAAGTGTTACGCACGGTGAAGGAGCCGGACGACCATTTACCGCCACAAATGAAGAAACCATTGAGCGTTCACGTGAAATGATTCTCTTAGACAGACGATTAACTATTGACGAAGTGGCACATCGTCTGAAAATTAGTCACGGTTCTGCCTACGAAATCATCCACAACAGAGTTGGGTTTCATGAAGTTTGTGCAAGATGGGTCCCAAAACAACTCACACAGTTGCATAAACAAACGCGTTTGGACATCTGCAAAAAAAAAACATTTGGATCGGTATGGTAACGAAGGGGACAACTTCTTAAACAGGATCATTATTGGTGACGAAACATG
The DNA here is from genome assembly GCF_023864345.2 of Schistocerca serialis cubense. Lineage (NCBI taxonomy): Eukaryota > Metazoa > Arthropoda > Insecta > Orthoptera > Acrididae > Schistocerca > Schistocerca serialis. The sequence continues at coordinate 484,514,467 of NC_064638.1, forward strand.
GATCCATCATTACGAGCCGGACAGTAAACGGCAGAGTATGGAATGGAAATATCCAAATTCGCCGTGCAAGAAAATGTTAAAGACCCAACCGTCTGCAGAAAACTGATGCTTACGGTTTTCTGGGACGCACAAGCTCCAGTACTGTGACATTATGGGGAAAGGGGCACAACAATAAACAGTGTATGTTACAGTGATATACTTACTGCCAGGCTAAAGACTGCAATTCGAAGCAAACGCTGAAGATTGCTGTTAAAAGATGCTGTGTGGTTGCACGACAATGCCCATCCGATCCTGCTGTCCACACTGCTGAAGCGCTCCAGAAACTCAAATTTGAAGTACTGAATCATCCTCCATATAGTCCCAGTCTTGCCTCTTCTGACTATCACTTGTTTGGTCCACTCAAACAGGCATTAAGAGGCCGTCGATTTGCCTCGGACGAAGCAGTGAAAGAAGCTGTGCATTCCTGGCTCGCAGTTCAACTGAGAACCTTTCTTTATGAGGGCATCAGGAAGCTTGTGCAACGATGGACCAAGTGCGTTGAAACGCAAGGAGACTATGTCGAAAAATGATGTTCTTGCAAGTCTCGTATTTGATTACAATAAAATTTTATAACTACTTTGCGGATAATAATTGTTTTACTCTCGTACGATGTAGAAGCAGCAAATATGTTCCTGTATGTAAGAACCCGGAAACGATCCGTACAATTATATTTGAAATGTAAACTTTTTTATCAAGTTTCCATCAAGATGTGCTCAGATTTCACCCATGGCCTACCTTAACAACCTTCAGTACGTTACAGTTTGCTTACTGTCGTACCTGTTACATGAGGTGTTCTGCATGTGTACCTCGCATTTGTATACAACAGTAAAATAGTAGGAATGGCTATATGACAAAGGCAAGGCTGCAGAAGAGTGCATAACCAGGGGAAAAAGAAATGACGGCTATAACAAAATTGGAGAGACCTTCGGAGAAAAGAAAAGCAGCTCTATAAATATGAAGAGCTCACATGAAAAGTCAGTACTAAGCAAGGAATGGAAAGCTATAAGGTGGAAGGAATACATAGAGGACCTGTGTACTGGAAAACAAACTTGAGGACAGTATGGAAATAGAAGAGGAAATAAGTGAAGATGAGATGAAAGATAAGAATAATTTGACAGAGCACTGAAAGATCTAAATGGAAACGAGACACCTGGAATAGACGACATTCCCTTAGAATTATTGAGATCCTGGGGAGACATAATTGCTTGTCCGTGACAGAATTATTCACCTAGGGAAATATCCTCATATTTCAAGAAGAATGTAAAAATTCCAATCTCGATGAAGGAAGGTGCTGACCGATGTGAATAATACCGTATCCTCAATTTAATTAGTCATGTATGCAAAATATTGACACGAATTATTTACAGAAGAACGAAATAACTGGTGGAAGCCAACCTCGAGGAAAATAAGTTTGGTTTCCGGAGGAGTGTAGGAACATGTAAGGCAATACTGACCCAAGGACTTATCATAAATGATAGGTTGAATAAATACAAATTACAGCATTTGTAGATTGAGAGAAAACTTTTGATATTGTTGATTGGACTACACCCTTTATACTTTTGAAGGTAGCAAGGGGAGAAAGGTTGTTTACAACTTGTACAGAAACAAGATTGCAGTTATAACAGCCGAAGGACATGAAACGAGCCATAGTTGACAGGGTTGTAGCCCATTCGAGATGATGTTCAGTCCGTACATAGAGCAAGCTGTGAAGGAAATAAAGGAGAAAATTGGTAAGGAAATTAAAGTTCAGGCAGAAAAAAAAAGTTTTAAATTTGCCAATGCCGTTCTAATTCTTTAAGAGACTCAAAAGGACTTGGAAGAGCAGTTAAAGGAATTGATATTTTCTTGGAGAGCTTATAAAATGAAAACAACAACAAAATGGAAACAAGGCTAATAGAATGTAGTGGTAAATTAGGCGATTCTGAAGGAAATAAATTAGGAAAAGACACTCTCAAAGTAGTCGATGAGTTTTGCTATTTGGGTAGTAAAAAACTGATGATGGCCGAAGTAAAGAGGGTACAAAATTCAGACTGACAACAGCACGAAAAGCATTTCTGAAAAAGAGAATTTTGTTAACATCTAATATCAGTTTAAGATTTCGAAAGCAATTTCTGAAGGTATTTGCCTGAACTGAAGTTTCGTGAAACGTGGTCGATAAGTAATTCAGAGGCGAAGAGAATAGAAACTTGTGAAATTGGTATTGTAGAAGAATACTGAAGATTAGGTGGATACGTCGAATAGCTAATGAAGAGGTACTGAATTAAATTAGAGAAAAAAGAAATTTATGGCACAACTCGACTAAAATAAGGGGTCGGTTGGTAGGACATATCCTGAGGCAACAAGGAATCCTCAGTATGACAATGTAGGGAAGTGTGTGTGTGTGTGTGTGTGTGTGTGTGTGTGTGTGTGTGTGTGTGTGTGTGTGTGGCGGGAAGGAGGTAAAATTGTAGGGGGAGGTTAAGGCTTGAATACAGTAAGCAGGTTGAAATGGGTGTAGGCTGCAGTATTTATGCGGAGAATTGTACAGGACAGAGTAGGATTGCATTCAACCAGCCTTCCGACTGAAGACCAGTACAACAACGAAGTCACCCATCTCTGCCGTAAGTTACGAAGTTTGTCAAACATCGTTGGACCATCTCGTAAATCTTGAGAAGACTGGAACATTCGCTACCCTTTTTCTTCAACCGTATGAAAGGGAGTACTGTATACTTTACTCTTTAGATGACCACAGTCGGAAAAATTCGTAAAGTCGAGGTGAGGTGACCATGGAGACCAAGGTGTAGATATCCATCTCTGATTATATTGGACCGTCTTATCGACAGCAGCAAAATCCGCCGGTGCCACATCATACATGTAACACATTTCCGTGCCATGGGCCATGGGTGAAATTTGAGCCCTAGTAGATAGAGATGTAATCGGGAAGTTTACATTTCAAATATATTCGTACTAACTAGGATAGCACTCCATACTGAAGTCAGGAGGCTCTTAGCCGGCCGCTGGGGTCGAGCGGATCTAGGCGCCTGAGTCCGGAATCGCGCTGCTGCTACGGTCGCAGGTTCGAATCCTCACTCGGGCATGGATGTGTGTGATGTCTTTAGGTTAGGTAAGTTAAATTGTTCTAAGTCTAGGGGAGTGATGATCTCAGATGTCAAGTCCCGTAGTGCTTCGAGCCATTTGAACCTTTTTTTTCCGTGCTCATCTTTACGAGAACAGTTTTGCTTCTACATTAATGAGCCAAAACATTATGACCACCTGCTTAATGGTTTGTTTGTCCGTTTTGGTAACGAAATGCATCACTGATCCTATGTATCAGGGACGCGACAGTTTGTTAGTGGGTTTGTCTAGGTATGTGACATTAGATGTCCATGCACAGGTCATGTAATTCGCTTAAATAACGGGCCGCTGATTTGCGTACGCGGTGGTGGCGCCCGATAGCGATCCAGATGGGCTCCACGGGATTTACATCAAGCGAATTTGGTCGCCGAGACATCAGTGTGAGTTCACTATAATGCTCCTCGAACCACTGTAGCACGATTCTGGCTCCGAGACACGGGCAGTTATACTTCTGAAAGATGACAACGCCGTCGAGGAAGACATCAAGCATGAAGGGATGCAGGTGCTTCGCAGCTGTCAGCGTCTATTCGATTACTACCACAAGTCCCACGCAAGCGCAGGAGAATGTCTCACATAGCATAATACTGCTCCCATCAGCCTGCGTTCGAGGCGCGCTGCTCGATCGAGCCGCCGTTCTCACCTCGATGACGGCGGTTGTAGAGACGACCATCGACCTCGTGTAGCAAAAATATGATTCACCGGAAGAGTCGACACTTTTCCATTGATCGACGATGGAATCCCGATCGTCTAGTGCCCACTGAAATTGTAATTGACGATGTCGTCGGGTCAACATGTAAACACGTAGGGCCGAGCTCCACGTTCGACAGTGTACAACAGTGTGCTCCGAAATATTTGTGCGTGCACCAGCATTGAGTTCTTTCGACAGGGATGCCACAAATCACACCTATCCTACTTTACAGAGCAGACAAGCCTCCGAATTTCGCGTTGTGTGAAGAGATGTGGACGTCCTACCATTTAGCGCCTAGTGATAGTTTCACTGTCCATCTACCACTTTCCGTAGATGCTCACGAAAGTATCACTTGAACATTAGATCAGCTTCGCCGTTTTCGAGATGCGCTTTCACAGGCTCTGCTTAAAATGCCCTTTTTCAAAGTCTGTTCCCTCAATGGATTTCCCCATTTGCAGCCCATATCTTCGCTAGGTTGATCTCCCGTCCGTGTCTGCTCCGCTTACATACTTTTGTTACCGTGTCACGTGCTCGCGATGCCACCAGGCGCCATCCAGCGTCTGGTGGACAATGGTCATAATGTTTTGGCTCATCAGTGTATTATCGTATGCTTATAGCCGTGTGTGATTTCGCTATTAATTGTGATACAAACGTAGAGAGAGAGAGAGAGAGAGAGAGAGAGAGAGAGAGAGAGAGAGAGAGAATTTAGGAATTATATTACGGGCATTAGGACGAGTCTCAAGGCGTAATACTGTACCTAACGTTTCGTCTTCCAATCCTAGAGACATCATCAGAGGCTTTAACGACTCAAAAAAGCTCAGTAATACCGCAAATACGGTAGTGAAAGCTATGATTATCATACCAATTCGATAAGTGAAAAGTTCAGGCGGTCAATTGTTTATCTATTCAGGAAAGTACACTTCCACAAAGAAATATACTGACGAATCCGTCTTGGGATCAGGTGCGACGTTTTCGACGAGTGTTCCATTCGTCATCTTCTAACGACATCTTCTCCAGAGGATGACGAATGGAATACTCGTCGAAAATGCCGCATCAAGGCGGCGACGTTACTCAGCTCTTAAGCTTTATGCGTACAAGCGAATAACAGCCGCTCGTGCTCGCAGCGTCATAAAACATTTCAGTAGACAGAAGGCGACATCGCAGCGATTATCGCGTAGCAGTAGTGTATTGTAAAGCGATTATGGACGTAGTCGAAAGAAATCAGGCAGGGTCTCATAATTTCATTTATGGATACATTTATAGAAGTTACAGAGGGTTTCGGTCACACACACTGGTTAGTTTGCAGCTGCTGAAAGGAGTGTTCGTGGCGCATTTTGTGCTAAGAGTAGACTAAAGTGAAGTTTCGTTCTCAGATCCTTCGAAAAACTTACCACACACTTGTTACCATGCGAAGCTCTTATCATGGTTTTCCTTGCGAGGCGTGTCTCATACACTACTGGCCATTAAAATGGCTACACCACGAAGATGACGTGCTACAGATGCGGAAATTTAATCGACAGGAAGAAAATGCTGTGATATGCAAATGATTAACTTTTCAGAGCATTCACACGAGGTTGGCGCCGGTGGCGACACCTACAACGTGCTGATATGAGGAAATGCTCCATCCGATTTCTCATACACAAACAGCAGTTGACCGGCGTTGCCTGGTGAAACGTTGTTGTGATGCCTCGTGTAAGGAGGAGAAATGCGTACCATCACGTTTCCGACTTTGATAAAGGTCGGATTGTAGCCAATCGCGATTGCGGTTTATCTATCGCGACATTGCTGCTCGCGTTGGTCGATATCCGATGACTGTTAGCAGAATATGGAATCGGTGGCTTCAGGAGGGTAATACGGAACGCCGTGCTGGAGCTCAACGGCCTCGTATAACTAGCAGTCGAGATGACAGGCATCTTATCCGCATTGCTGTAACAGATCGTGCAGCCACGTCTCGATCCCTGAGTCAACAGATGGGGACGTTTGCAAGACAACAACCATCTGTACGAACAGTCCGACGACGTTTGCAGCAGCATGGGCTATCAGCTCGGAGACCGTGGCTGCGGTTACCCTTGACGCTGCATCACAGACGGGAGCGCCTGCGATGGTTTACTCAACGACAAACCCGGGTGCACGAATGGCAAAACGTCATTTTTTTTCGGATGAATCCAGGTTCTGTTTACAGCATCATGGTGGTCGCATCCGTGTTTGGCGACATCGCGGTGAACGCACATTGGAAGCGTGTATTCGTCATCGCCATACTGGCGTATCACCCGGCGTGATGGTATGGGGTGCCATTGGTTACATGTCTCAGTCACGTCTTGTTCGCATTGACGGCACTTTGAACAGTGGAGGTTACATTTAAGATGTGTTACGACCCATGGCTCTACTCTTCATTCGATCCCTGCGAAACACTGCATTTTAGAAGGATAATGCACGGCCGCATGTTGCTGGTCCTGTACGGGCCTGTCTGGATACAGAAAATGTTCGACTGCTGCCCGCGCCAGCACATTCTCCAGATCTCTCACCAACTGAAAACGTCTGGTCAATGGTGGCCGAGCAACTGGCTCGTCACAATGCGCCAGTCACTACTGTTTATGAACTGTGGTATCGTGTTGAAGCTGCATGGGCAGCTGTACCTGTACACGCCATCCAAGCTCTGTTTGACTCAATGCCTAGGCGTATCAAGGCCGTTATTACGGCCAGAGGTGGTTGTTCTGGGTACTGATTTCTCAGGATCTATGCAACCAAATTGCGTGAAAATGTAATCACATGTCAGTTCTAGTATAATACATTTGTCCAATGAATACCCGTTTATCATCTGCATTTCTTCTTGGTGTAGCAATTTTAATGGCCAATAGTGTATTTCAGTGTATTTAGACGGCGGCATTCATGGCAGGCAGGCTGACGCCAGCTGTTGCTAGGGGGTGCGAACATGCGTAGACTACCCGATTATCCCACAACGATCGCTGCGAAGCAGCAGTGGTTTGGGAGCACAGTCCTACTGTCGCGCACCCGCTGCTAGTTCATAGCTTCACTGCCGTAGAATGTATGACACCAACGATTCGTGTGTGCCTCTAAAAGACGTGATAAAATGAAGCTGCGAGCTCACGACAACAAATCGCTCGTGTACATCGAACCTTAGTCCTTGAAGAATTCGCCACGGTTTTTTTTTCTGTCATATAATGGTCAGCGTGTGAACAGATTGCGCCGTTATTAACTGTTTGGACAATGTGATGTTCTGCTGTGCCTTCACACAGCTTTCCGCCCAACTGTTGGCGGAGACAGCTGGAAATTCACAGCGGCCAGCGAAGTCCCACTACGAGTTATCTGCATATCTGGCAGGCAGCTGCCGCGCTGGCAGCCTACTCTCCGCCTGCTCGTTCCTCTGCCGCGCCCGCAACTGCTGCTGCTGCTGCTGCTGCTGCTGTGACGACGTGCGCCATAAAAACGCTGCCACACATCACTCCGCAGTTATCCCTCCGCTATTATTTTGCGCTGTTCACTTTGCTGCGGAAGGCACCTCGCAGCAAGTGTTTCAGTATACCAGGGGTGGCGAAGGCTTACTACTGGAGCTCATTTGCACTGGAGGACAATAATACTTTAAGTCTAGAAAGGAACTGTTAAGTACCTTGAACGAACAGTCAAGCAACTCAGAATTGATATACATTTTAAGAACAAAGTTGTCTGATTCAGCGACGTTATTGGGTAGTTAACTGGTCATTCCACTGCTATTTGGTGGATCAGCTTCATAATTATAAATGAGGAGCACAACTTTGTAGATGTTCTGAAGTATTAATTTATTTCGCTGGCTGGTTTTCGGTTGGCAAGGACATCATTGAACTCTGTCTTTCGTCGTCAGAGTATAATACTGGTGAACAACACTGAAAAAGATGTTACCCATCGAGAGTGAGATACAAACACATAGCAAGTGTCATCTTTGACAGTGCAGTGGTAATGTAATTAAAAATGTTTAAGTTTTAAATGAACATAAAGGAAACTAACTAGAAAACATTAGCCCTAAACCTCGAAAAAAGCCGTGTGTGTGGGTGGGGGGGGGGGGGGGGTCAAAAATGGTTCAAATGGCTCTGAGCACTGTGGGACTTAACATCTGAGGTCATCAGTCACTTAGAACTACGTAAACCTAACTAACCTAAGGACATCACACATATTCATGCCCGAGGCAGGATTCGAACCTGCGACCGCAGCGATCGCGCGGTTCCAGACTGAAGCGCCTAGAACCGCTCGGTCACTCCGCCCGGCTGTGTGTGTGTGTGTGTGTGTGTGTGTGTGTGTGTGTGTGTGTGTGTGTGTGTGTTGTGCGCGCTCGCGCACACGCTCATCAGGAGTGGATGTAAATATGATAAAACATAACTATTTAAATTAACCACGACAACAAAAATTAATGTGAAACAAGAGCATTGAAGAACAGCTTGAAAAGGTATTGCACATGGAAGGTGATGCAGAAATAGAGTACCACTGAACAGGAAATACCTGCAGTCAGAAACATTATTAGCATATTGCTCTTTGACCAGCTACATACAGTTACCTTTATGGATGGCGTACATAAAGTCCAAGAACACTTTGAATTATTTATTGCACAAGAACTAAACATTGTGCAGATGCCATACATATTGCATTTTGAAGAGAAACTCTGGAAGACTTTTTTTTTTTTTTTACAAGCATTCGATATGCGAACCATGAGTGACCCGGTAGACGTCAATACTATAATCGAATTCTTGCCATACCCGTCCCAGCATGGCATCGTCGACTGTGGCAGTCGCTTCCCGTATTCTCTCCCGGAGCTGTGCTACATCGCGTGGTAGAGGCGGTACACACACCAGATCTTTATTGTGGCCCCACAGAAAAAAGTCACACGGAGTGAGAGCTGGTGATCGGGGAGGCCATTTCATGAAACAGCTGTCACCTTCTGTTTGCGACTAGCGGTGACTGTTGGCAAATTACCAAACTACGCTGTGGCGGTATACATGAAAAAAAGCTTTCAGGGTTTCTCTTGAGAATGACATGTATGATTCTGTACAGTGTTTGGTTCTTGTGCCATAAATAATTGAAAGTGTTCCCGGATTTTGTGTAGACCCTATTAAGATAAAGAGGCAAGCATCAGTGTTGTTATTACTTGTCATGCATAAATTTTGTTATCTGCATACATTCGTACTTTCGTTACAAAAGGTGCTTCTTGTAAGACAGGAGTAGCCTCCCTTTTTCACCTACCGGCAAAATCTGTATCTCTGTTATTAGTAAAATTTTCTAATCGCTCACCAGTACTACACATGATTTGAAAAGTAGTGAAGTAACTTTGCTTTATAAAACCAGTAAGGCAGAGTTACAACAAGTTAAACCATATAATTACTTCCCTAATACTTTATGTCAATATTTACGAAAACCTAATGAAAATCTTTTTAACGCTCCTATCGGCTACCGACCACCACGAAAGCTGGGCCGTCCACTAATGGGCGGCAGGGTCCAGGTTGACTACCACTGCTGTAAGACCTTCCTAAGTTATTCATAACATGCTCACATTGTAAACCTGCTGAAAGCATCCTTGGTGCACAGACGAAAAATATATTCACCTTGTCCGAAGGCTGTTGTTTTTATCCACATTTATTTATGGATGAAAACATACTTGTCTGTAGGCTATTGTTTTTATCTATGAAGGAAGAAAGTTTTTGTCGGACTTGCGATATGAGCATTTTAAGAATAACTTGGCAGGTCTTACAAGAAATGTATTTCCCCCCTTATACAACGAAAATACAGATGTGTCGCGAAAAGAAAAATGTTTAATGACGTGTAATAACAACACCAACACTTGCCTGTTTCGCTTAATATTAAGCTAAGTATATGTGTAATGCATCAGAATATTTGACCAGTGCCAAAAGAGGTTCGCATGTATAACTCGAAGCAAGTAGCAACTTATGTTTTCTCCACAGCAGATGGTGGTGTAGCTTCCTTCATGAAATACTTACGAGAATTAAAATATTAAATCAGACATTTATGAAGTAACTTGATGAGCTGTCTAGTCTGAGCCCACACTAAAAGTTCGTCTTTAATAATTTATGGAGAGAGCTTGATATAGCAAAATTTTTTAATAAGTTTTGTCACATTATTAGCTAATATAAAGGACAACGTTAATGTTAGACTAGAAATTGTCTTCCTGGCTGAGTATAAAATACACTAATTTAAAAATCGCATTCTGAAATTTGTGCTTTACGAGCACTTCACACGGGCTGACACGTCTCGCTGAGCAAGAAATCAATATGTCACGATCACTGCCCAGTAGTTCGGAATTTGTTACGGGTAGCTTCATCCCGCCGCAGTGCTCAGAGGAGATACGCCATGGTACAGATAACTCACTGTGCTTTTGTCCTGAAATAGCATTCACTCTGTCTCATGTTGACGACACTTTGCCTCGACAGTGAATTCGCTGAGTATAAGAAGATGGCACATTTGTTGAGAGGTCCCCTTTCCAGGTCTCCATGTCCCCGAAGAGCATCAACTGCAGAGTCCCGTTCACGGTAGTGTCCCTCAAGTGTTTTATTACATGCGAAAGAGGGCAGAGAGGCTTCTCAAGGAACTATGAAACGACATACAACACATGTAGACCGACTGTTAAGAGGCTCTTGGTAAAGGTCGCGAACATTCCGTTTACTGCCGCAGGAAGCTGTAACAGACTTCTGAGGTCACAAGGGGAACCTGATGAGCAATTGTGTAAGAATTAGGAAGGAGGATTGTTTTACACTTCCGCCTACTCAACTTTTACTTCGTTCGCCTTGTGTTCCTTTCGTTACAAACTAAATACCTGTTTTACGTATAAACTTACTAGAATAATAAATTTTGTTAGTTCACCAGCTAACAAAAAATATTCAGATGTAATCGTCGTGACATGATAACTGGGCTGTTGACATCTTGCCGACTATCTGCTGTTTGGTTTGTGTCTTCGGCAAGCGATGGGCGGCCGCGTGTTGTTGTGAGTCAGTGGAGGCGCGACCTTCATCGTCCACTCCACATGGCGCCCGCTCCCCTGTTTATTTGGTAAGTCGTGTAACACGCTCCGCTCTACAGCCCACAGCTCGTTTTATGTCGTAGCGTAGCGTCTCTCAGCCCATAAAGCTACGACTTGTTGGTAAACCCGCAGTCTGAGTGAGTCATCACCATCATCATCATCAGCAGCTGCTGCTGCGCCGCCGCCGCCGCCGCCGCCGCCGCTAGCTGCCGCCGCTAGCTGCGGGAAACCAGACCATTTCGTCATTGCATACCGCAGATGGTTCAACCTCGTGCTGACGAGCTTACAGCTTCGCCTGTCCGTCCTCGGTAGCTGAGTGGCCAGCGCGACAGAATGTCAATCCTACGGGTCCGGGTTCGATTCCCGGCTGGGTCGGAGACTTTCCCCACTTACGAACTGGGTGTTGTGTTGTCCTAATCATCATCATTTCATCCTCATCCACGCGCAAGTCGCCGAAGTGGCATCATATCGGACTTGCACCCGGCGAACGGTCTACCCAATGGGAGGCTCTCGTCACACGACATTTATTTATTTATTTATTTAGCTTCGCCTGTGGCAGCGATAATCTTGCTGTTTCTTGCATGGAGTAATCGTCGTGCTTTGCTTCTGCATGGTCGTTTCGTTGTAAATGCACTACCGCTTACATGTCATAGCTGAAAGATGAAATAGGGAAGAAACAGGAAAGAAGTAGACAGGCATTTCACTAGGCGCAACGGCTTGTGCTTTGTTCTGTCCGTAGTTATTTCCTCCGTTTCCATTCAAGAATAATTTTATTGGCGCGTCCGTAGATGACAAATTATTGCAATGCAATTTTAGTTTGGCTGTGGCCATCTGTGATGCCGGATTCCTGCCCGTCGACTTGGCCGATGCCAGGAATAATTGCTTCAATGCGGAACTACGACCCCGAAACAAGCTGCAAAGATTGGAAGATAAGTAAATAAAGTAAAAACAGCGTAACAGTGAAATAAAGTAAAAACAGCGTAACAGTGGAACATTTCAAAAACAAACATTTAAGATTTCATCACCCGAGTACGTGTTGTCGACTTTCGTTACGTGATACTATCTAACGCTGTTGCGGAATGCACAGTTCACTCACATGAATGAGAGCATTGTTGCTTTAGAAGATGCTCTGCAAGGCAAGGCGGATTTCCATGGCGGAAGTAAAAGAAAACGTGACATAGATAACTCGAACCGGCCGTGGTGGCCTAGTGGTTCTAGGCGCTCCAGTCCGGAACCGCGCGACTGCTACGGTCGCAGGTTCGAATCCTGCCTCGGGCATAGGCGTGTGTGATGTCCTTAGGTTGGTTTAAATAGTTCTAAATCTAGGGGACTGATGACCTCAGATGTTAAGTCCCATAGTGCTCAGAGCCATTTGAACCATAGATAACTCGACAACTCTGACAAATACGCAAGAGTCTTTGAAAATCGATGGCTGCATGCCAGAACATCTTTACAGAATTTGCAGATACTTCACTGTGTATGTTCTGAGACGCTTTTTTTCTAAAAGACTTGCCGAAAATGAAGGCTCAGAGTTATCATGTAAAAGCGAGGAAAAAAGTCTACATCTTTATGGGTCCAAAAATAAGTTGTTCAAATGGCTGTGAGCAGTATGGGACTCAACATCTGAGGTCATCAGTTCCCTAGAACTTAGAACTATTTAAACCTAACTAACCTAAGGACATCACACACATCCATGCCCGAGGCAGGATTCGAACCTGCGACCGTAGCAGTCGCGCGGTTCTGGACTGAAGCGCCTAGAACCGCTCGGCCACACTGGCCGGCAAAAATAAGTTTACAATTTGTGAGACTGTCATTGTAGTACTCCAGTCGATGCAGCTGTTTATTACGCTCGTGATTTTTAGCAGTTGTTCACAACACCTCACGCAGTGCTAACGTCCCAGTACATGATCAGACTTGTTTGTTAAACTCGCTCGTATCTACCTACGGGTTTGTCAAACAAGCCCGTACGCGGTCAAACAAGTTTGGTAATTTAACATCATTTTTGTTGCAGACGCTGTTCGCGTATGCCGTTTTTCGACACTGGAAATGATTACAAATGCGGAGAAAGTGTTTTTTAATATTGATACTATCTTTTCCGGAAAATCGCCCAAAAAAGTGAACACGACAATGGCTCAGCCTTCTAGTGACACCTGTGGAAACCTGAAGAAGATGCCAGCAGAGACGAATCGAAACGTCGAGCACTGGAAAAGAGAAATATGACGCAGCCTGAGGGCTCGCAACATTTTACCATAAATGACATCGGCAGCGGAAGTGTGCAAGTTAGCGTGGTAACTTTTTATACTGAATGTAAGCAATTACGTCGTTAAGTAACGTGTAAATTGTAACCGTTCAAACTGAACGCGCATACGTCGCCTCAAAACTGAGACTCTCCTCTTCATTACGACGACACCCGCTGTGCCCGGAGAGTGCGACCTGCGCTGACGGGACGAGAGAATACGTTATCGGCCGGCGTGACGTCAGCGAGCGGTTATTGTCCACTATCTGTGGCGTCGAAAGCGCCGTGAGAGAGGCGGCTGCACGATAAGCGCGCCAGTCGCAAATGTCCGCCCCCGGGCTGCCTGCCGGCGCTGCTCACCTCACCTGTGCTCGCTTCTCCCAGCGTTCGGTTCGCGATGGCTTCCCGCCCTAGCGACCGCCACGCTCACCCCGCGAAGAGGTAGCGGCGACACCCTGCGATGGACGTGCTCGTCAGGACCGAGTGCGCCTTTTCGTGGCCGGACACGACCAGTTGCGAGAGGACGGGTGCGGAAGGACGGCGCGCCGCGACCGCGGCGGCACCTGCGCTCTGGGAGTGCGCAGACACGCTCTGCTTCCCCGATCTGGCGGCGCAGGTAAGTTGCTCCGTCCAGCGGAGGGAACAGCCGAAGCAAAGTAGTACTGCAGCGAGTGATACAGAAACCTAAACAAATAGTGAACCTTCTGAGCTATCACTATAAAGTTCTCCGGTTTTCGAGCGAAGGATGTACAACTACAAATATACTTCTCAAACCAGTGTACAGTACGAACTGCGACATAGTTGCGAAAAAAGACAGTAGTCCAGAATTCACAGAATTTCTTTCTTCATGTCCATTCAGTGATCACAAACAAATCGTCGGCTGGCTATTGATTTCGACCCACCTTCCTCAGACCTTTGAGGAAAAGAAATCAAATCCAACTGCTGGACACACTACAGCTTATAAACAATTAATTATAAAATAATGAAATAAACGGAGGGAAAAAAGATGGCAACACAAAAAATAGTCACGGAATTTCGGAAATACATTTGTCTAGGTAACGTATTCAAGAGATTAACATTGCAAGAACACGAGTTAACGTAAACGCGAGATACGCCGTTGCAAACGTGAAATGCTGGTACATTAATAACCGGCGTGACTACCAGAATGCAAGCAGGCAGACGTGCGTGCATTGTGTTTTACAGGTGCCCTATGTTAGGTTAAGTTCCATGCCCTTTGTACTTGGTCGGTCAATATAGGGACGGTTAATGCTATTAGTGGATGACGTTGGAGTTGACGTCCGATGATATCCCACATGTATTCGATTGGAGACAGATCTACTGATCGAGCAGGCCAAGGCACCATATCTACACTCTGTCGAGCACGTTGAGTTACAACGACGTTATGTGGGCGAGCGTTATCCTGTTACAGAACACCCCCTGGAATCTTGTTCATGAATTGCAGCACAACAGATAGAATCACCAGATTGACGTACAAACTTGCAGTCAGGGTGCGAGAGAAAACCACGAGAGTGCCCCTGCTGTCATACGGAGTTGCATCCGAGACCATGACTTCAGGTGTAGGTCCAGTGTTGGTAGCATGCAGACAGATTGGGTGCAGATCCCTTACTGACCTCCTCGTAACCAACACGCGGCCAACGCTGGCACCGAGGCAGATCCAGCTTTCATCAGAAAACACAACACACCACCCTTCCCTCCAGCGAGATCTCGCTTGACACCACTGAAGTCGGAAACGGCAGTGGTTAATGGAATGCACGCTAGAGGGCTAATGTGGCAGTTCGCTGTGTTACTGTGGTGCCACCTGCTCCTCATATTACCGCTGCAGATGCAGTACGATGCGCCAGTGCCATACGCCGAACACGATGGTCTTCCGTCTCGGTAGTGCCACATCATAGCAGTCCGCATCCCGGTCTTCTTGCGATCGTACATTCTCGTGACCACCGTAGCCAGCAATAAAGTGTAGTGGCAACATTCGTGCCAAGTCTTTCTGATCTAGCTTCTCGTACCCCTGCTACACGACACCGTTCAAACTCAGTGAGGTGTTGATAATGGCGTCTTTGTCGCCTTAAAGGCATTGTTGTCTAGTATCAACTCACCACGTCCAGTCTCAAAGATAATGAACGCTCATGACCGTTACAGCGTGTATTCAAAGCAATCCTGATTTGCATCCTCATAGTGGCGCTAGTGCAGCCACTCTTATGCGATTCGCGCTAAATCTGAACAGACGTCATGTTGCAGATACAGATCATGCCTGCCGACATTCGGTTATGTCGCAAACTCCTTCTTGGTGTTGCAATTTTTTCCGTTATTGTACACAGAATAATAATAATAATTTATTGTTTACAACATGTAAACTGTCTAGCATTTGTATTTGGTTTTCCTTGCCGTGACAGATCATAAGATGGCCATTATTTACCGAAATCGATAGCTTTGACGAAACTGTGTTAGTGATCATTGACTAGAATTGAAGAAGGAAATTCATACCAATATTATAGATTCTGTTTCCTGCTCCATTCGCACACTTAACGACGGGCAAGTGACTGACTGTCTGTATGCCTGTGCACGCGCCGTAATATCTTATCTTATTCTGTTGATCCCTGACGAGATATACCGTGGAGGCAGCAGCTTGGCCGCAGTCTTCATCTGATACAGGATCACTAAATTTACCCATCAGAGTTTAGCGAGAACAACGTCCTCTCTCTTCCAAGAATTCCCTCTTAATTTCCCCGTGCACTTATGCTAAATTTTCATATGGACTATTAACGACGTGTAATGATCCTAGCAGCTCGTCTCCGAATTCGTGTACGACGTGACGTGCCCATGACGTTCACGACTAATCTTGTAGCGGGAAACTATATCGTCCTCTTTCTAAATGTTTCTACAATTAAAGAGAACTGCAGTTCTTTAAGATCGTCCAACAGCGATAATTTCTTAGTCCTGCTTTTCCTGCTTGATAAATTGTTAATATATATGGACAACATTACGCCCATTACGTTTCCTTGATGCACCCTTTATGTTACTATCATTTTTGCCTAACGTTCGCCGTCCATTATCACGTACTGTGCTTTATAAGTAGTAAAGGCGCGACTCTTCCAAAACGTCCTCCCTCAGCTTTAGCAGATGATGGGAAAGAATTTCATCGAAAAATCGCTCCCTTTTAGCTACTCCACATGACCGGTAACCCAGCACTTTTATAGTATAAAATCATTTTGGTTGATAGACCGCATCATTCATCAGTTAGTCGCCATGAAGAGGACTGCTGCGGAGACGGTCGAAAAGTCGGTGGTCTAGTTAGTGTTCTGTAATGAGGCAACACCCAAAATGATTTTATTTACATTGATGCTGGGCGCGAAAACCTACGAACGTAAACTTCGTATTAATTCATCTCGCTGGAATAATTTCAACAGCATGCATATCTTTTATACTAACCACGTGACGGTGATGCTTCCTAACGATAAATTTCTTCAGAAAAGTCACCTGATGGCTTCCTCACGTTCGGTGTTGTGTAGTCAGAGTCCCACTTGATCCAAGCATCTTTTCTGACCTTGAGAGAATGTGCCTTCTACTGTTCGCAGTGTTTCGTGTTTGTTAAATTTGATTCCGATTTAGATTGCACATGAAAAATTGTTGTCTCTGTGTTCAGTTGACGGACTCTGTTGTCAAGACACAGGAAGGGAGTCGTGTTCCAACTCCCGAGAGAGGGTTCGCAATGTGTAAGATATTAGGCTTGTATTCGGAAGGATTTGCGTTGTAAAGCCGCGACCTCCCCATCACGATTCAGCTTCGCCGTTACTCTCTTACTTCTTGTGAATGCTGGGATGGTTTATTAATAGTCACTTGTTCGATTGCTTTCCTTGTCCTTACCGAATCCATCTTTAATGACGTCTATATCGGCTACAGACCATTCAAATCTAACCCGCCTTCCGCCCTTCCCGCAACGGGTCCATGCACTGTAGAACGGTGCAATGTTCAAACCAACCATCTGTTTGCTCCCTGCTTTTCTTTTCTTTGCTTTTCTTTTCTTTGCTTTTCTTTTCTTTTCTTTGCTTTTTTCTTTCCTTTTCTTTTCTTTTCTTTTCTTTACTTTTCTTTTCTTTTCTTTTCTTTTCTTATGATACTTTACTGTAGTACAGCAGGAACTAGTCCGTTCTTTCCTTGAGCAACATGCGTACTTAAAACCGCTCTGAGCTTCTCCGTTGCAACACTGTGGTACTTACTGTTGTCCTATATACAAGCACATACCTTTAGCTTTTTTTATAACGAATATTTCTCCAAACGCGCCAATATTAGATAAACATATTCCGATTTTTGCTTATATTCGCTAAAGGCCAGTACTGAAACCACTGTACAACTGCCAGTGAAATAAGTTCGCTGCAGAGGCAACACGTGATCAGCAACAAGATAACAAAGGCCACGCCTAAATCTCGCAAGTGAATAAAGTTTCTGATTCAAGGGCAAAAATATCAAATTGAAACAACTCTACTGTATCGTAACATTATGGCAAATCGCAACAGTTGTAATTACTGTTGTAATTAAGACAAAAAACAGAGACGCACCACTGAGGAATTATCCGAGTGGGTCGGAAATCGGTAGATATGACGTATATGTACAGACAAACAAGTGGGACGCCTCGGACAGCTGTGGGATACTGCGCGACAGCCAGTAGTGATGGTCTAGGGCGCCATTTCTTTTCATAACAGGACCCCTTTGGTTGTCATCCGCGGCACCTTTACGGCACAGCGGTACGTCGACGATATTCTATGCTCGTTTTGTTGCCCTTGACGGCAAGCCAGCCTGAGCTTACATTTCAGCAACATCATGCCTGCCACACACGGCGAGAGGGACATCCAACAACTTCGTCAGTCAATATCAAGCCGATTAACTGCTTGGATAATGGCGAGAGGCGGTCCAACGCGTTTTCACTTGATCAATTTGTGAAGCTCTTCCTCTTGAATAAATCATTTTCTGAAATTGTACGTTTGTCTGTCTGTACGTGTACGTGACGTCTACCGATTGCTCTCCCATTCGGATAATTCCTTCGTGTGCGTAGTTTTTTTTTTTTTTTTTTTTTTTTTTACGTGGACAACTAGGCTGGCGATCCTTATATGTACATTATGTTGTACAATAATAATTTGCTTTTGTCATAATTGCAAAATCGTCATCACTAGAATATAACTAAACCAACTACCTAGTTGTTGAGAGTCACAGATGTGTATAAAGAAAGTGTGGATCCCAGCTCTAGCAGTAAATATTCAGAGCTAGTTCAAGAGTGTTTTCACACAAGGATCTCCTCGTGATCTATCTCTATGAAAGTATCTCATTTACATTTTTGTCCCAGTCATGGATTTGGGCATCTACGTTTAGAAACTTTTGTTTTGTGTTGTAAGGTAATAGTGTTGCTAAGTAACTGTTCTATAAGTTATCGTTATCTGTTCGTGTACACTGTACGTCGTGCGGTTCTAGGCGCTACAGTCTGGAGCCGAGCGACCGCTATGGTCGCAGGTTCGAATCCTGCCTCGGGCATGGATGTGTGTGATGTCCTTAGGTTAGTTAGGTTTAAGTAGTTCTAAGTTCTAGGGGACTGATGACCTCAGAAGTTACGCCCCATAGTGCTCAGAGCCATTTGAACCATTTTGAACACTGTGCATGATGACGTCCTTCTGTAGAAATCAAGACGGAAAGTGGATTAGGTCTTAACGTCGACGTGAAACTGACTAGCGACAGAGCTCCGAAAAACGTTCGACTTTGTACCAAGTCGTTGACTGGTAACGAAAGATACGATCATACGGAAAATCTTCACCTATATGTCGTTGATTGAATGAGTATGTGACTAATAGAACACAGTACATGTACTCGACGGCGAATGTTCAGCGTAGACGAAAGTAACGTCAGGGGTGCTCCAAAGAAACTTAATAGGAGCTGTAATGCTCTCAGTATACAAACCGAAGTATATAAAAACGATTTATCAGCCTCGGTCAGCACCAATATCGGATGGTTCACTGATGATGCTGTTATACACAAGAATGTATCGTTGTAAAAGAATCACAGGGAAATGCAGGAAGACGAAGAAAAAAATTACGCTCGGTGTAATGACTGACAGCCCTTCTTAAATGTCGATAAACGAACGATAATTCCTGCGACAAAGAGAAAGAAGCCGATAGTATCCCGTTACAAGTTTAGTGACGAAAATCTGGACCATGTCACATCGTTTAAATATCGAGTAGTGATATGAAAAGGTATGAGGACGTAATGTCAGTCTTAGACAAGGTAAGTTCCATCTCCATGTTTCTCAGTTCTGGCCTCATGCTCCGTCTCTAAAATTCCACGGCGTCGATGCTACGTTTGATTGCAACGGCAGTTCAATGGTTGAATATCGGAGAAGAGATTAGGGCTGTGCCGTCGTTTCACAAAACAATAAAGAACAGCCAAAATTAACAAATGTTATGCAAATAAAGTGTTGGTTAAGATATGAAAAAAGGTATTGATTACGTAGTAATAGTATTAAAAAAATACTTCTGGCCACTAAAATTTCAACATTATGAATGGGACGTGCAGGAAACGTTTACATGCTTGGATATGAAGTGACTAGCATTTCAGCAGAACTGCACAAAGGAGGCAGGAGTACAGCCATCTACATTCTGCACATAAGAAAAGATTACGCAGCGAATTTGACATTAACAAATCGCATTTGACTGTTGGTTGTTTTGAGGACATCCTGTTACGATTCGTGTCAGGAGGAGAAATCTCTACCAGCACTTGCTGGAATTTGACAGCTGCAGGGATCGTGGGCTAGAGACACTACAGTTTATCGTCACGTTATATTGCATCTTATGTTGATTGGGACCTCACGACTGTCAGACGAAAATTGATCGATGATTTCCGAACGGCTTCGACATCTCGGTAACGTTATCTTCCAAGAAGATAACGCAAGGCATTTTATTGCCGTGCTGCCCTCCTGTGCCTCAGGATAGTGGATGTTGGACTGTTGCCCTGGCCAGCGAGTTCTCCAGATGTCTTACCCCGTTTGTGAGTTGCCAAGACGATTGATGGACTATGGCTTAGATTTGAAGCAGCATGCAGTGACGTACCAGCATCTGTTATTCAAGCTCAGTTCGAGACTTAAGCCCAACCGGATTACAGCCGTTGCTGGTACCAGAGAGGGCAGCTCTCTGTACTAAATTTTGCACCCTATGTGCCCCCATATCACTTACAAATTTAATCGTGTATTCTTCCTGCTATGCTTTGTACGCTCGGTTTGTCAAATTTCATTATTTGGTATCCTTTTTGAGGTTGCCTATTTAATGACCAGCAGCGTATAATTCTTTTAACGAAACAAGATGAAACATTGGCGGTTACCATTCCCCCTAACATCTCTCTTATTTTTCTTTTCCCTCATTTTCTTCCACAGCTGTCATCAAAAGCGGGCCAACATAAATTTTCTCTGGAAAAAAATGAGAATATGAAAAAGATAACATACGGAAGAAACTGTAAAACGATTTAGAAAAGATATCTGTATGGTGCGAAAATTGGCAATTGACCCAAAATAATGAAAATTGTGAGGCCATCCACATTAGTGCTAAAAGGAATCCATTAATCTTCGGTTACATGACAAATCAATCATGTCTAAAGACTGTAACTTCAACTAAATACCTAGTAGTTACAAGTACGAAGAACTTAAATTGGAAAAAACACATAGAAAATGTTGTGGAGAAGGCGAACCAAAGATGTTGTTTTATTGGCAGAATACTTGGATGATGGAACACACCTACTAACAAGACTACCTACACTACGCTTGCCCGCCCTCCTTTGGAGTACTGCTTCGCGGTGTGGGATCCTTACCAGATAGGACTGACGGAGTGCATTGAGAAATTTCAAAGAAGGGCAGCACGTTTCCTTTTATCGAGAAATATGGGAGAGAGTGTCACGGACATATACCGGATTTCGGGTGGATATCATTCAAACAAAGGCGTTTCCCGTTGTGGCGGGATCTTCTCACGAAATTCCAATCACCACCTTTCTCCTCCGAATGCGAAAATATTTTGTTGACGTCGACCTACACGGCTCTCTTGTAACGCCTGCCACTGAAGTTTGTTGAGCATCTCTTGTAATGCTCTCGAACCGACTAAACGATACCGTCACGAAAGGCGCCGCTCTTCGTTCGATCTTCTCTATATCTTTCATCAGTCGTAAAGGCCCCAGATTGATAAACGGTACTCAAGAATCAGTCTAACAAGCGCCTTGTAAGCCCCTTCTTTAGCGTATGACTTACGTTTCCTTTAGATTCTTCGTATAAATCAGTCAGGCACCTGCTTTTCCCACTATTTGTTTTAAATGGTCATTCCACTTAAGGTCGCACCGTATAGTTACTCGTAGATGTTTTACAGTGTTTGTTTTTTCCAGCAGTTTCTCATCAACAGTGTAGCTATACAGTAGTGGATTTCTTTTCCGAAGTATGCGCAAAATGTTACATTTATTTACGCTCGTGTTCTGCTGCCCGTTCCTACACCATTCATCAATCGTCTGTAGGTCATCCAACAAATAGTTACTGTCTTCTGTCGTGTCTACCTTTTTATAGACAACCGCATCATACAGTGAATAGCCTTACAGAGCTTCTGACGAATTCTAGTTGATCTTTTACAGAAACGGTAAACAGTAACGGTCTTAACACACTTCTTGGAGCACCGCCGAAATTACCTTCTCATCGGTCGATTTTGTTGCGTTAAGAGCGACGTATTGACTTCTGCCTGCAAAGAAGCATTGAATCCATTTGCAAATCTGGTCCGATCCTCGGTAAGCTCGTGTGTTTTTCACTAAAGGGTAATGCGGGACAGTATCAAATCCTTTCCTGAATTTGAGGAACACGTCGTCAACCTGAGCACCGGTGTCTACAGCGCTTTGGATCTCATGGAGGAATAGAGCGAGCTGAGTTTCGCAAGATCTCTGTTTGCCGAATCCATTTAATTTTTTGTAGAGGTGTTTTTCGTTCACCAAAAATATCATGATACGTGAGCACAAAACATGTTCAATAATTCTACAACAAATTGACGTCAACGATACAGGCCTATAATTATGTTGCATGTGCCGTACGACCGTTTTTGAAAATGGGAATACCTTGCACTTTTTTCCAGTCGCTAGGTACCTTCTCGTACCCTTCGTTGCTCTAGCGACCTACTATAAATTGCTGCTAATGGGCATAAAGTTCTCTCGTATAATCTCAGTAGAATCTTATAGGTATCTCATCTGGTCTTGCTGCCTTTCCACTACAAAGCTATTGTAGCTATATCTCACTATATGTCATCATCTGCGGTGAGTTTCGGAAGACAGATTTCAGTATTTGGGCCTTCTCTGTATTACCTTCCTTTATGGTGCCTGTGATCATTGAGTGAGTGAACAGATGTTCCGAACCGCTTACTGATTTTACACTAAGACCGAAAACTGGTAGGGGTTTACTCCGATCGTTTGACAAAATTTTACTTTCGAAATCATTGAAAGCTTCTCTCATTGTTCTTCTTGCACTCATTTTTGTTTCGTTCAGATATCGTTTGACAGCTAGGTATTGACTTCTCTTGAGTCTATGATGAAGCTCTCTTTGTTTACGTAGCAGTTATCGTTGATCTATTAAACGACGGTAGGTCTTCCCCATCGCGTAAGACTAGCTCGAAACATACTTGTTAAAGGCATATGAACGATGTATTTGCATTTTTTCCATTTGTGCTCAATACTTTCGCTCCAGCATTGAATATTTGATGTTGGCTAATCACATACTCTGGAATTTGTACCCTGTTACTCTTGGCTAAGCAAAAATATTTTCCTGTCTTTCTTAACATTCCTTGCAATACCCGTAGTCACATATGCTATCACAACCTTATGATCGCCGATACCCACTTCTACGTAAGCTGATTCGAGAAGTTGCCGATAGATTTGGTGGAACGACGCAAACACTTTTATTTTGCTCCAGATGACCTCGTGGACGTTCACTGTAGTAACGGATATAGTGTACAACAAAGTACCTCACATCAAATCCAGCAACAGTCTTCTGGTAGGGTGTGCTGCGGCAATATTTCCAGGTGATTGCGAACGGTGCTGTCGGCTCACGGCATCAGCAGCGGCCAGTGTTGGGTATAAAACAGTTTCACAAACAGCCACATGTAAAAGTGGAAAACTTATGCTGACGACTTACCCCACCGCGCCATACGTCCAGAGAAAACACCGTATCGCTGCACTTAGAGGAAACTTACACCATTTGCCCACCGACTAAATCTCGTGAGGAACAATGTCCTACAGCAGTTTAGTGTTGTAGCGAACTACCGAGTGAGGTGGCGCTGTGGTGCACTGGAGTCGAAATCGGGAGTACTCTGGTTCAAATACCAGTTCGGCAATCCAGATTTGGATATTTAGTGGTTCCTGTAAATCGCTTAAGGCGAATGACGGAGGATTCCTTTGAGAAAGTCACGCCCACATACTGCCGTTAGTACCGTGTTGGCGTTCTTTTTCCTTTATGTCTGTGGAGCGATGGAGTGGAATATGAACTATTAATCTTCGTGACGAGTATATCAACGTAACCTTGAGCCTATCTCGACTAATACCTTTATCAACAGATCCATCAAAGTAGGGGGGAGGTGCTCTAAGGCGGATTATTACATTGATATGAAAGAAGTGTACTTCTTTTATTCTATAGCTGCGGCAAGAGGAAAGTGGGTTCCAGCTTTTAAGTGACTACCTTTTCAGTGTCTTCCAGTTTGTAGTATACTTCAAGAAGAATGTAATGTTTTTTATCCCAAAAAGAGCAGGAAATGCAGGTGTGAATATTACCGACTCAGTACTTAAACAAGTGGGCCTTGCAAAATACTGACACGGGTTGTGCAGAGAAGACTGAAAAATCTGGTAGAAGTGACTCATGAGGGAGGTCAGGTTGGGTTCCGGATAAATGTAGGAATACGCGAGGTTGTAATTACGTTACGACTTGAATGAGATTTTCACTCTGCAGCGGAGTGTGCGCTGATATGAAACTTCCTGGCAGATTAAAACTGTGTGCCGGACCGAGACTCGAACTCGGGACCTTTGCCTTTCGCAGGCAAGTGCTCTACCAACTGAGCTACCCAAGCACGACTCACGCCCCGTCCTCACAGCTTTACTTCTGCCAGTACCTCGTCTCCTACCTTCCAATATATATATATATATATATATATATATATATAAGAGAGAGAGAAAGGCTTTGATAATCTTAACTGGCATACACTCTTCGAAATTCTGAAGGTGATAAACTTAACGGTATAATACAGGAAACGGAAAGTTACCTACAATTTGTAGATTTTTTCTGAAGTGCAGTCTTGTACGGAAGTGAAACGTGGGCTATAAGCATTTCACTCAGGAAGAGAATAGAAGATTTCCAAATGTAGTGCTACAAAAAAGTGTTGAGTAACTAATGAGAATTTACGGAATAGAATGGAGGAAAAAGAAATTTGTGGCACAACTTGAGTAAAAGAAGCTATCAGTTTATAGGGCACAATCTGAGGCATCAAGAAATCGTCAATTTGGTAATGGGAGGAAGTGGGGAACGTGAAAATAGTAGAGGTAGACCAAGGACTGTATAAACAGGTTCAAACGAATGTAGCCTGTAGTGGTTACGCAGAGACGACAACACAGTTTGCAGTTTAACATCGCGTTATACAGGGTGTTACAAAAAGGTACGGCCAAACTTTCAGGAAACATTCCTCACACATAAAGAAAGAAAATATGTTATGTGGATATGTGTCCGGAAACGATTACTTTCCATGTTAGAGCTCATTTTAGTTTCGTCCACCTACGCTCAATGGAGCACGTTATCATGATTTCATACGGGATACTCTACCTGTGCTGCTAAAACATGTGCCTTTAAAAGTACGACACAACGTGTGGTTCATGCACGATGGAGCTCCTGCACATTTCAGTCGAAGTGTTCGTACGCTTCTCAACAACAGATTTGGTGACCGATGGATTGGTAGAGGCGAACCAATTCCATGGCCTCCACGCTCTCCTGACCTCAACCCTCTTGACTTTCATTTATGAGGGCATTTGAAAGCTCTAGTCTACGCTACCCCGGTACCAAATGTAGAGACTCTTCGTGCTCGTATTGTGGGCGGCTGTGATACAATACGCCATTCTCCAGGGCTGCATCAGCGCATCAGGGATTCCATGCGACGGAGGGTGGATGCATGTATCCTCGCTAACGGAGGACATTTTGAACATTTCCTGTAACAAAGTGTTTGAAGTCACGCTGGTACGTTCTGTTGCTGCGTGTTTTCATTCCATGATTAATGTGATTTGACGAGAAGTAATAAAATGAGCTCTAACATGGAAAGTAAGCGTTTCCGGACACATGTCCACATAACATATTTTCTTTCTTTGTGTGTGAGGAATTTTTCCTGAAAGTTTGGCCTTACATTTTTGTAACACCCTGTATATTATACACGCTTGCACTACAACTGGTCCACAATGCACTCTGCACATGTTCAGCACGCAGTTTTTAATTTTATTTTGTGAGTTGGAGCACTGTATTTGTATTTTGATTAGTAGAGGGTGCGTCGTTCACAGAAGTGTAAGCACTTTAGAACGTGCAGACACGCTGTAGCACCATTGTAATGGGAGCACAACGGATACTATGACACTTTTTTGATGGAGCGTTATGAGTAGACAGTGACGGTGTAAGTGTCAAACAATAATATTGAGGAATGCCGAAATGTGTATAGTATTCCGTTATCTGTTCTAGATACGACACCCTTCCTAGCAGCTACATAAGTCGTCCGATTTATCAAGCACATAGTGCTGGGTCTTACATTACATTAGTGAATGAATCCCACGTTACGGACGTCTGGGATGTGGAAAGACGCCAAAGGTGCAATACTATGAAGTGATTTGATATTATTAATATTGATAATATTGTTTGTAAAATAAGGCAAAACATGAATTTCAAGTTTTTGTGTGAAAGTGTTCTACGGTGGCGTAGAAGGAGCTGTGCAACGATTTTTTTTATTCAGTCTTAAATTTTAAGAGATTATGTTCTGGTAGATGCTTGAATTCATATGTAGCCAAGTAGCAGTAGCCACGTACCAGTACGCAGTAATTTAAATTTTTGTAGAGGATGTTTATGATTCTATTATTGTATCCACTATTTTCGGTATTCTTTGAGAAAAGAACAACATTAGTAACAGCAAAGAATATTAATGAAAATATGTTGTTCGAAGCACTTGTCAGAATACCGAGATTTTTGAAGAAGTTTCTTCGAGACGTTCTGAATCCATTACCAAATAGTTGCAGCAATTGAAAACAGTGCTGTTCGTGATGAATACTTCATGTATTACTATACGCTTTAAAAAATCCCCAATTTAAAAAAAAAATCATATTTTTGTCTTTTTTTAGACGAAAGGGAAAGCGTTAATATGGTTATTAGGGACTTTTTTTTAATGAAAGCGTATCCTAATACATGAAGAATTCAAGAATAGCACTGTTTCAGATTGCTGCAGCTCGTCCGTACCATGTTTTTGGCGAAACTCAACTTACAGAAATAGCGTTTTCAGGATACAGAAGCGTGTTATAAGAACTGTATTTGGTGTTGATTGTAGAACATCCTGAAGAAACTTTTTGAAAAGACGTCGGTAAAAACATGAATATCTCACGTGAACTACGGGCGGACACACAATTTCTTGTCAGGGCGCCCCTCAGGGGTTACAGTTTGGGGGATGAGTGCGTTGCATCGCAACACTACGTAGGCTGCATGTTATGTTCTCATAATTGCATGCGGGTCTGGATAATGGCTGGTGGACCTTTGTGCGTGTGGATCGACAGCTGCTCCATTTTATTTTACATCGCTCTCGAGGACGCTCCAAACAAGCAAATTGTTCGCCTTGTGTTGTTCTAACGCAGAATCTGTAACGGGACATCCTTCTCTAGCATTACTTTTCCTCAATAGTAGTTGTCGATACCAGTATTATTTTTCGAATTTTGGACAGGTCACTATTATCTCATCTGTTTTTCTGGAAACTTTCATGTAATTTTATACACAATATGTTATATTTTAAGCTAAAATTTATGAAATGGAATTACTTTATTTTCGATGTTACAATCGATACGTACTAGCTCTGAATGTACAGTTAAAATTAGTTTTTAGAAAGATTTGAAATTACGAATTATTTGACACACTTAATATTTGTCACTAATTACTCAGTCTAGTAATGTTTACTGTGTTTATTTCTGGATTCGTTTATGAAATAATAATTGAAATTAATAGAAAGTCATTTGTCACGAAAAATTGTAAACCCTTTGGAATATGGTTATTACCGCAGAGTGAGGTAGTAGTAAGCATGCGTCTGATGTAATCGGACATATTTTTTGTATTTTGAGCGAACAGTGTAATTTTGGCTTTGTTGACGTAAAATTTCGAAAGTCTGTATGATATACTAAAATGTAACAAAATGTATTAACGTAACAACAGAAATACTGCAACAACAATCTTCAAATTCATTTAGAACAATTCAACCATGTGGACCTAAAATGAGAGAATTTCAACTTCAAGAATCAGACCTCTAGACAAGAAGAAAGGGACCCAACTCCACACGAAAAGCTAAGTAAACTAGAAAGTTTATTGTAATCTTCGCTCCTCTCAAATTGGTTATTGTGGACAATAGCTGCAACTAGGAAGGATGAGGGAGATTACAAATTACAGCATTCCGCATCGAAACCGCCAAAGCAGTAATTGTTGAAAGAGATTCTATTAAGGCTGCACACACAGAGATTCTTCGAAACCTACGTTGTAAAAGAAATAGTGGGTGATCCATTGCCTGCTAACCAAATGAATGTGCCTTCTTGTGTCATACAATTTCGTAAGTTAGTTATCTGCATGTACCGTGGATCATAATTAAGGCCTCTGTTTTTGATACTGAAAGAGTCTATTTTGTAATCGTTGTACGTCTTGTTAGAGGAAAGTATGGATGGCAGCGTGCTGCCCGTACACACACACACACACACACACACACACACACACACACACACGCCCGCATCTCGTGGTCGTGGGGTAGCGTTCTCGCTTCCAACGCCCGGGTTCCCGGGTTCGATTCCCGGCGGGGTCAGGGATTTTCTCTGCCTCGTGATGGCTGGGTGTTGTGTGCTGTCCTTAGGTTAGTTAGGTTTAAGTAGTTCTAAGTTCTAGGGGACTGATGACCATAGATGTTAAGTCCCATAGTGCTCAGAGCCATTTCACACACACACACACACACACACACACACACACACACACACACACTCTACAAAAAACGTACAGAAATTATGTGTGTGGTAGTAGCATTTGTCCAACAGATAAGATTTCAGTTTGTGTTTGAAATATTTTTTTTTAAATCCATTAAGTTCCTTGTATCGCTTGATAGGTGACCAAAGATTTTTATGAGTATCAACTCGGAACACGACTAGGAATTTAACTTATGTGAACAGGAAGACGCAACTCTCAATTGTTTTTGAGAAAATCGAGTTTGAAAGTTATAGGCGTGCTTGTGCTGTATGCTTTGTAGTCAGCTAGGGTTTACGGAGTCCGCAGCCGAGGGAGTAAGCGCTTACTTTCATAAGGGCGAGATCTCTGGATCGAGGCTCACTGCCTGTAGTTTTTTTGTATTCACACTCTAATTCTAGCAACAAATTAATGATGACCTTGCAGAGCTCAATATTTAACCTCTCATTTATTATTTTCCTGATATTTAACATGAAAAAGAGAGAAAAAGCTATTTTCCTAAGGAGATTGGAAATAAACAAATGATATACGAGAGCTTTGAATCAAATCAGTATAGTAATTTTATTTATATTGTTGTATCTAAATTTGTGACAAAGATAACCTGTAACTTTTGTAGCACTGCACGAATCAGGAAGATACTGATGGTAGAAACATGGAGAATTACACTATGTGATCAAAAGTGTCCGAACACTCCCAAAAACAAACGTTTTTCATATTAAGTGCATTGTGCTGCCACTTACTGCCAGGTACTCCATATCAGCGACCTCAGCAGTCATTAGACATTGTGAGAGAGCAGAATGGGGCGCTCCGCGGGACTCAAGGACTTCGAACGTGGTCAGGTGATTGGGTGTCACTTGTGTCATACGTCTGTACGCGAGATTTCCACACTCCTGAACAACCCTAGGTCCATTGTTTCCGATGTGATAATGAAGTGGAAACGTGAAGGGACACGTACAGCACAAAAGCGTACAGGCCGACCTCGTCTATTGACTGACAGAGACCGCTGACAGTTGAAGAGGGACGTAATGTGTAATAGGCAGACATCTATCCAGACCATCACACATGAATTCCAAACTGCATCAGGATCCACTGCAAGTACTTTGACAGTTTGGCAGGAGGTGAGAATACTTGGATTTCATGGTCGAACGGCTGCTCATAAGCCAAACGTCACGCCGGTAAATGCTAAACGACGCCTCGCTTGGTGTAAGGAGCGTAAGCGTTGGACGATTGAATTGTGGAAAAACGTTGTGTGGAGTGACGAATCATGGTACACAATGTGGCGACCCGATAGCAGGGTGTGGGGGGTATGGCGAATGCCCGGTGGAGGTCATCTGCCAGCGTGTGTAGAGCCAACAGTAAAGTTCGGAGGCGGTGGTGTTATGGTGTGGTCGTTTTTTTCATAGAGAGGGCTTGCACCCCTTGTTGTTTTGCGTGGCACTATCACAGCAGAGGCCTACATTGATGCTTCAAGCACCTTGATGATGTGTGTGAAATCTTATGGGACTTAACTGCTAAGGTCATCAGTCCCTAAGCTTTCACTCTACTTAACCAAACACACACATCCATGCCCGAGGGAGGACTCGAACCTCCGCCGGGACCAGCCGCACAGTACATGACTGCAGCGCCTTAGACCGCTCGGCTAATCCCGCGCGGCTTTAAGCACCTTCTTGCTTCCCAGTGTTGAAGAGCAATTCTGGGATGGCGGTTGCATCTTTCAACACGATCGAGCACCTGTTAATAATGCACGGCCTATGGCTGAGTAGTTACACGACAATAACATCCCTGTAATGGACTGGCCTGCACAGAGTCCCGACCTGAATCCTTTAGAACACCTTTGGGATGTTTTGAACGCCGACTTCGTGCCAAGTCTCAACGACCGACATCGATATCTCTCCTTAGTGCAGCACTCTTGAAGAATAGGCTGCCATTCCCCCAAGAAACCTTCCAGCACCTGACTAAACGTATGCCTGCGAGGGTGATAGCTGTCATCAAGGCTAAGGGTGGGCCAGCACCGTAATGAATTCCAGCATTAGCGATGGAGGGCGCCACGAACTTGTAAGTCATTTTCAGTCAGGTGTCCGGATATTGTTGATCACATAGTGTACAAGTATCGCGACACGCAGCAGATGTGATGAACGCCGAATTTTTGCATGTCTGTCGGTTGTTTTCAGTGGGTCTGTTACAAAACAAACTTGGTTTACATGCACAAACGGTTCTCTGTCGTCGCACAATTTCGCGGCGTACCAAGCATGTCGAAGCGTAGCACCGGATATTGGTGCAGATAACTCACAAAAAAACAAAAAAAACTGTAGTACTGGCAGCGCGGTTCGATCCACATACCTTGCGCGCACGAAACTAGGCGCTTACTCGCTCGGTTGCTGATTCCGTGAACATTAGCGGCCCTACGCAGGATACTACATAATCATAAATTTTGACAACATAGTCCACGCACAGCAGCGACCTGATTCTACACTTAAATATGAACAGTCGAGATCGCAGTAATATTTCTTTATTAACCCGTTTCGGCTTATCTACAAGCCATCTTAAGAATTTTTTGGGCCCCAGTGGCTGGTGCTGGCGGCTTCTCGGAATTTTTCGTGATACCACGATCGAGGAGCCGCCAGCACCAGCCATACAGGGCCAAAAAATTCTGAAGATGGCTTGTAGATAAACCGAAACGGGTTAATAAAGAAATATTTTTGCGATCTCGACTGTTCGTTGTTAAATATACATAGGACATAAGCACGGCTGTAATTTTCAAACCCGATTTTCTCAAAAACGGTTGAGAGTGGCGTCTCAAACGTATAAGTGTTGAAATCCTACTCGTGCTCTACACACCCCGTCAATACAAATTAAATCGGTGAGGGGAAGCTCATAGTGTCATTTTGTGAGCACCTCTATCCTATGTTGCCACACTAAGGCTGAATGATAGATAGTGTAAAACATTTCTCATTGTAGCATTCTACTTATGAATGTCGCTGTTCCGGCCATCCTTTTTTAGGTTTCCGTAATTTCCGTGACTTACTTCTGGTAAATGCCGGGATGGTTCTTTTGAAAGGGCACGGCCGACTTCCTTTTCCATCCTTTCCCAATCCGATGGGACCGATGACCTCGCTGTTTGTTCCGCTCCCCCGGATCAACCAACCCATCCAATGTCACTGTTGTTCTCAAACTGTGATTGGTTGTTAACAAACTTCGGAAAGGAGTAAAAATAATGTCAGAGTGTTGTCAGTATCAATATGTCCAACTGTTTTGAGTGTTATCCTAATTGCACGCTTTGTGCAACAAACTCTTTTTTTTCCTCAACGACGAGTTACCCCAGAATATGATGCCATAAAAAGTTAGTGATAAAAATAAGAAAAGTTAGTCAACTTTTTTACATTTTCATTTCCAAAATCTTACATAATCCATTGCGCGAAAGTTGCAGAGGTTAGGTGTTTAACAAGATGTGTAACATGTGACTGTAACAGTATAAACAATTAAGAATTTTAGAATATTCTGGTTCATTTATTGATTAACCTCATCCATCATTAGCATCTACAGAGAACTGGTAACTGGTTATCAATTTTCAGGAAAATATTATTTGCATTTTCAGATGTTGAAGTTATTCCATTAGACTTGATTATGTATTATGTGCATCGTTATCAGCCAGAACTATTTCTGCTCCTTGAATATGTGATGTAAGATAATTTATATATAACAAGAACAAGAGCGGACCCAATATTGATCCTTGTATTACACCGATAGTGTTATTCCCTATTCTGAAGATGATTGTGTACGACTCTGAGTTTGTTATACTATAGGCAACAGAAGTTACATAACAGACAACCTGTCGTGTAGCCACGTCAGATGTTAACTATATGTTTGTGTAATTCTTTGTTGCAAGAAATAATGGCACTCAACTTGGTTTGTTAGACTCTGAAATATGCTGTTGTTGCGAATTCTGTTGGTCTGAGAAGCATTTATTTTCTCATAAAATATTATTACCGCTTTCCACTGACCATACTGCTTCAACTGAGCCAAACAATAGGTTTCCCGAAGAGCTATTCATGTGGACATACAGTTCTCAGACACTGCATGGGTCAAAGTAAAGGAGAAATAACCTATAAGGTGGTTGACACAATGCCAATGGAAGCATGAAATGTGATTTCATACCAGTTTAGAATGGAGGCGGCTCAATACTACTACTCCCGGGACCTATTCTCGCGTGGAGAGAGTACGCCGCGTTGTCCCTACCTACAATAGTACTCGTTTCGCTGCCAGTTGAGCGATAGAATAGTTTCTTCCTACATGTGCATGCGGACGAAGAATGTTAGCGGTGTAGTGCTGCACGAGTTTCGGAAGAACCTTGCTTGTCTCAGAATTGACGCAATAGCACGTACTACTAGCAATCGAGGACTATGTCCCGTTCTAAGTGTGTGTGTGTGTGTGTGTGTGTGTGTGTGTGTGTGTGTGTGTGTGTGTGTGTGTGTGTGGTAGGTATTGTATTGCGGATGTCTGACACATGCTATTAACGAAGCTGGTTATGAATATTACTGAAGCGCTGTAGTCATACGCACGTAAGCAGTGCCCTTGTGTAAGTGCTCCAACACTTGCTGACCTCAAAAAGGAGACTTTTGCCTGCTCGTGGCACCGGTACACCTACTTCGCTGTTTCCCAAATCAACTGCTACCAACGGGTGAAACACTGGAATCTCTACACGATGCTTTCTCACGTAGAAGTAGTCGCTTTGGTCAGACGTACAGTCAGTATGTATAAAAACTACTCTGCATAATACACCCACCTCTCCCCCCCCCCCTCACACTGTGTGTGTGTGTGTGTGTGTGTGTGTGTGTGTGTGTGTGTGTGTTTAGATAGATAGATAGATAGATAGATAGATAGAGAGAGAGAGAGAGAGAGAGAGAGAGAGAGAGAGAGAGAATTTTGCTACTAGCCATTAATGCATTGTACTACTGCAAAGACTACGTATGGATCGGTAGAAAATTGAAGAACGACCTATCTGTGAAAGGAAAATGTGAAAAATGGAGGCGTGTTCATTACGCTAGTATTTTCAAGAAATGAAGGGAGACTCAAACAGTGAGCAGTGAATAATATTAACTGGTAACGCAGGAATCATAAGGATGACTTGTTGAAACCGACAAGTAACTTTGTATGCGGAGTGTGTACAAATGTAGCATATCGAAAAAATAACTTTCCATAAATTTCTAACAAGTATCGGAACAGTTGTGGAAGTAAGAGGACAAGGAATTGCGAGACAGGCTGATGATTTCTCCGGTTCGTCCTTATCCTCGTATTATGCGTATTATTATTAAAAAGAAACGAAAAGTGAACAACTAAAAAATTGGGCTGAACCGGAGCAACAGAATTACGTCTTACAGATGCCACGTTTTTGGAGTTTTAATTGATTTACGCAAATAACTGATAAACAGGGGCCTCTCAGTTTGGATGAGTTTACAGTAGATACAAAAAGTACGATTGTAACAATGGCGTCGTTTTTACCCTAGCCTTTTCTTCCCCTAATGTGCACTGACAAAGAACGTTGCATTTGGCACTTACAGTACTATCTCTCCTTTCGGAAGATGTCTTGTGCAATTACTCAGTAATACATTTGCGGTATTGTTTTTGTTTTTTTTCATTTGGCTGTATAGTACACTAAGATAACTGTATGCAGTATTTTTGGGGAAAAAATATAATGCACCTAAACAAGAGACAGATCTTTAACAGATCCGGATTACAATTTGTTGTAGTAGTTCCGTCTATTCTATTGCACAACAAATTGAATATGACAATCATACCTAAAAGTACTAACGGTCGAATAATGTTGTGTCCGGTGTCTTACGGAGTGAAGCACGCTTTGAAAACAGTATTGGTCACAAATATTTGGACTGACGTTGAATTGGCGCTTGTTCATTTAGAAATACAGCACGACTTGTTCGAAAACCAGGGACTTTGCATGTCCCATTAATCTATAATCCACGAGTTGAAGAAATGTAGTTCTCATTGTATTGATTACAAAGGTGAGGTGAAGGAGCGCTCATCAACGGACTAACATTTGACCATTAGGCACGCAGGACTATGTTAGCATAATTACCTTGAACGTGTTAATGTAATGAAGCTCTTTGTTCGTTTCACATTGGGTATGTCGTGAGAGACTGGACTTGTGGGCTGTTCTAACAACAGTCTACTGCACTGTATCTTTCCGGACAAACCATTTGTCTTTAGGTGTTTGCGTGACTCTTTGCGGTGTATATTAAGATGACCTTACGCTGAACACATCCGTTAAACGTTTATTCATGTCTCAAAGAGGTCGTAGGTCTCACATCCATTATAGTATTGTTTCCTGTTGTGATGCGTGCAGTTACTTCTCGGAATTTAACACACCTCTTAAGTTCCGTCAGTGTTTTCGATAAAACTGAATGCCTACCGTCACGCGGTAAAAGTTGTAGGAAGTGTTACAAATATTGTTAACAACACAAGTCGCGCAAACAGGGAAAAACTAGGTCATAAAACTAAAGTAAAATTCACTCTGCGCAGACAGTTTATATTTGTGAAGTCGATAATGCCCCGCGTCGTCGATTGGCCGGCTGGAAAATACAGCAAAAGCTATGGCAGTCTTAACGACGATGCAGAAACTAGGTAGTAGGTCACCCTTGACTTCGAAGACCGCGCCGTGCTATTCTGAACCTCAAGCGGATGCAGGAGACTGTTGTTAAATTTCTGTAACAGTTTACTGACGGGAATTGCGGTCAGCGATGGTTTATAATTGTTCGACCCTGTTATCGTGGTGCTTGTTTTGACAGTCTGTGCGGAAGATTCTGAAGTTTGCCAACCGCACCTGTTGAAGGAGCACTCTTTCACAACAATTATGAAGTAGCTTCCTGTAACACACTTCACACGACGCAGTTGTGTGGAGATTGAAAATATTTGGCAGACTGGCTGTGATTGCTTTCCGTTTTGCCGGCCGGGGTGCCGAGCGGTTCTTGGCGCTACAGTCTGGAACCGCGCGACCGCTACGGTCGCAGGTTCGAATCCTGCCTCGGGCATGGATGTCTATGATGTCCTTAGGTTAGTTAGGTTTAATTAGTTCTAAGTTCTGGGGGACTGATGACCTTAGAAGTTAAGTCCCATAGTGCTCAGAGCCATTTTGCTTTCCGTTTTGTTCTGTTATCCGTCTAGGAAAGTTAAAAATAGTCACAGCTGTGGTACGTTTCACTGTACTGAGTTACTTTAATGTTGAATGTGAAATGCTCGGAAGTGGAAAACGAACAAAGTACGAGTGCGAAGAGGCTTACAGACAGACGTAGGCGAGTAGTGTAAGAGAGATGTAAATGGAATTCAGAGACAGGATATCACTATAAGACTTCGCCATGGGTTACGTTTACATAATGATCTTCGATTTAATTTTCGCACGTGTTACTCGAGATATCTGTTTGCCGGCTCTGCCTGCAGATCTTTTGCGGACAGCAGGTAGATCAGGCCGTGCATATGCGCCTGTTTGTGGCTGAAATGTTGACGGTCAGACCGCAAGCCCATCCACATGGGCCCGCGGTCACGCAAGCAGCTGAAAAGTATCCTCCGTTAAACGTATCTTGTAAGTTCTCAAATTTCTTCCTTCCTCCGGTAGACATAAGTAATAGCTATTCGCAGCTCAAAGTACATACTCCACACAGAAAGTTATCTGTCGGTTTCAACAAGTTGTCTTTAAGATTCCTGCCTTACCAGTTAACAACATCCACTGCCTACTGTTTGCGTCTCTTTTCATTTCTTGACAATACTAGCGTAATGAAACCACCTTCACTTTTCACAGCGGAACGACCTGACATAGCTCTTCATAGACCTTAATAATTACGTACACCATAATAATTACGTTCAGTAAATCTCCATCAACTAAAATTTAGTCTCCAAAAATTGGTGTGAAATTCTAATGCGAAAATTATCCCCGCAGATCCGACACACAATATTATTCTTTTTTCGATGCTAAATTGCGTAAAATGAAGCGACAAGAAA
Organism: Schistocerca serialis cubense; assembly: GCF_023864345.2. Classification (NCBI taxonomy): domain Eukaryota; kingdom Metazoa; phylum Arthropoda; class Insecta; order Orthoptera; family Acrididae; genus Schistocerca; species Schistocerca serialis. Next base: position 484,550,843 of record NC_064638.1, read on the forward strand.
CATGGGGTAGTGTATGTTTTACTGTAGATAATTGTACCACGAAATAGATAAGGTAACTTCAAAAATTGCACCGCGCACACAACTTCAGCCACAGTAAACACGAGACAATTAAAAAATGGTGTTCTGAACTTTCAGCCAATCAGCGCCGATTTCGCCATCGCCCCTCCCGCTTCCCCCCTCCCCCCTCTCCCCCCCTTCCCCCTCTCCCCCCCTCCCCCCCCTCCCCCCCCCCCCCTCTCTCTCTCTCTCTCTCCTCCCAAAAAGAGAGAGTGGGCGCCACTTTAAGCGCCTGCACAATCTTACGAACTGCGCAACAGTAAAAGTTCACGGGATGCATAAACCTCCAGGCGCAAGCCGTCCAAGCAGAAAACTTTTTTGTAAGTTCAATAATCTAATAATTAGGTATACACAGCTTTCGTCGGCTGGCTATGAATCATTTTTGTTAACAGAATTCTATCCTATCTAAGATGATGACAGCTCGTTACGAAACTTAACATTCCTTTCATTTTGATGGACAACAGTCGGTCAGCTACTTCTCGAGTTTGTTCCGGTGAGGCGCAACAGATAATGTGTTTTGAGCCTTTCATGCGAGGAGGAGCATTTAGCGGTCAATTACTCTCATCAAGTACCGCGGAGTAGTGTTGGACTGGAAGTTGGATTCCTCCTCATTTTCTCCAGTAAAGTCTGTTGTCTTAATAGTAAAAATGTTCAAATGTGTGTGAAAACTTATGGGACTTAACTGCTAAGGTTATCAGTCCCTAAGCTTACACACTACTTAACCTAAATTATCCTAAGAACAAACACACACACCCATGCCCGAGGGAGTACTCGAACCTCCCCCGGGACCAGGCGCACACTCCATGACTGCAGCGCCTCAGACCGCTCGGCTAATCCCGCGCGGCTCTTAATAGTAAAGAGTTAGAAAGGTCTGCAGTATAAAACGTTAATCAATCTTCGACTACAGTTATAAGTTAACTGGCATACACCCATTATCGAGCCGCTAACTGCAACAGCGCTTTAAACTTCTGACCTGATGGCGTAAGTGCAAAGACCAGAACAGTTCGTGTCCGCGCTACAAAAGTGCCATCCCAGAAAAGGAGGAACAAATCTTTGCTCACTGCTACAGTGCACGTCATGTCAGAAGGCGTCTGCGGACACCGACAGAGAGAGAAAAAGGGGGGTGGGGTGGAGAAGGAGAGATTAATGGGCGTGGAGGGGTTGAAGTTTGTTTATGCGTTATGGCAAAGAGGCGTAACGCTTTCAGATTACCGACATCTCAAAGTGTATTGAGGACAAGAATGAATAAAAACTTCGTATCGCCCGATATCGCCTCTTAGCGCTGTTCACGGCAAGACGTTCGGAGGAATAAATTTCGTTGGCTGCTGGCAGTCGTCAGAGATTGGAGGCACTTAACGGTTTAAATATGAGCCGCTTTCCTACGCAGTGCTCGCTGTCGGTAATAAGAACTCAAGAAACTCAAGCGTGAAAGAAGTGGTCCTTCATTGTACTCCATTTAGCCGCGCTAAGAGAAACTAAGAAAGTGAAACCTTTGAAAGAATTCTTTGGTGGCAAATAAAATGGGGGATGTGTCGAAGCCTGAAATGGTAAACTGATTAGTGGAATCATTGCCCCTTGAAACGCCCCCATTTAATGTAATGGTCTCGGGTTTCAACGCGTAATACAGTTCGTTATACGAAACTGTCAGTTCACGAATTTTCTATTTATTTCGTACGTGGTTTCAGTGACAGTTACCTAAATACGACCTCCGATTTCGATTTCGACAAGACAGTTCCGTATCCCCCCAACCCTGACTTTGATACTGATACAAACACACAGTATTGTGCAGTGTGTCCTGCGCTCTAACACAAAAGTGTGGTAATAACGACACTCTCCGCCTGGACTGTCATTAGATTTTTATTCACGATCGTGATTTCGGCGAACTATTCCATTTTCAAGTGACAGTTCACTGTAAAGTGCGCTAATGTGCTGATAATTCCGTGTAAGAGAACACTGTTCTCGTGACAACCGTAACGTAAGCGTCTTTGTCGTTTATGTAAAAGAACAGAGCACTTTATGGAATAATTGCTATAGCATTCATGTCGTATACACACTTTCTATGCGTCCACCAGGTGTAGCATTTTGCAGTTGTTGACAGCAGTTATCAAATCTCACATTTGATGGACGGCACAGTGAAAATTAAGCGTGCAGACGACAGGAATTCGATAGTAATTAAATGAAGTGCTACATTCTTTTATATAAACGGTGAAGACACCTGTCTTATTGTGTGTATGGAATATGTAAACATGGGTGACACGAGAATAGTGTTCTCATAAAACAGGACTTCAAGGCAAACGTGTTTCACGAGCAGACGCTGTGCGAAGGCCTGTGATCGTCACAGCGACTAGCGTGGGGAGCCCTGTCGAGACTTGCCTAAACGAGGAAATCGGCTCCGAGGGAAATGCTGGGAGAAATTTTGTTTGTCCATGTATTCTCTATCGCACAGCATATCATCGCGAATTGGATATGGAAGCGTTTTCATTTTGCCATTCAGTAGCACTACGAACCTTGATTTATTACCCAACAAGGCTGACGCTCTATCTGTAGACACATGAATTTACAAATTCCATTAAAAAAAACCTTCTTTTTCTACGATTTCTTGAACACGGCTGAGGGTGTCACATCCGGTTGTGTGCCTGTGGCGCCTACACGTTCCTAGAGCGCTGAAGAATATGCAGCAAACACTTTACAAAGATTTTTCAGGCTGGCCCTGAACGTCGTTTCCCATGACGTTTATGGGATGCGTGGTTGTAACGTTCGATGAGAGCACCATGCGAAACTGTTGTACCTAAAGTGGAACTAATGTTCAGCTGCAACTACCATGTAGTCATTTCTTAAACCTCCATCCGCGAAAGGGCTCAAGGACTTTGCTAAAAGTAGTGTAATTTTGTTAGTCATCCAAATGGCACACTTACTTAATTTTTAGGGTTCCGTACTTCAGTCGGTAAAAACCGAACCTTTACAGGATCGCTTTGTATTCAGTATCTCCGCCTGTCTGTCTGACCGACTGTTAAGAACCCTTCTTCTCGGGAACGGGTAGTCTTATCAAGTTGACATTTATGTCACATTCTAAGATCTACTGTCCCAAATCGACGCACCAGTCAAATATTTTAGTTTCTGAGTCAATGCAATCAAAAAATACGGCCATGTATGCTCATCAAAACTCATCAAAACAGGTAGCGTGCTTCCCGTTGGCCTAGAATCATAGAATTTGTCAAGATGCAAGGTTTCACAGTACAAGTAAAGAAAAGACCTATAAATAATTAATCTGTAATTATAACACACGAATAAACATATTTTGTCATGTTATCTGACTTGTCCGTCTGTTAAGACATGTTCTCTGGAACGGATGGACATATCAAGTTGACATTTATATGAAATACTGAAGTGTATGCTCCCTTGGAGATGTAAAAAATTGGAAATAGAAAATGCAAGTGGTATAAGCGATATGACAAATGTGGGTGAAAGAGCGCCAGAAATTGGCCAGCTGGAGCATGGAAACTAACGACCACATGCGTGAGTACCTAATCTAACCTAACCAACAGCGCCGGAAATCGCCACTGACGATGCTTCCCAAATAAAAGAAGCGAAACACGTCTGACAATAAACAAACTGCATAGATGGAACATACCTCCACGAATGTCAAGCTACCCAAGAATGATGGAAAACAGAAATAATGACGATAAAAAATTTAAGTTTCTACGCCAGTGCAATCAAAAGATACGACCATTTGTGTCACATATTTTGATATCTTGCCGATATCGATATCAGGCAAAAATCGTCGAAGTTATCGATTCGCGGGACGGATGAACTATCTATACTTAACTCAGTTTGTACCGAACCCTCTGTGTGCGAGTCCTGCTGGCTCTTATCCGGATTTTTTTATTCATCCTCTTCTTATTCATCCTCTTCTTATTCATCCTCTTCTTATTCCTCTTCTTCTTATTCCTCTTCTTCTTCAGTGAGATTCTTTGTAAGTTTTAAAATTTGTGCACGTTCAAGTCCTTCACGTTTCCTGTTTCCATATTTTTTGACGCGCAAAGGCATCTAGTGGCTTTGTGAATTAAATTTCCTTAAACTATTCAATGTCTAATCATGCACTAAACGATGAGCGAACCCAGCTTTGTGTAGAAAGACAAGATTCCTCGGACTCCAGATCGAAATGTGTAGACATTGTCGGTGTTGCATGTTACCGATTCTCCAATTACACAGCACCGCTGTCGATACTGACCCTCCCCCCTTACACAGCTGGCCCTTCTCCGTGTTTTCGCGACCACATGGTACGTGCAAATTTTCCTCACTCCCAACAACAACGCCACTGCTCTGCTCCGGACAACAGCCTGAGCAGGCTCGAACGCTCGTGCTCAAAATCAGCGAAATGTTAAGACCTATCTGAAAAGGAACGATCATGCATTAACGCTCTTCATAGTGAGCTTCCACATGCGATTGGCACAGCAGACCGTAATCGTGATTGTGAATGAGTGCAGTACGGGCAGGAAATGTTGATATTTCTAAAATATTGCAGGGCTGTGGACGTAGGTAAACAGGATGTAATAGGAGTACGATATCCGTGAGGCAAGTAGCGAAATATTTTTTATTAAAACAGTTACAGATCATGCATGCTAGACGCTACAGTGTCTGCCTGGAATGGGAATATGCAGGGTTTGGACAAAAATTTGGAAACACCGCGAGAAATGTATGCTTGAACAGAAATGCAGATTCTAGCCAAGCCTGGTTGCGCCGTTGTATTAGACTACGAAAGGCACCTGTGGTATGTCCCAAATACAAGGGTTGTCCAGAAAATAATGCACCGCATTTTTTATTCAACAATTCTTTATTGAATAATGAGAATTACACACACGAAAGAATGGTGTTTTATCTACACACCCTATTTTCCAAGTAATCTCCATCCCGTTCTATGGCCTTCCTCCAGCGCGAAACAAGGGCCTGTATGCCGTGTCGGTACGAATCTTTGTCCTGGTGCTTCACTGTATGAACGACCTCCTCAGCGTCCTCATAATGTCTTCCATGGATGGCATCCTTTAATGGCCCAAACAAGTCGAAGTCCTACGGGGCTAGGTCAGGGCTGTAGGGTGGATGGGAGTAACACTGCCCAACCTTGTTTTGCGATGTGTTCTGCAGTCCTCAGACTTGTGTGGGGCCGAGCGTTGTCGTGTTGTAGCAAAAAACATCCTGGATTGCTGTGGCGCCGAAGTCGCCGGAAGCGCGTCTTTAGTTTTGTTAATGTGTTGACATATGCTTCTAAATTACTGGTACACCGCCTCTTGGCATCACTTCAATGAGAATCACACCTTCGCAGTCCCAGAACACGGTGATGATGACTTTGCCGACGGCAGCAGTTGCTTTAATTTTTTCTTCTGCGGGGATTTGGAATGGCGCCATTCCATCGACTGTCTTTTTGTTTCGGGCTCAAATTGGTGAATCCAGGCTTCATCACCTGTCACAATCCGGGACGAGAAGGCCTGCCCCTCAGCTTCGAAACGCTGCAACAAATCAAGACAAATGTTTTTCTGTGCTATTTGTGATCCACCTTTAGACGCTGTGGAACCCCAAGTCACTGGAGAACTCAATGTCGCACTGGCGAACCTTGTCAGCACCAGAACAACATAAAGGGATGAGTCTTGGTGCACACCGTTTCCAACTTCTCGCGAGGTTAACGCTCCTAGAGTTAAAAATGACTGGGGTTCGGTGATGATTTGGGCAGTATATCGTGTTATTCCATGGGGAACAGGTGGCTTTCGTGCTCAAATATTGTGCAAAGTCACATTACTACCAAGGATTTGTGACCATTTTGGCTGTCCACGTCCATCCCATAGTTAAATTTTAGGGCCCTGATTTACACAGGTCGCCCCTTTCAGGACTGGTTTTGGGAGTACGAGGATGTATTGTGGCATCTCTGCTTGCCATCACACTCGCCAGATCTCAATATTAGTGAACCTTTGTGGTCTGCTTTGGCGGGAAGGGTGCGTGATCGCTATCTGCCGTCATCGTATTTACCCGAACTCGCCACTAGTTTGCAGGAAGAATTGTATAAGATTCCTTTGGAACCCATAATGGACTTGTATTCATCAATTCCGAAACGACTAAAAGGTGTTTTAAGCGCCAACGCTTTATCTGCGCCATATTAGGCACGGTAAAATGGTGTGTTTTTGGTGTTTCCATATTTTTGTCCACCCCTGTAGATACGAGCGATACTGTGAGCCTTCTCGGGTGATTCAGTGAGGCGCATTTGTCAGCAGCTGGAAGCGGTCGCGCAGACGCGTGCCGAATTTGTAACTTGACGCAAAAGTGGCATGCAAATTGATGAGTTGGGCCCACCCTGGAAAGGAGGCACATTAAGTGGATTTACTGCCGACCGGCTCAGCTGAACGGTCCTGCCGATATTTATGCCGGCGCAGCGCGCCCGCTAGACTCGGTGGCGACTGTGGAACCGCCTGCCATTAGGAGCGTCGGGGACGGCCGAGGACAGCGATTACGTCGGAGGCGTCCTTCGGCGCTGCTCAGCGAGGGCCTACCGCTCTGTGGCCGCCTTGTCTCGCAACGGGCAGGCCGCAGCTGCGGTGCGGCCCCTCTTCAGTTGTCATAGGACGCCTACCTCGCGATCTCATTTTAAGCGTGGTGCGTTTACACCTGTCCGCCTCGCGCTTAGTTGTCGTGCCCCTTTGTTTTCCTCACATGCAAGAAGAGGCGTGCGCGTAGTTGCAGTGTTCTTGTCATATGGGCATGTGTGATTCCATTCCCACCTAGAAAGGCCCACGCACACTGTTCCAGTGACCGAGATGTACTCTTTGTTAGAAGCAACTGTCGCCGCACCTGGTACATTTTGAGACGGAGACGAAATCGTAGAAAAAATGTCAAGTATTGGGATCATTAACACCTTTGCGTAATGCATGTGTATGGTGGAAGAGATAAAGATGACAACGAGTGTTTTGTTTAATAACCGTACTCTAGATTTCGGAGTAACATTTCATCCTTTTGGGCTACCTGGCAGCGAAGGAAAATACAAAATATGGAGGCGTTGTACCATTCACGACAAGGTTACTCTGGTATAATGGATCTGTACAACCCTCGCCAGCATCCCAAAGTTGGCAACAGAAACGCACGTTTTTGATAGACGCCGATAGCGGTCGGGCGGGGACCAGGAGGATCCAGTGATGCGCGCCCTCTGAGCCACACCTTCAGTGGCTCCGACTATGAGCGTCCTCTACCGCAGCGGTATAGGACGACCTTCTCCGGCTGAATGGCCCAGTCTCAGTCGCAGTCTTCAGTCTTTGTCAGTTCACTCGTAACGGGACCCAACACTGCACGACGCTCATTTGGCTTCTTGTAGTAGCTGGAGTTTATTCCTGTTTGTTCTTGTGTAAAGTTTCGTCGCAGTGCTAGGAGAAAGATTGAAGTTAAGTAAACCTTGTGTTTACTGTATTTAGGTATTCGCTAATCATTTCTGCTCCTGTCCAGCTTACTACGGCGACAGCTGCTGCAACACTCTATAGGCCATCTCTCTTTACCGTTATGTACGAAATAGTACACAAAAGTTAGCTCGGACTCTTCGAACTTTCGCCACCAGGGACAATTATTTCAGTTTGAATCCCCTGTTCATGGTATCTGCTGTATCAAAATCTGACACATTCCAAAAGTTTTCCATGTTCTGCTGAAGTCCCTGGAACTCTACATTAAGCTAGGTTGAGGAAGATGTAAGATTTCTTTCTCTGGATAACGAAACACTTATTTCATACTTACCGTTTATATTCAGTAGACCAAGAACGTGGCAATACTTCTTCCTTTCTCCAGCGTTTATCCCATCTACTAGTGGGTTCACGTTTCCAAGATTTTACGAGTTAACTTTGTAGCCTGATGTCCTTTTTTGACGCTAGTCACCAAGCTAACCTAAGGTGGGTGTACACGTGTATGCCTAGTCGCCGTGTGCCTGTGCTTGTCTCACACGCAAATACAGGCGCGCACGTCAGTGCATGCCTCTTTCTCAACATGTGCGCATGAGTGAGTCCATTCTTTCACACTTAGATGGAACAACGGTATTCCAGGGATCAAGCGAGGAACAAAACGCTAGTTAGATTCTTAACATCTACAGTGAACGGGTGAAGAATATGGAAATACGTATATTTTATTTGCGTCGCGAACCAACAGCATGTAAAGTCCTTCAGTTTGAATAAAATTTAATAGCCAGTATTGCATTCAGTACTATTTATTCCTGATCACCGGTTTCAGTAGTTAAGACTTTCATCTTCTGACCGTAAAAAAAAAACTTGTTGTTATACGTCCGTTCCATTATCACTGTATCACACATGCCATGTTGACGTTACAATGGTTAGTATGTAGCACAATCCACACAGGTTTTTATTTTTAACGAACCTGTGCGTGGAATGTGCTACATCGATATACACACATCAAAAAAAGTTTTGCATCAACTCGGTTCCGAGCGTTCCGGAACCTGTACAGAAAATTGGAATAGAGATAAACATCATTTCCAACCTTTTTATTGCTCATGAAAACCACACATTGCATATTTTACCAACATACAGCGAGACTTTCAGAGGTGGTGGTCCAGATTGCCGGTACCTCTGATACCCAGTAGCACGTCGTCTTGCATTGATGAATGCCTGTATTCGTCGTGGCATACTATCCACAAGTTCATCAAGGCACTATTGGTCCAGTTTGTCCCACTCCTCAACGGCGATTCGGCGTAGATCCCTCAGAGTGGTTAGTGGGTCACGTCTCTATAAACAGCCCTTTTCAATCTATCCCAGGCATGTTTGATAGGGTTCATGTCTAGAGAACATGCTGGCCACTCTAGTCGAGCGATGTCGTTATCCTGAAGGAAGTCATTCACAAATTGTGCACGATGGGGTCGCGAATTGTCGTCCATGAAGACGAATGTCTCGCCAGTATGCTGCCGATATGGTTGTACTGTCGGTCTGAGGATGACATTCACGTATCGTAAAGCCATTACGGCGCCTTCCAGGACCAGCAGCGGCGTACTTCGGCCCCACATAATGCCACCCCAAAACAGCAGGGAACCTCCACCTTGCTGCACTCGCTGGACAGTGTGTTCCCTTCAAACACGTCTCCGACAATTGTCTGGTTGAAGGCGTATGCGACACTTATCGGTGAAGACAACGTGATGCCGATCCTGAGCCGTCCATTCGCAATGTTGTTGTGCCCATCCGTACCGCGCTTCAAGGTGTCGTGGTTGCAAAGATAGACCTCGCCATGGACGTCGGGAGTGAAGTTGCGCGTCATGCAGCCTATTGCGCACAGTTTGAGTCGTGACACGACGTCCTGTGGCTGCACGAATAGCATTATTCAACATGGTGGCGTTAATCGTTAGGTAGCGGTCATCCACTGCAGTAGTAGCTCTTGCGTGGCCTGAGCGAGGCATGTTCCTGTCTCTCTGTATCTCCTCCATGTCCGAACAACATCGCTTTGGTTCATTCCGAGGCGCCTGGACACTTCCCTTGTTGAGAGCCCTTCCTGGCACTAAGTAACAATGCGGACGCGATCGAACCGTGGTATTGGCCGTCTAGGCATGGTTGAGCCACAGACAACACGAGCCATGTACCTCCTTCCTGGTGGAATGACTGGAACTGACCGGCTGTCGGACCCCCTCCATCTAATAGGCGCTGCTCATGCGTGGTTGTTTACATCTTTGGGCGGGTTTAGTGACACCTCTGAACAGTTAAAGGGATTGTGTCTGTGATACAACATCCACAGTCAACGTCTATCTTCTGGGGTTCTGGGAACCAGGGTGACGCAAAACTTTTTTTGATGTGTGTATAGCCGGCCGCGGTGGCCGTGCGGTTCTTGGCGCTGCAGTCCGGAATCGCGGGACTGCTACGGTTGCAGGTTCGAATCCTGCCTCGGGCATGGATGTGTGTGATGTCCTTAGGTTGGTTAAGTTTAAGTAGTTCTAAGTTTTAGGCGACTGATGACCTAAGATGTTAAGTACCATAGTGCTCAGAGCCATTTTTTGATGTGTGTATATTATATAGTCAATATGGCATGTGTGACACAGTCGTAATGGAACAGAATGTAAAACAAAAAGTTTAAAAAAAATAAAAGATCACATTCTTAAGTGTTGAAAATAGTCATCAGGAATAAATAGCATTGAATTTGATCTTGGCTATTAAATCTTCTTCAAAACAATTAAAAATCGCTCCTTCATATCCCTAATTATGAAAATTTTCAACCCTCAGTTTACATCACGGTTCTGTATTTTAGCTTCTCTTGGAGAGCTCGAAGTCTGCAGCTTCACAAAGTGTCTGAAACGTCTGGAAATTTTCCTATTGCTCTGATGAATTCGACGAGCTGTGTAAACCGGATGGCAACGTACAGGGACTGATTGGCGGCTAATGAAGGAGTGCCAGATTTAAGATGTCACCTTTCCGATTCCATGTTTGAAATCAAAAACTTGTTTATGGATGCGCATTTCTGCTACAGATTTTAGTGTTCTTTTATTTGCTCTCGCCGACGCAAACTATTTGTGACTCACAATAACTAGTAAAAGGACCAGGGCAATTTCGGCAAATCAGGGGCCTCAGAATCACTCTTCTTATTCAGCAAGTTTTCATCTGAAGTACGAACGGAAGTTTTGTAATTTGCTCAGTTTTGCCGTCGAGGTTTACAGATTATTTGTGTTTGTGAAAAACTGTAGATAGTTATTTACTTTAACTCTGTCTTTATTGTTAAATCCTGCCTAGTCGTCAAATGTGGGGTGTCTAGGAAACCTTCTTTTTCGGATCGCTAGTCAACAACTCAAACAGATCGTATTAATGACAATACTTAACTTTGAGAACTACATAGATACACTATGTGATCAAAAGTATCGGGACACCCCCCCCCAAAACATAAGTTTTCATATTAGGTGCATTGTGCTGCCACCTACTGCCAGGTACTCCATGTCAGCGATCTCAGTAGTCATTAGACATCGTGAGAGAGCAGAATGGGGTGCTCCGCGGAACTCACGGGTATCGAACGTGATAAGGAGATTCGATGTCACTTGTGTCATACATCTGTACTCGAGATTTCCACACTCCTAAACATTCCTAGGTCCACTGTTTCCGATGTGATAGTGAAGTGGAAACGTGAAGGGACACGAACAGCACAAAAGCGTACAGGCCGACCTCGTCTGCTGACTGACCAGAGACCGCCGATAGCTGAAGAGGATCGTAATGTGTAATAAGCAGACATCTATTCAGACCATCACATAGGAATTCCAAACTGCATCAGGATCCACTACAAGCACTATGACAGTTAGGCAGGAGGTGAGAAAACTTGGATTTCACTGTCGAGCGGCTGCTTATAAGCCACACATCACGCCGGTAAATGCCGGAAGATGCCACGCGTGGTGTTAGGAGCGTAAACATTGGACGATTGAACAGTGAAAAACGTTGTGTGGAGTGACGAATCACGGTACACAATGAGGCGAAACGATGGCAGGGTGTGGGTATGGCGAATGTGCGGTGAAGGTCATCTGCCAGCATGTGTAGTTCCAGCAGTAAAATTCGTAGGCGGTGGTGTTGTGGTGTGGTCGTGTTTTTCATGGAGTGGGCTTGCACCCGTTGTTTTGCATGGCACTATAACAGCAGAAGCCTACATTGGTGTTTTAAGCACCTTCTTGCTCCCCACTGTTGAAGAGCAATTCTGGGATGGCGATTGCATCTTTCAACACGATCGAGCACCTGTTTATAATGCACGGCCTCTGGCGGAGTGGTTACACGACAGTAACATCCCTGTAATGGACTGGCCTGCACAGAATCCTGACCTGAACACCTTTGGGATGTTTTGAGACGCCGACTTCGTGCCAGGCGTCACCGACCGACATCGATACCTCTCCTTAGTGCAGCACTCCGTGAAGAATGGGCTGCCATTCCCCAAGAAACCTTCCAGCACCTGATTGAACGTATGCCTGCGAGAGTGGAAGCTGTCATCAAGGCTAAGAGTGGCCCAGCACCATACTGAATTCCAGCATTACCGATGGAGGGCCCAACGAACTTGTAAGTCATTTTCAGCCAAGTGTCCGGATACTTTTGATCACATAGCGTATGTCGCAAGTAAAGGGCGACATGCAAAATAAACAAGCTTCTTCAGTGTGTGCAATTGCTAATTCAAGTGAAGTAATACATTTGACGTTTCTCTTCGACTGGCCGCGAGCAGTCGGGCACGGCGCTCTTGCCTTTTCGGGTAGAGGCCGTTGCTGTCGCGTTGTCGTCCTGGAGAGGTGTCGATCATCGTGCAATTGGCTGACGTCTTCTTCACAGCCCTCTTTGCTCTCATGTTCCCGGCTGGCATGCCGGCGCTTCACTTTACGCCGTAACATTTATAATCTAGGGATTTAGCTAGCAAGGAGAAAAAAGGAAACGCACGATAATATTGTTAAGATTCCACGAGTTTGTCACTAGACCTCTCGGCTAAAGTGCCGACGCAAAGGCAGATTTGAATTCGTACAAAAGACCGTATCGTTTTAATTGTGACAGATCACCAAACGGAGATAATCACTGACAGGCGCCCGGCTGTTAAGACGTGTCTCCTCGTCTGGGATGGGGAGAATCGTGCGCCTGCGCACGGTCACTCGTGCGCACAGTTCAGAGGCATGCGTGACTTGGTACCGTCTCCTTGTTTCTGCGGGCAACGGCCGCATACAGATTATGCGCAAGGAAAGTTGCACATGTATAAATGCACCTCAAGGGAGGGAGTCGTGTAAAGTTTGTTGTGTGTGGTATCGTATTTTAACGGTATGCGTAATACATGCTCTGAGGCGGAATTTGGAGATCAGCCCAGCATTTCCCTATATGTAGGAAACCACCTAAACTCAGTTTAATCCGCGTTCCATCCCACGGTCGTGAATTCAATCGGGGTCTGCCTCACCTCCATGTATCGCAAGCTAGCACACTGCACGTTAAGTTGTACAAGCAGGTCAAGAGCATGACACACTGTTGAGGCATATCGAAAGGAAGTACTGAAAGGATAACGCATTTCTGTTTATACTTCTACGTCAGTCAAATCGCGTGTACATTGGATAGGTGTGTGTGTGTGTGTGTGTGTGTGTGTGTGTGTGTGTGTGTGTGTGTGTGTGTGTGTTTTACCCAAATAACTGTGGAAGCTGCTGTTCCAATTATAAGCGCTGTTTCAGTTTCCTTTATTTGCTCTCGTCGATGCAAAATATTTGAGTCAAACCCGAAGAATTAACCAGCCACAAACAAGGAAACGCACCATAATACAGTTCGTTAGACCACTCGGCAAAAGTGGTAACGCAGAGGCAAATTTGAATCTTTCAACAGACAGACTTAGGAGGAGGGGGGAAAAAAGCACCAAACGAACAGAAACTTGCGAACAGGCGCGCGACTGTTGCACGTATCGCCCGTGTATAAATAACATTTTCGTGTCAATGGATGGGCTGGTGTAAATCTACCAATAGGACGCCTCTTCGGCGACTTGCATGTTCGTAATAACTTCAGTTATCCAACCGGGGAAAGGAGACCTACAGTTTATCGTGGAATCCTAACCACGTGTCGTTTCCGTTGACTGTCCACATCACTGAGATGCGAATGCTATGTTAAAACGCAGACTGGAATGAGGTCATTCCTGCGCCTGCACGTGGTGACCCATTTTACACCCGCGAATCTGAGGCATGCGTGAATCTGCACCGTTGCATACGCCCTCTTACTTGTTCGTGCGACGGCTGCGTGCACCTAGTGTGCCCGGAATGTCGCACAGACGTAAAAGTACCTTCATTACCATTTTGAAGAAATTTTTATTTCCGTTTCCGGTTTCGGGCACCTAGTGTCCTCCAGAATTACATAAGTATTGTATTATTTGCGTCTGTCAAAAATAAGATGTATGCTGTGATCATATGCTGCATATACAGTATGCTGCATACATCTTATTTTTGATACAAATAATATGATAATTATGTCCTTCTGAAGAAGGCACTAGGGGCCTGAAACCTCTGAAGGAAGTAAAATTTCTTTTGTGCAACTGGTTGCTGACAGTTCAACAAACAGGAACACAGTTGCTGAAGAGGGGTAAAGTACCAAAGGTGTAAGACATTACGTAATTAGTCAAGGAGACACAGCAGATTGTCAAACGCTCAAAATACGCCCAGTGTATTGCGAGCATGATAAACAGGCTTCTGGTTTGCAATGAACTTCAATGGTTACAGCTCATAATGTGCTTAATGATGCCACTTTCATTACGAGCCATGGCTTGCTCAACAGCTGAAAGCTGTTAGCTGCTTCTTTTTATTAAGACCAAGAAAAATAAATTTTTGGTAAACAGTGATTTGCTTGACAATACTGTCTATAATTCACGTAACAGAGTCGTTAAGTGCAGCGTTATTACAGTAAGAATGCCTTTATTTGCAGTAGTGCTTATTTCTGGAACCGTGACTGAAACTTCACGTTTCAGAGCCAAAGGTGGTTTTTATTTAAAGCGCACCGAGCGAGGTGGCGCAGTGGTTAAACACTGGACTCGCATTCGGGAGGACGACGGTTCAATCCCGCGTCCGGCCATCCTGATTTAGGTTTTCCGTGATTTCCCTAAATCACTCCAGGCAAATGCCGGGATGTTCCTCTGAAAGGGCACGGCCGACTTCCTTCCCCATCCTTCCCTCATTCGATGAGACCGATGACCACGCTGTCTGGTCTCCTTCCCCAAGCAACCAACCAACCAACCTTATTTAAAGCGCAGTCGATTTTGAGTCCTGAACGGCCATATTCAGCAACATAACATATTAACGTCATCTCTTTACGTGACAGTTTTCATACCTTTTGCGTTAAATGTATACTGCTGCAAAATGTGTGAATCCTTTACATATACGTCAGAGGGCCACAACGAATCCTTCTCCTAGTAGATAACAGTGACGTGAAAGTTTACGTTGTTATTCAGCATGTAGGAATGGGTATCCTCTATATCTAAACATCACCCTAAAAAAGTTGATCTCTTAATTTATCTCTAGGTAGTCAACATCGGGATCTAAACATTATTCAAGAGTTGCTTGACCTTCCGAATGCCTTGATTGTAGAAGTTTGCAGATTTTGCCGTAAACCACTCTCCACTTCATTAATGCTGTCATCTGTACTGTAATTTCTGCGAACAAGAAAAGTCACGTGGTGCGAGGTCGGGAGATTAAGGCGGATGCTGCAAGATATCAGAGCCACAAGCCCTAGTTTTCTCAACTGCAACTTGAGATTAATGAGCCAGCGAGAAGACGAACGCCTCTCGAACGTATACCGCGGCGTTTCTTAATCAGAGCTTCTGGTAACATGTCCATAAGACTGCTGTAATATCTACAAATGATTGTTTCACCCTTGGCAAATAATCTCTTAAGGATCACTCCACATGAGTCCCACAAAGCTGAATTTTGCACTTGGCTTGTGTGTCAGAGACATACGACCTGTTTCAAAATACCTTTTCCACCTCACAATAGTATTATAAGATGGACATCATTTCCACAAACAGCACACATCTCATTGTTATTTTCCCAGGCACTTTTACCCTGCAAATGCGGGAACTTTGTCACGCTAAGAGCGTACTTTTTTCCGTCTTACACCTCAGTCACTTCTGGCACTCCGTGTAAAAAAATAAAGGACACAAATAACTGAAATTTTCAACATCTTGCGCCGAGGAACCAATAAACACTGACAAAAGTTCGTCAAGTAGCGTAATAATTCCCTGGTGATAGAGCTGTACGATACACACAACATCCAAGGTAAACAATTCCGAATACGACCAAAAGAACACAAAATAAAGAAATCGTATGGAAATTAAAATATTCTTAAATGAAAGGACAACATAATCTCTGTAGATTTGTATAGGCAGTGCTGTTTGTGAAACATTGTCGAACACCAAATATTCTGTGGCATTGGTTTGTTCAAAGACGACTGAAGTGTAATATATGTTTGAATAATGCAGGAAGAACTAGTCTGTTGAAAAACACGTTGCCAACATAAAAACACTCCACCATGCCTGTGAAATTCCCCCCCCCCTCTCTCTATCTCAGTTGAAGTCATTGGTGTGGCCTTTTTTCTCAGAGAGGTCACAGTTCATAGTGATAGACGGTAAATCATCAAGTAGAACAGAAGTGATATCTGGCGTTCCGCAAGATAGTGTCGTAGCACCTCTGCTGTTCCTGATTTACGTAAATGATGTAAGTGATCATCTGAGCAGCCCCCTTAGATTATTTGCAGATGACGCTGTAATTTACCGTCTAGTAAAATCATCGGACGATCAATTCCAATTACAAAATGATCTAGAGAGCATTTCTGTGTGGTGCGAAAAGTGGCAATTGGCACTAAACAAAGAAAAGCGCGAGGTCAACCAAATGGGTACTAAAAGAAATCCGATAAATTTTGGGTATACGATAATTCGCACAAATTTAAGGGCTGTCAATTCGACTAAATATCTAGGAACTACAATTACGAGCAACATAAATTGGAAAGACCGCATAGAGAATATTGTGGGGAAGGCGAAACAAAGACTGTGCTTTGTTGGCAGAACACTTAGAAGATGCGACAAACCCACTAAAGAGACAGCCTACATTACATTTGTCCGTCCTCTGCTGGAATATTGTTGCGCGGTGTGGGACCCTTACCAGGTAGGATTAACGAAGAACATCGAAAAAGTGCAAAGAAGGGCAGATCGTTTCGTGTTATCGCGCAATAGGGGCGAGAGTGTCACTGATATGATAAGCGATTTGGGGTGGCAGTCACTGAAACAAAGGCAGCTTTCTTTGCGGCGAGATCTATTTACGAAATTTCAATCACCAACTTTCTCTTCCGAATGCGTAAATATTTTGTTGACACCCACCTACGTAGGGAGAAATGATCATCATAATAAAATGAGAGAAATCAGAGCTCGAACGGAAGGATTTAAGTGTTCCTTTTTCCCACGCGCCATTCGAGAATACAGTGGTAGAGAAGTAGTATGAAAATTGTTCGATGAACCCTCTGTCAGGCACTTAAGTGTGAATTGCAGAATAACCAATAGATGTACACGCAGTGCTCTGCTTCTCGCAGACGTGTAAAATAATTTAAAAAATACTGGCTGCATCCACATATTTAACAGGATACCCTAGTACTACTGGCCTTTTAAGTTATGTATGAAATACAATTCAACTTACTTGTTCGAAGGTTAGTAAACACTAATGTTACTAACAGCTGCCAAATAGAATGCGCTCCCCATTGTCTCTTTCACACAGTCACCACTAGAACTCATTATTCAGACACACTCATATACATGGCTTGATCTGAGCAATTAACTCCGAAAAATCACCAGAAATTGTGTGAATAGATGGCAGAAGGCAGCTTTTAGTGGCAGAAACTAAAGAATTGTTAATTTGACTTCTGTTACCTGAGATATATCAGCTCTTACTTTTTAATAGGAAACCGTGCTCTACCCTGAACAGGTCCGTGAAAGGCGAAGCTGTGTAAAATCTACCGTGGGTCTGCTTTACCGTACATTGCCTACATGACAACAGCAACAAACGTAGTGCAGATTTCGAGATGGGCTGCGCTGTTTCTTCTTCTTGAGACACAATTCACTGACAGTCAAGGAAATTTACTGCTGTCCCTACATTTTACGGCTCTAGTCAGGGGTGTTTCAGCCTCAAAACCAAACAAAATGTCAGTGAATGTTCGGGGCGGAATGCCTCCCCTCCCTTATGACTCACTGTGATGTGAACCAGCTGGCTTACTAACTCGTGCCTTCGTAAAAGTTTGTGCGATCACGCTCAACAGTTTTCATTAGCCAGGCGCACTGACGTCAGCTACAGCGTATATAAGCGCGTTTGCTTTCATCGGTTTTCAAATACTTCCTCGTGCTTTTTAGAGCTCTCACATAAAACTTCACATATTTTGACAGGCATGATAATCGTCATCTGTGTTTGAAAGATTAGGCTACAGAACTTGCTCCTAAAACCATCTTGCTCTCAGACGTTCTATACTGCGAATAATGAGCGCTCTACGTGCTATTGTTGGTGGTTCGGTGCAAATGTTAGAGTATATCGGACAGAGTTGATTCTCGGTTGTGTTGTGTTTTCATGATAAAAAGCTTCCCCCTATCTGAATACTGCTCTACACCTGAGGAAATTCGAGTGCACAGGAAGTACAGATCGCTTCTGGATAAAAACGGCTTTGTCGTTGTCTTACCGTTCGACGGTTCCTTCTGCAGTATTCATCTTTTAAGAAGCGTCTGAGTATATTATTAGCATCAAATGTAATTATGTTTTAGATACTTGGTCGTTCGAGAACATTAATCTGTACCAGCAGACAGAGGCACGATGAAGGATTGCCGGAAGTCCGAACGTAGTCTTTACGAAATGGAACATTTAGCAAGTCTTCCCTCGAGTTTATTAATCGGAAAAAAATCAGGTTTGTGGTTGGGACTCCAAGCGCATGATCAAGCGTACCCTAACATATGGACACCTAAGGAATGAACCTAATGTAAAAGTTCTTCCAAATTTTGTTCGAGTCTTACAATGCTTCGACGGTTTTACAATAAAGTGTTCATACCGACCGATCATTTAGTCTTTTAGGTAAACATCCAAGTGAGATACTGAACCTACCTCACTTTGCAAAATGGTTATAAGAATACATCAATTTTTGTCGTTTTATCACTTAGAAATGCTTTTTCTATGATTCACTTTTTTTCATCTCTCTAGGCTTGTGTGATCAAGTACATTTTCTAGAAATTAACGTATTCCAAGATGTTCTTTATATCGTATTGTGTACCAGAAACAAAAAAACTACAATCACAAAAAAAACGGTAGTTCTAAATACATTGGATCTTACAGTTGAATGGTAATACGAGACGTTAATGTAGTAATATCGAATTTCGACGCTAGTTAAACATGTTGTTCCTCGCAATGCGATACTGGCAAGACCCCAAAATTTTCTCCAGTTGGGGTCACAGTATCTAATGATGGATTTTTTTATTAGTTGTGTAACTGAACACTACGCAGTAGGTTGTTCAGAAAGCATTAAAGGTATAATGGTTTGTGAACAATACTAAGGAATAATCTAAATACCTCTGTACGCGCCCTAATCTCTCTTATCTTATTCTCATGATCCCTACGCAAGAGATACGTTGGTGACAGCATAATAGCCTACAATTACTTTCGAATAAAGGTTCTCTAAATTTACTCTATAGGGTTTCGCGAAAACTGCGTCGTCTTTCTTCCGAGGATTCCCATTTAATTTCCCCGAAAATTTCTGCTGCACTTTCATATGGGATATGCCGAGCTGTAACGATCCAAGTAGCGCGTCTTTTAACTCGTTCGGTATCTCATTTCTACCTGATAAATAGTCCAAACACCGGAGCAATATCCTAGAATTACTCGCTCTATCGTGTTGTATGCAATATCCTTAACAGTTACGTTACATTTTCTCAGAAATCTCCCAAAAAAGCTACATCTTACATTCACTTTACCTAGCAGTGACTTTACGTGATCATTCTAGTTCATATCGCTTCTTAGTGTTACCCTTAACTACTTTCATGATGAAACGTGCTCAAGAGATTCATCAGTAATATTGTAATGAGGGATTATTTGGTTCTTTCTCTTTATTGTATGCATTATCTTATATTTTCCGCATTCAAAACAACAAATGGAAATTTTGTCAAAATCTTTCTCCAGCTCCTTGCAATCGTCCAATAACAAACTCCTGTACACCACTCCATCGTTAGCGAACAGTCTCGTAGTGCTGTTGATCCTATTCGATACATCATTCTTATGCACTGAGAACATTTTGAGGTCATCGCATCCTTGAGGCACAGCCGATGTTGCTTTCTTTTATGTGTAATATTTGCCGTCCAGTATAATGTACTGGGTTCTGTTAATCAAACACTCCTTCATTTTCGAGGATACATCGTATGATCGTACCTTGGTTAGTATTTCAACAGTGTGCCACGGTTTCGAACGCATTACGGAAATCTGCATCTAGAGGCAAGCTACGGAAGGATAATACCGGATAAGGAGCAGTCTATAAATTACACGTCTTAAGAAATCTAAAGTGCGCGTAAAAGGTCGTATGTTTATTACGCTGCACCCTAACGAAGTGTAAACACCAGATCTCTTAGAAACACGAAATTATACTACTGCTACTGTGCCGAAGTTGTGTTTGAATGCAAAGACTACCTGCTGCTGACGGGCAAATGTATTCTGTCTGCAGAAGAAACGCCATACACACAAGGCGCTTCAAAATTCTTATTACAGGCTTCTAGGAGTTGTAGAGGGGACCTGTTAGATAAAGATTTTATACAGGTTCTCTTTTACATGATGAAGGACGTCCTCTTCAAATACGAGAGTGGAGCAGCACAGACAACCTTCCTAGTTTCGGACGTGCCAATTCTCGCAGTCGTTGTCGTCGGACGAAGGTGTTATGTGATGTCAGAATTACAGCAAAGACCGACGATGTCGCTATCTTTCAGCCTCTGTGCGTACCGTCAAGAGGGAGCCTTGTAAATGATCCTATCTTTAAACTATTTCACATCATAACGGTACATTTCCGGACGTCGGTTCCTCATCAAAACCCCGTCTACTAAGTCCCTTCTACAATCCCTAGAAAGGTGTAATAGGAATTTTGAATCACCCTGTATAAAACGAAACACATGTGTCGAACTGCAAGGATGGATACTGCAATTTCGCATTCGAAAGTATAGTAGCGAGACCAAATAAAGTCACAAAATCTGGTGGAAAACACGTAGGTAATACTAATCAAGGTATCCACAGGTCGAATACTATATTATGTTCAAATAGTGCACGGCTTGGCAACTACGAGTGGTAGGAGACTATCAAAATGACGGTAATGAATTGAAGACTGTTAAGGCGGGTGGCTGAGGGACCCCATTTATCTTCTTATCACGGAACAGCGGCTACAGCTGGTGCAACTGATAAAAGTGGAAGATCTACAGTGCCTCCATTGTTCTCCCAAAGTATCCCACGTAACGTTCATAAGCACCTTAAATCACAGTGTGAACTATTAGATGTTTCTGTGCGAACAATGGTGAAATTAACATCACGTTCAACAGAAGTGGTCAGTGACCGAATATTTGTAATAATATTCGCATTCGCTACTAAGAGAACAAACTAGTTACATGTGATGTAATAAATCCGTGAGAACCGAGAATAGTCAGGCAGACGCAAGATAAAGTTAGTGCACAGCTAGCAGAATGAATAAATTTATGTTTTGTTTTCTGTAAGAAGCAAAGCTTAACTGCCAACAGAAGCTGCAATTTTCGGCATTAGTGCCACGTTTACCTGCTGTGATTCCGTGGCGCCTCCCCCTAATACACAAACACACACACACACACACACACACACACACACACACAAGAAAGGACCAGGAAATTATTCAGCGGCGTTGAACTATAGAGACGGGCAATGCCCAAGGTCGAATGCATGAAGAACACTCGCTCAAGGTGGGGCTCGTGTAACATAACAGAACTATGAAGATTTTTCTCCACCAGGTTAAATGGGAATCCTTGGAAGAAAAACGACGCAGTTCTCGTGAAACCCTACAGGGTAAATTTAGAGAACCTTTATTCGAAAGTAATTGTAGGATATTATGCTGTCATCAACGAATCTCTTGCGTAGGGATCATGAGAATAAGATAAGGGAGATTAAGGTGCGTACAGAGGCATTTAGATTAGGAGTTTTTTTTGCTCAATACACGAATAGAATGGGAAAGGAAATCAGTACTGCTGCTAACATGTTCCCTCAGTCATGGACTGTACAGTGACAATTTTTATCTACACTTATCCTGCTGGGCCCCATTCCTATAATGGCCGTCATTAACTCGTTCAATCAGTTCTCAAGTAGTGTTCGTCTGTCAGGAGCACTCAACAAGATGGATCAAGAAATTAGGTAGAAAAGATTCAGAGAAAAGCTATGCATTTCGTTAGGGGTTGGTTTAATTCACGCTTTGCTCTGAAAATTCATAGAGCCCGTGTTACGATTCAAGAAACACGCGAAGGTAAGCCGCAGATGTCACAGGACTGCATACCGTTTAAACTTTGCATCAGTGTGTATCTTGAAGATCGCAACAGAGAGCAAATAGCCGATATACAGGGTATTTATAAATTAGTTATACGAAACTAATCTTTAATTGGGAAAAGGATACTTAACTTACAGAAATATTTGATACAGGACTGAATGCGGTATATCTTCAAGTTTTATGGCCGGCCGGAGTGGACGAGCGGTTCTAGGCGCTACAGTCTGGAACCGCGCGACCGCTCCGGTCGCAGGTTCGAATCCTGCCTCGGGCATGGATGTGTGTGATGTCCTTAGGTTGGTTAGGTTCAAGTAGTTCTAAGTTCTGGGGGACTGATGACCTCTGAAGTTAAGCCCCTTAGTGCTCAGAGCCATTTGACCCATTCAAGTTTTATTTCCGCCCAAAACTGTTATAGTGGGAACCACGAACGATGGCGGTCGAATTTAGGCTTAGGCTTGTTGTGCGCACCTACGTCACGTGTTCTCAGACAGCCAGTAAGCATCAGTAGTGTTGTGAGCGTTCTGCTGTGAATGTTGTATGCAATGCGTACATTAAACGTGATCTTAGCGAGTTATTTAGTGAATTTTTATTCCATTGTTTGCGATTTGTCCTGGTCGATGGTGGTGGTGAGCGACAAATTCCACCAAGCAATCGAGACATAATTTGCTAGATAGATGTTTTCATCAAGCGCAAAGCACGTGTATGCGCATACTGCAACTGTCGCTCGGAACCGAAAACAATGAACCCCTTGTCCTTGTCTCGAACTGCGGGAACAGCCATCGTTCGTGGATCTGACTAAAGTTTCCGATGATCGCGGTGGGTACCATGCGCGAAATGAGTTAATCAATGTGGAGTGCAGAACGTGCGCAGTGTTGTTTATGGTTTCGTGACTCCTAATCTGCTAATACAGTTCAGAGGCAATTCGGGACTAAATATGGCAAGCTACCACCTCAAAGACAAACTGTTATTAAAAGATACAGCCGCTTCACTTAAATTGCCTGTGAATTACACAGGACGCCGGTTCAGGGCTGGCCAGCAGTTCAACAAGTTTGGCGATCATATGTCTCGTATCAGCTTAGAACTGAATATGCCTAGTGTTACAGTATAGAAGGCAAGATTGCTCAACTTCTTTAGACTGCCGACCGACCCTAACTTGACGTCCTATGTAATACACAGCCAGCTTCGGTGAAACGATTGTACCAATTAATAACAGTTTGTCTTTGAGGTGGTGGCTTGCGATATTTAGTCCTGAATTGTCTCTGGACTGTAGTAGCGGATTTGGATTCGTGGAACCGCAAACAATACTGCGCACGCTCTGCACCGTAATTACGACTCCATGACGAATGTTCACACAACTCGTTCGCGCAGGCGACAAGCAGGAACATCAGGAACTAACAGTTTTAGGCGGGAATAAAACTTGAAGTTATACTGCGTCCAGTGCTGCATCAAAAATTTCTATAAGTTATTTACTCGTTTCACAATTAAAGGTTACTTTTGTGTAACTAATGTATGAACAACCTGTACATTATTCGTTATCGGCTACTAGTAAATATCAACCGTGACTCTGTAGTTCAGTGATTAAGTGCCAGACTAGGAATCCAAATGTCTTTGAGTCGATGCCTGGTCAGTCCTAGGATTTTTATCTATCACTTCTTTCACTTCTGGCCAATGTTTTTAATATGAAAAATTCCTAGTTGCATAGTGGTTCTGAATCCACGTTAAACTGTTAGACCTTCCTGTAACTGTGTGGCTAAGTCTGTTCACCTCAGATAGGACCCTGTCTAGTAAATCACTTTGGTGTTCCAACCCAATTTTCGGGTTGATGACAGCTTCACTCAACCATTGCAAAGTGGCAGATCTGTTACTGGAGTTAGCGTACCAGAACAACTAGCAGTTGTGCCAGATAACATTCATCGAACATTGCGTCCTGTGCATGGGGAGAACTGTATTCCAGGAAAACTGTATCTAAGTGCTAAGCTTATCCGTTACGGATGTTTAAGAACCTGTGACTGTTTATTCGTTGTAAATACAGAAAACTGCAACCAGTCACTTCTTTGAAACAGTTATTTATTCCATGAACCGGTTTTCGAAACTTCTCAGTCTCGTCTTCACATGGTGTACAGGAGGTTACATAGCTATTTCAAAGCATAATGCTTGGTGCTGGCTCTGCGACTAAAGGATGGGGCATGCCTTTCCACACAAGCGCCATATGATTTGACGCCACTCTCATGCCGCCTCTCCCCAACACCTTACCGCCCCCCCTCATACGTTAGTTGGCGCTGCTTAGGCTCCTGGTAAAACCCTTAGAAATAAATCTAAATTTACAGTCGACAAGATTTATTTCATTATTAATTATGATACATCATCTGTACAAATTTTGCACTGGGGTGCCTCTGGCGGACGTCTCAGCTTGGCGTCCCAAGCGGCCTCTTGTGTCTGTTGGGTCCTAAACCGACCCTGGTTTTGAGAGATGGAGGGTGTCGTATTACTTGAAAGTCCAGCCTCGTGGTGAGACTGTAAACGTCTTATCCTAATGTACCACCGTGCGTGAAACGCTGCGGTCCATATGCTGCATGACCTGGTCTGTTGACTAGGAGCGTGATTCTGCTGAGTGACAATATCCCCCTCACACAGCAGGTCAAACGCAGGAGTTACCATAAGTATGTCATTGAGAACCCTTATGACATTTGCCTTGAAGTCCTAACTTGCGCCTCAGTGATTTTCAATTGTTTGAGGCCATCAGAAACAATCATCATGGGAGACACTTTGGAGACGATGAAGCCGGAGCCCGAGAGATGACGCACTGGGTACGACAACTGCCACAATAACAATTTGCGGCAGGTTTTCGACGCCCTGTCAAACGATGGGATAGATTGTAACCTCCCCACAAAAATTTGAAAGAAAGAAATATGACAATATTTAATTATGAATCCTAATGGACATTGCGCTAAGCGTAACCTGCCCACAATGAAATGTACTGACAATGGCAACAAAAATGTGAAATTCGCAATCTGACTCAAATATAAATTCCTCATGAAAAATTAAAGTCCATTCAGTGATAAGAAAATTTAATTAAACCGAAATATCGGTCTTTGGCCCTGTGTAAAACAATCAGAATTAAAGTCTTACCTCAGAATAAATGGATGTCACATATCTGCTCTTGTTGTTGCGCACCGCTTGGAGGAACTGCATTGCAAATAATAATATTCTCTTTTTTTTGTGATTCTAGTGAAATTTTTCTTCAAAAGAAGTGGAATGAAATGGGAAGTGCAACGAGATCTTCAGTTCAATAAAAAATTAAATTTTTGAAAAAATGCTTTTGAAATAAAAATTATTATTGGGGAACTTGTTGGAGAATAATTACAATAAATAAATTTTTACATTATCTAATGATTATATTAATTAATGGTATACCTTATTCACCATCTTGACCAGTGTTGCCGACCGCCTACATCACACAACCGCACTGGGCTGCTACTACTGACCGACCGCTCTGCATGACGACTATTAGCGTACTGCACTGCACGACTACACAGAGCTACAGACTCGCAACGACTACTGACAGACTCGCAACGACTGACTGACAGACTGAGAACCGCTCGCAACACTCGCGCGGTCAAGCGCATACTCTCTGGTCACAGATGCTACAATGCCTCGCCATCGCTGCTATGTTACATACGTGTTTCATAACCCTCCACTGGGGGGGCAAAAATTTGGCAGCGATGGTGAGTCATTTGGACTTGCCAAGCGCGGCAAAATTTTTCTTTAATTAACAAAATCCTACAACTTACAGAATATTTAAATGTTGTGCACACGCACTAAGTACAAAATATATCAGACAAAGACAAAATGTGAATACAAAACATAGTAGCAAATCAGGAAAACGTATATACAAATTTGACAGATAACAAAGTGCACAGGCACTGAAAAAATTCTTTAGCATATTCAGAACAAATAAATAGACTGGCAAAAAATATTATGTTGACAAGTGACATGAGTGTACTTAATGAACATATCAGGAAATCATAAAAGTTATACAAATCATATTGAAAAATGAGAAAAATGCACAGGCACTGAAGTTCAGTAAAAAACATATTAACACCTAACAGAAGTGCTCATGCACTGTAGTTCAGAAAATAAAAAATGTATATACAATATAAAAGACAAGAGTGCACATATACTGTACTTCAGAACAAATCAAAAAAATGTCTTTAGTATTATGGCAATAAATAATAGCAAAAAATCATGTCGACCAGTGACATAAGTGTACTCGCACTGGAGTTCAGCGAATTAAAAAAAAAAAAAAATGTATAGCCATGAACATAAATAATGTTAGCCAAAAAAAAATTTTTTCCTTATGTGACAAGAATCAGGATAGGAAAGGGAAGGATTGCATCAAGGTTGTAGCACTTTAGATTGCACATAGCTGTTCTGAAAGTCCATATCTTTCCACAGTAGTACAACACCAAGTGACACAACTTGAAGTTCTTTTCCCATCAGAATTTATCAGTGTAGCCAAGACACTGAACTGTCGTAGTAATGTTCCATATTTTCATTTTGGCAGTACATTAAGTACACCAAACAGTGGGACCATAATAATGTCATCATCGCTCATGGTGGTGGACAGCATGTCGTGTCAACACCACGCTCTTACAAGGCACACCAACGTAGAATTAGTGCAAAACCAAATATAGTGCTCCATGATCACTGGGATAAACAGGACAAATGGACATTGCAGTAATTCAGGGTAGTCAGCTTATGAGGTGAAGGACATCAAGTCACATAATATTGACAATTACAGACTTAATTAGTAGTTTGTGGCATTCATAGCCCAGTTATTGAACATTTCTGTACCAAGTATGTAGTATTACAGAAAAATGTTCATTAATTGTTGTACATAGAATCAGTAGCCTTCTTTTCCTGGTTACAAAGTATTATGAAATAATCGCATTCTTTTCAGTTACAGAGTATAATTAAGAATCATTAACCTTCTCCTAATTACAGTTAATTAATCATTTGTCATTCCAATAATAATCATTAGCCTTTTCCTAATTACAGTTAATTAATCATTTGTCGTTAATTAATCATTTGTCTAATTACAGTTAATTAATCATTTGTATAATTACAGTTAATTAATCATTTGTCGTTAATTAATCATTTGTCTAATTACAGTTAATTAATCATTTGTCGTTAATTAATCATTTGTCTAATTACAGTTAATTAATTAATCATTTGTCATTTCAATATAGTAAGAATTATTAGCCTTAATTAATTACAAAGCATTATTAAACAGTACCATAGTTAATTAATTATGTGTCATTCCAATCTATTAAGAATCACTAGCTGGCATCATGGGTGATCGTATTACAATAAACAGTGGTGGTCCTTGGCCAGTTACAAAGTATATTTAGTACGACAGAATAATGTTCATCAGAAGTCTTAGTTGAAAAGGAGAGTCAATTATTGGCCTAGCATTAACATAATACATTGAGTGATACAAATTATTGGCACTCATTGGCCATTAACCAAAACATGAAAACTCAACATGGGAAAAAAAGGGCTAATTAATGGCATAATTAATAACAATTCTTCAAGTGACATTAATTATTGGCACTCAGTGGCCAGCAAGTATTGAATAGAATCATCATTCAGTATTATTCAGATTATTACGAAGTCATTATTAAAAATCAGTTAATTACAGTCATAGCATTAATAATCATGGGCATTACAAGTACTCATTACAATAAACAGTGTTCCTCATTCAGTAATATTCCGATCATTACAAAGTCATTATTAAAATCAGTTAATTACAGTCAAATCATTAATAATCACAGGCATTATAAGTAGTATCATTACAATAAACAGTGGCAGTTATTAGCTAGTGACAAAGCATTATCTTAAATATATATACTTTTTTTTGTCTCATTAAGAAGTCATTACTGAAGCGACATACTATTCAGAGCTAATCAGTATTATTCAGAATTATCATAAACTAGTGACATTATGTGGGACTGGTAATACATTTTTTTTGGTAGCAATGCATTGCGTTGGGATCGATAATTAATTGCTGAAACATAACACTATTTGCTTTTGACCTATTGCAGCAAATGAGGATAGGTAACGTCATTCGTCATGAGTCAGCTGTAGCAAGATTATGTAACAAGGCAGTACATGTGATCACATTTATAAACGATAGACACAAATGGGTAAAAATATAAAAATGCAAGTACTAGAACAGGTATAATAAGTAACAGGTTTAGTAAGTATCATGAAAAACTTCTCCTGGAAAAATTACAAAATAGATTATTGACCTGAAAGAAGAAACGCACACTATGCTGAAAAGTAGTGAACTTCGAATTAACAGGTAGTGAAATGTGTATAAAATGTGTTCCATAGCTGTCCTTTCCAAAACTTTCCGTCATCCTACTATGCAATGTAACACCTGCTGTCAAAACAAACTGCAACAAATACTTAAATAACTACATAGCATAAATATAAAACTTCAACATTATCCTCATCTGTAAAGAAAACTTCATTATCCATAATACCATATCCTTCATCATTATTCATCAATATTCATTATCATCTGCAAAAAATCACTTCATTACTCATTATACAACTATTCCTTATCTCTAGCATATTTCATCACTAAAACTAAGATGTGTAGTTCAGTCTTACAGCCTGCATCAATCACCTTGTATTCTGAAAGAAAAAATTAGTTAAGACTGCTATTCTGTGATGAGTATAGTATATTCTTGTTAATGTTTGTTAATCCTGATCCATTTACTCTTCCTCATAAAGTTATTGCATCTCCTTTCGTTTATTCCGTAGGTGAAACTCCCATTTATGTTAAATTTATTTCTTAGAATCATCATTCCTTTCTGAAATTGATGAACAAAGATTAATGTCCTGCATTTAAATCATATACCCACTAGATAATGACTGGTTTATGGTGACATAATTAACCATACAGCATAACATGACAGAAAACGTAATATGTCAAAAACATTGACAGTGTTCAAATGCAAAAATATACACAGAATAATACAATGCAGCGCAAAAAAAAATGTGAAACAGTCACGATGTTGAGATGTCATAAGGCAAAAAAAATGTCAAAGTCGACTGGTGTGTGTTATATCTTAACTATTTCATAGTGCATACAAACAAAACTGGAGTACAATCATACACACAAAAAAAAGTGGAAAATGTGCACGGTCTGATGTGTAACGACAAGAAAAGCGACCTGCTAACCTTACCTTGCCGGGCACTTGCCAAGAAAAAATACGATAATCATCAGTAATTAGTCAGGTGAATTAATTGCATTAGTAAATGACATCATAGTGTGTTGAATCATACAGTGGTTTCACTCAATAAACGGTTTAATGTTTGAGATATGGTGATTGCCTTTCGATTTTCTGGTTCTCAAAGTTTCGACGTGTACAACATTGGGGTGAGGGATGCTGCGAATCCGATATGGACCTGCGTATAGAAGTTCAAATTTACTGCACTTACCTTTTAATTTGCTGGATAAATAGTGTGTACGTACTAGTATCTTCTGTCCAACGTGAAAGTCGCGGCGTGTACAAACCTGTTTTTGCTGTCTTCTCCGGCGCTCTGCGGCACGTTTGATGTTGTTCAGCGCAATGTTAATTATTTCGTGGTGTCGTAGGCGACGACTTTTGGGTAGTTTTACTAATTCTTTAATTTTGTTTGGTGGTTCAACGTTTTTCAGTATAACAGACGGAGATAGCATAGTGGATTCATTTGGAATGGAATTAATTACATCTTGGAATGAGAATATGTGTGTGTCCCAATCAATATGTCTTTTGTGGCAGTATATTCTACACAGTTTACCAATTTCTTTCATTAATCTTTCACAGGGGTTCGAAGAAGCGTGGTACTTGGATATATAGATCGGAGAAATGTTTCTAGCTCGTAACATGCGTGTCCATACGCTACTACGAAATTGTGATCCATTATCAGAAATTACTTTCATTACATGCCCTACATGAGATAGAAAATGTTTTACAAATGCTTTCGAAACAGTTTTAGCAGTAGCTTTGCGTAATGGAGTGAAAGTAACAAATTTTGAAGTGAGCTCAACAGCGACAAAGATGTAGCAAAAACCTCTGTTAGTTCTCGGAATCGGACCCAAAAATATCTACTGCGGCCATATGTCTTAATTTAACAGGTATAATGGGATATAATGGAGGAATATGTGAAGTGGTGTCTGATTTAGCTTTCTGGCAAATTTTACAAGACGCTAAAACTCGTCGTATACGTTTTTCCATGTTAGTAAAATAACAGTTCTGTCTCAGTATAAGAAAACATTTTCGTGCTCCGTAATGTGCGTAGCTTAAATGAGTGTACCAAATTAATTTGTTGACCAGTTCGTCAGGAATGCATAATAACCAATTGTTGCTGTCAGGATGAGAGCGGCGAAACAGAACGTCATTGCGTACAGTGTAATGGTTTCTAATCGTAACATTATTCCTATCTTGCCAAAGGTGTTTAATTTCTTTCCACACGTTGTCTTTATTTTGCTCTTTTGCTATGTCCTGTAATGACGATGAAATAAAGTTTTCAAATGCAACTTGCTGAATGTACATGACACTGAAATTTGTTTTGCAGAAGTTGGTTGCTACGTCTTGCTGATTGTTGCCGAGAGAACGCGATAGTGCGTCTGCTATAACATTTTGTGTGCCGGGAATGTGGACAATCGTAAAATTAAATTCTTGTAAATATAGTTTCCATCTGCTTAACCTGTCGTGAGTGAGTTTAGCCGAAAGTAAAATTGTATCGCTCTGTGGTCTGTGTAAACTGTGGTATGTCTGCCATAAAGAAAATGCCTAAATCTCGTGAAAGCCCATACAACACATAATGTTTCCAATTCTGTAACGGAGTAATTTCGTTCAGCAGGTGACAGAATGCGACTTGCAAATGCGATGTTTTTAATTACTGTAGAACCGTCTTCTTCAATTTCCTGGAAAATATGTACGCCTAAAGCGGTATTGGAACTGTCAGTGGCAATGGAAAAATTTCTGGTAAGATCTGGGTGCGATAAAAGTGGTGCATTCAACAAAGCATGTTTCAAATAACATTCTCGTGAACAAAATTCTGCGTGTCAAAAGTAATGTTTGCGTTACTGTAATATGCAATCTGTGCTGTATCTGGTTAAAATTTATCGTACGTGTTATTATTTACGAGAGAATGTTGTGGCATATCCACTATATGAATTGTTCTGTTATTTCTTACTGACGTATTACGCTATCGATGACACCTATTGTTTGGATCATTCATGATTATTCGTTGTTGATGATGTTCTTGCTGCTGATAAGATCGACTGTTATTAAATGTACGCTGAAAATTGTGCTCGTTATTTTTACGTCTGTCATGATAGTCATTCCTATACGGTGCATTACGATAGGCATTGAAATACTGTCTTCTCTGTACGTAATTGTTTCCTTGTTGCCGCGCGTTACTATTTGTTGGATCTGGTACTACACGTGCACGCGGCGAAACATTAAAGCCTGGTTGACCTTGTAGACTGCATTGTTGGTTAGGTACGCCAAGCGGCTGACTTTCATGCTATTGTGGTGTAAAGGTCTATTGTTACCAAAAATGCGCTTGCTGTTAATTTTATACATACTGATGATTACGATTTTATCCGTTATTAAAATTACGCTGGTTCTGGAGTGCCTACTGAAAATTGTCACATTCGGTAAAATATTTCTCATATCCGGTTTTCATTACATATTCTTAATCCTAGGTAGAGCAATAGTTAAAGAGCAGTTTGGATAGATATAAAGGATAGTAGAAGAAAAGGCAGCAGTGCAGAAAACTAAAGATGAAACAGCACTACTACAGCTCGGGGCCCTATGCTCGCTACGGCACATATTCATTAAAGCGTAATGAATCCCCTGAGGTCAATCACGCACTGCAAATAAATTTTAGCTTTTGCGTTGCAAGCAATAGCGGTAAAATTCCAAAAGCAAATCGCTGTATTCTTGCTAATTCTAGTTTCATCATTATAGGCAATGCTGTTGAAAATGCAAAAATAAACTGTCGCATCTGGTTCAAAGCTAGTTTCTGCATTACACGCAATAGCGGTGAATGTACAAAGATAAATTGTCGTATACAGTGCAAAGCGTGTATCTGTGTTCTGTCATTATTAAATTCTTTACATTTTAATGCGGATAAAAATTGCTCGTAATCTACGTTCTCGTCATTGAATTTGAAAACACGTTCGGGTTTGTGTGTGAATCTGTTTGTCTGTGTCATTTCGGATTTCAAGTTACGTAGCTTTTCAGATTTTAAGTCGCGTGGCTTTTCGGATTTTACGTCTCGTAGTCTCTGTAAATTGCTCACATGATACGCGCTGCGTGACTCTGACAAATGCTCGCAACGTGGCGGATTCTGTGACGTATTGGTGACTGAAATAGTTTTCCACTCTGTTACTGTAACACTTTCGTCAATTTGGTTGATCTGTCGTGCAAATTTCTCATCAGCTTCCGTATTCGGAGTGTGTGAAACTTCCACTGACTCCAAATCATCGCGAATCTGTACTGCGTTTTTAGGGCATTGTTCGGTGACTGCATTAATCCCGTCTTTATGTGATTCTGTTGTGTCTACACGTGTGCTACTTAATTCTTGTGCAACAGTGCCAACTTCTTTATTACTGTTTTTAGCACAAGCCTCAGTATCCTCACGTAAATGTACTTTATTGTCCCGACATTGCACGGTAACAGCTGTAATCTGCTCACTAACTTGTTTGTTCTGTTCTTTAAGATCGTCTTGTTTTTCGTTTGTGAGTTCGAAACTTTTATCAATTGCTTCGGTAAGTTGTTTGAAATTGTCGTCTAATTTTTCATTTAAGTGTTGTTTGAGATTTTCATTATCTTGTTTGTTCTGTTCCCTAAGTTGTTTAAAATCTTCACTCTGTTGTCTGACCTGTTCACTAAGTTGTCTGAGATTTTCGTCATTTTTATCTTGTTTTTTATCTAGTTGTTTGACATCTACACTAAGTTGTTTGCCATTTACAGTAAGGTCGTTCTTAAATTGTAGCATTATTGCCATAAATTGATTCAAATCAAAAGTAGCAGTTGCATTCTCAGTGCTCTGTGATGGAGTACTTGCAATTGTCATGCTCTGTGCGACCATTTGGTCATTCTGTATTTTAGAAAAAGGTTTGCCAGTCAAATGTACACTATCAGTCATTGTTTCGGAATTAAATAAATCCGCCCTGCTTTCAGTACATTGTTCATTTTCACTAGACAAACTTGTCTGTACGTTACTTGAATTTTCCAAATCGCGTGTATTAAGCTGGGCAGCGCTCATTACAATAGAGCGTCCCGCGTCATCGATTGTCGTCAAATTAACAGACGAGACAATTGAGTTCGTTTGTTCATTATCAGGGTGAAAGTCATCATTAGTGGTTGGAATGCACTGATTGTCAGTGAACGCAGGATTGTCATCATTACACTGCGTGTCACATGTCCTATCGGTAAAGTTGTTTAAATCGGTAGTTTCGTTCGTAATACCTCGCGATACACTATTCACAGTCTTTCGCGGCATTTTTACAATAGTCAAAATTTTTCACAAAACAAATAAACACAATGCAAAAGCAACACACAAATACAACAAAGCAACAATTTGCCGTTGACCTGTAGAGAGAAAGTCACAAGATTAATAAAAGCGTAGCGCCAAATCCTAATTATACTTAAGCAAATAAGAGCAGATATCTGACTGTCGCTCAAAAGACTCTCAACGAAATACGATCCTGGACTGGGTGTCGCCAAGTGTAACCTCCCCACAAAAATTTGAAAGAAAGAAATATGACAATATTTAATTATGAATCCTAATGGACATTGCGCTAAGCGTAACCTGCCCACAATGAAATGTACTGACAATGGCAACAAAAATGTGAAATTCGCAATCTGACTCAAATATAAATTCCTCATGAAAAATTAAAGTCCATTCAGTGATAAGAAAATTTAATTAAACCGAAATATCGGTCTTTGGCCCTGTGTAAAACAATCAGAATTAAAGTCTTACCTCAGAATAAATGGATGTCACATATCTGCTCTTGTTGTTGCGCACCGCTTGGAGGAACTGCATTGCAAATAATAATATTCTCTTTTTTTTGTGATTCTAGTGAAATTTTTCTTCAAAAGAAGTGGAATGAAATGGGAAGTGCAACGAGATCTTCAGTTCAATAAAAAATTAAATTTTTGAAAAAATGCTTTTGAAATAAAAATTATTATTGGGGAACTTGTTGGAGAATAATTACAATAAATAAATTTTTACATTATCTAATGATTATATTAATTAATGGTATACCTTATTCACCATCTTGACCAGTGTTGCCGACCGCCTACATCACACAACCGCACTGGGCTGCTACTACTGACCGACCGCTCTGCATGACGACTATTAGCGTACTGCACTGCACGACTACACAGAGCTACAGACTCGCAACGACTACTGACAGACTCGCAACGACTGACTGACAGACTGAGAACCGCTCGCAACACTCGCGCGGTCAAGCGCATACTCTCTGGTCACAGATGCTACAATGCCTCGCCATCGCTGCTATGTTACATACGTGTTTCAAGATGTTTCACTTTACAGGTGAATATGTTGGAACAACAAAATAAATATGAGTCTCATTTTCGCGCCACGGGTGTTATTTTACGACGTGTTCATTGAATCATCGGCGTATATGTTCCTTCAGCTCGCGTAAAAGTAAAATTAGAGAGAGATACAGGAGTGCAGCAACTTCTCTTCCCTCTCACCATCGGCGAATGGTATAAGTAACGAAGAGAGGTGGTGATTCTGATATACATATGACAGTAGCTTACGCCATACAAATGTAGATACATATAGATTTAACAACGTCGGGTCTCTCTCTCTCTCTCTCTCTCTCTCTCTCTCTCTCTCTCTCTCTCTCTCTCTCTCTCATCAATTGTCCATTAGGTGATGACATGACTGCTGCATCAACATTTTAGAAACAAAACTATTTCTTCTGTGTTAGGCTGGATAAACGAGGCGCACTCACAAGTAATTCAACACAACACTTTTTTTCTCTGTCACTTTCGGTTGAAAAAACCTGAAATTTGTTTTGGTACATCGTAGAATACTCCCACTTCAACTCATGTAGTTTCATGAAGTTCCGATAGCTGGCGGCGCTTTACGTAGTGTTTAAAATGTCGTCTAACGGAGGTGTGTTCCAAGCAGAGAGCTGCCATTTAGTTTCTTTTAGCGCAAAACCAGAGCATCGCAGACCTTCGTAGGATCTCGCAGAAGGTCTACGGAGAGCTGCCAGTGAACACAAGCACGGTGAGTCTTTGGGCTAAGTCTGTCATCATCTCAACAAGGTCGCGCAGATCTGTCCGATTTCCCGCGAGCCAGCCGGCTACACGCAGATGCGGCTCCTGCAATGTTGGAACGTGCGGACATTCTCATTCGAAGTGATCGACAGATCACGATCAAACACCTCGCTGCTCAGCTAGACGTCTCTGTTGGTAGTGCTGATGCAGTCGTCCACCAGTTGTGGGATTAAAAGGTGTGTCCCGCTGGGTTTCTCGCCTTCCATCTCTTGTGGCCCGGTGGAGGATACATTCCGCGGGTAATAGTACGTGGATAATAGGGAGGGTATTGATTCAACAAGACGATGGCTCCGACGTTGACCAGTAGACTGGTACCATGCGGGAATACAAGCCCTCCCACTAAGATGGCGTAAGGCCGTCGCATTGAACGGAGATTATGTTGAAAACGGGGTTTTGTAGACAATAGATTGGGGAATAATTTGGTGTATTGGAGTCCTGAAAAACACGAACGTGCTATCAGAAAAAAAAATGTTATAATACTTACTGAATGCCGCTCGTACATTGACATCTTGCGGACATGTTTACGGAATGAGTTATTTTCGAAACACTAAGCTCGATAAATGTAATTCCGACAAATATTCATTTCATTGCTCCTTGAGGCCTTCCGTAGATGTAATAGAGTGGCGACTCTGAAACGAAGAGATAGGAATAATTGCATTCTCTAAAATCACATATCTTCACAAAGTGTTCTATAAGTTTTATGCAGCAATACATACCCTTAGTGTAGGTGCCACGGTATCGTTGCGTTGTATAGTTTAGGAACGCGTCGTGGTCAAACACAGTCGCTTCCAGGAACTCAAAACCACGTTCATGTGTGTTGTGGTAGGGCCAGATGTGGGCTGTGAGGCGGATGCAGAAGTCACTCGCGTCGGGCCGTTGTGTGGTCACTCGCGTTGTGATGACTTCATCACCTACCCGCAGTTGGCTATTTCTCTGTTTCCTGTGATAAGTTTGGAATAACATACGCCAGTGCTTGAATTCCAAACGCGATGTTGCGGATCACTTAGTAATCAAATTACGAGGTCTAAGTGCTTTTGGGAAGAGCATCACGTTTGTTTATACGGCATACATTTCCTCCAGCAGAGGTCGTAGTGAAGGTGATGAGGTTGTTATTCAGGATAGCCGGAAATCAAATCGCTGTTGGGATATCCTGTTTTTATGTTTTACATGGTTTATTCGGAGCGTACGCCAAGTACGATGTTTCGGACCATTCGGCACTCACATTACGAAGTCTGCAATCCCGTCGTGTTCTAGGAAAGTTAAACATTCTCCTCTTTTTCATCTGCGAAACATTTCAGATGGTTTCCAACACGTCACTTCTACTCTTCTGTTGAAAAAAGTATTTCCTGTCATCATAAAGCTCGTTACCGGCATTCTGCCTCAAAGTTTGTACACCATTCCTTCCTGTACTTTTATTTTACTCCGAAGTATTAAAAAAAATCATGCTTCTAAATCTGTGCGAAGCCGTGTCGTAATATAATGCAACAACAATGAAAATTGTGGACATCTACCTTTATAACCTCTGCAAGCCACTGCACAGTGAATGGCGGAGAGTACGTTGTTACAGTATTATCGACTATCTCTCCTACGGTTTATACCGTCCTGTTACGATTCTAACAGTGCGTCACCGAATTCATTCTACGTATGTTGCCTTGTCTGTTTGATAAGAACTTCAAAAACTGGAACAATAATGTTGAACTGGTCGCGCTAGCCTCTTGCCTGCGGTTTACGTTTCAGATGAATTTCATTTTCGCAGAACTCTTTCAGCAGATCTATGGCTTTCATTCACCTTCCGTAAAAGTGATTTTACGTGAGCGTTCCAGTTGATGTCCCTTCTTTAATATTATTTCTAAATAATGATTGCTCGAGATGTTTACCATTAATTTTATAACCAGATACTATCGGTTTCTTTCTCTTTGTTATGTGCATTATCTTACATTTATCCACATTTTAAGAGAGTTGTCATTCATTACAAAAAAATGGTTCAAATGGCTCTGAGCACTATGCGACTTAACTGCTGTGGTCATCAGTCGCCTAGAACTTAGAACTAATTAAACCTAACTAACCTAAGAACATCACACACATCCATGCACGAGGCAGGATTCGAACGTGCGACCGGAGCGGTCACGCGGTTCCAGACTGAAGCGCCTTTAACCGCACGGCCACACCGGCCGGCTTATTCATTACAGAGTGCGGAAATTTTCTCCAAGTCTTTCTGTAACTCCTTAAGATTGTCCAACGATAATACTTCCCTGCACACAGATGCATGTTCAGCGAAGAGTGTTTTAGTGCTTCTGGTTCTGCGTCATCAATCGTTTATGCTTATTGAAAAAATTAGAGATAAAGTGAACTTCCCAGAAGCACGCCCGATGTTACTGTGTTCTGTGCAATATCCGCCGTTCATTGCAACGTACTGGGTTTGTTAATCAAACATTCCTCGAGACAATCAGATATTTGCGAAGATACTCATTATATCGTATCTTGAATAGTAGTCGACAGTGCACTATCGAATCCCTTTCATAAAAATGTAGGAAGATAGAATCCACCTGTTCAACTGCATCTCTTGTCAAGATATCGTATATGAATCTATATCTACATAATAGTCCGCAAGTCACCGTACGATGCGTGGCAGTGGGTATCGTATACCACTACTGGTAATTTCCTTTCCTGTTCCAATCGAAAATGGATTGAAGAAAAGACGACTGTCTGTCTGCCTACGCTCTAGCCAACGTCCCGATTATGCTGTATTTGCGGCCCTTGCGAAGCGTACGTTGGCGGCAGTAAGATCGTTCTGCAGTCAACTACAAACGCAGGTTCTCTAAATTCCCTCAGCAGTGTTTTGTGAAAAGAACGTCGCCTTCCGCCCAGAGATTTCCATTTGGGTTCACGAAGCACCTCCGTAATACTCGCGTTTTGATAGACCTTCAGGTAACAAATCTAACATCACGCCTCTGGATTGCTTCGGTGTCTTTCAGCAATCCGACCTGGCGGGGATCCCAAACACTCGAGAAGTACTCAGAACTGATGGCATTAGCATTCTATACGTCCTTTATAGACGAGCTACACTTTCCCAAAATTCTTCCCATAAACCGAAGTCAAGCATTCGCCCTGCTTACTGTCGTCCATACGTGGTCCTTCCATTCCATATCACTTTGCAACACTACGCCCAGATATTTGGTTCAAATGGCTCTGAGCACTATGCGACTTAACTGCTTAGGTCATCAGTCGCCTAGAACTTAGAACTACTTAAACCTAACTAACCTACGGACATCACACACATCCATGCCCGAGGCAGCATTCGAACCTGCGACCGTAGCGGTCTCCAGATATTTAATCGACGTGGCTGTGTCAAGCAGCACACAACTAATGCTGTATTCGAACAATACGTGATTGATTTTCCTACTCATTTGCATTAACCTACGTTTCCATAGATTCAGAACAAATTCTGCCTAAGTCATCCTTTAGCCTTCCATAAAGCAAGCTGTACTAATCCCTTGGGAGAAGCTCCTTTTTCTGCAAGAAAGTCTTCGTTGGCTAGGTCCACAAATCTGAACCTTCGTTCATTATTTTTTTCTACAAATACGTGGATTTTTCAGCGTATAGAACGACGGTCCACAAGCGTGGACCTTCTAATTCTTAGTTTCAACATTAGAACGCGGCATCTTGCAAAGAACGACTTATGTGTTAGTTTAGGGTTGGTCGTAAGCTAAAAATGGCTGCTTCTATAAACGGGCAAGATTTGTAATCTGTGTTTTTTCTCTGAAGTTCGCAAACTGTTCTACAGGGTGAGAATTAGTTCGCATTTGCATAGATTTAATTCACTACTATGAAGTAACACTTAATACACTTCCTGAGCGTTCTCGTAAGTGGGCTTCAGATCATAATGCAGATTGGAAAAAAAGAAATCAGATGTTCCGCAACCAATGATAGTTAAATACTATAATGAACACATGGGAGATGTTGATCTTTGACAAATTTTATAGATGCTACATTCGCACAGAAAATTGGCCAGTATAGATTTTGCCATTTGTTGTTTGATGTACCATAGATGGCGTTCAGTCAATCAAAGAGCTAAACAAAGAAGACTGTCAGTGATTGACTACAGAATACATGTTGGCAAACTTATAATTAATTATAAATATGTCATGCTAGTTGCTAGGAGAAGAGGACATTCTCGTACAGTGAATTTCTCTGACAACGAAGATTTAGATACAGAAAATCTGTATCAGGAGCCAACAACAGCTGTTAGCTGTCAACTGCTGAAGTTCGATTTGACAATGTTGAGCACCTACAAACATAACTTCACGCAAAGAATGTTTCACAATGCAGGAAAACTAGCCGCAGCTCGAAGACAATATGCATCAAATGTGAAATTTACTTATATATTGTCGAAAATAATTATTTTGAAACTTATGCTAAATAGTAAAGATTTGTTTACTAGTAGTTGCGGCTTGTTACTTGCTATAAATTATTGTGTGATTCTTATTTCATTGCGTTTATGAAGCTATTTCAGAGCATCAACGAAAACCCGTATTGGAAATCATATACTTCGAAAATATTAGCATTAAGAAACCTATTTTCTGTGTGCGTTAACATATGCAGTGGATTTTTTCAAATAAAATAAATATTTTACTGTAACAGGAAGAGAAAATAAAAACAAAGGCTAGTATGTTTTCACGATAAGTGAAACTGGGCGTCCACACACATGGACTGCCAATTGTACCTTTGCGAATGATCGAAAAGATATATCTTCTGCATGTGTGGCATGCTTGGAGAATTGGTTTATTGGGAAATATGAAAAGAAAAATTTCCTTTTTTTAAATCTCGGAGTGAAGAGGTTAAACTTAGAATATCCTGTAGGAGCCTGCAATAAAGGAATGTCAGCGATATTGGTCTGTAATTCTGTGAGTCATATCTTATTTCCCATGTTGTAAAAGCAGCGAATGACCGGCGTCCTTTACCAGGCAGCGGGACTATTGGCTACGCAAGAGATTCTTAAGAAATTTGACCTGGGAAAGGTGGTAATTCCGCGGCGCATTCAGTGTAAAATGTAAATGTATTCCCTTCGTGACCTGGTCCATCGTCATTGCGACGTCGATGCTGCCATTTCGCTGTCAGTTCTGCCGACTGCTGAAGCCACAGTAACGTAATAATACCGCAACGGCACTGCTTCGCGTTGCCTCCCGTGCTTCTGCTTAACTCTGCTGCCGCTGACTGCCCATGCGTCCCGTTGTGCGCATGCGCGCGAGTGAGGTGGTCACGTGACAGCACCGGCGCGAAACGGAAGTAGTTGGTCAACGCGGACGAGCCCACAGTTCTCGTCGGCGAGGGCCGCAAGCAAGACATGAGTAGTGCGTGTTGTATCGAAGCGTGCAGCCCGCGCGTCTGGATGCGCGCCGTTCAGCAATACGACCGCCTGCTGCGCCTACGCACCACGAAAAAGGTACTGCGGCGTCGTGCGCATGGCAGCTGCCTACTCAACAAAGCCCCTGTTCAACCTTTCGGTTTAAATACCACACACATATATATAGCTGAAACATTTTACTGAGATACAGCGTCGCGGACGACCGCGCGTAGCCTCGCTGCGTACCTGCGAGGCTGCGCTCGCGCAGCGCACGTGCAGTTATTTCTGATGCCATTGTTGGGTGCGCTCCGCGGCCCGTAAGCGGATCTGGAACGGGACGCGGCATCCTTTGTGGACCAAACCGGTTGCCTCTTTTGTTTGGGCTGCTCTGCTAGCTCCCTCACCAACTACTTAGTGTGGACACCACTGCTGTGCGCCGGCCGGAGTGGCCGTGCGGTTAAGGCGCTACAGTCTGGAGCCGAGCGACCGCTACGGTCGCAGGTTCGAATCCTGCGTCGGGCATGGATGTGTGTGATGTCCTTAGGTTAGTTAGGTTTAATTAGTTCTAAGTTCTAGGCGACTAATGACCTCAGAAATTAAGTCGCATAGTGCTCAGAGCCATTTGAACCACTGTTGTGCGCTTCCTGTTTGAATTAATAGGCGCCGGGCGTCTAGAACCGTGTGTTTCTACCGGAATTACGTATACCCGATAATCATATTACGTTTTGAGGTTCGCATCAGCCATTAATTTTTAGGCTCACACAACCAGTCACATCTGTTGGAAGAAGTTTGTTTTACAAAACTTTAGACACTTTTTAACGTTCCTGATCATTGTCATTACTTATGTTACAGATTTTTTCATCATTTGAAGATGTGTTCTAAACGCTAAATTGCACTTTTACGGTGGGATGAATCATGAAAAGAAATAAATAATTAAGGGTTCTAAATCAAGACGATTTTAGCTCATATCCTTCACGAAATTTAATTCTGCGGTGTAGGTACCATATGTCATGATCTAGTATAACTGCGAAATTAATTTGTATATGATGTCTTATGGTGTGATGAAGTGGTTTTTCCGCTCAGACATCTTTTTCTAGTTTTACCTAAAAGTGACACTGATATCTTGGAGTTGTCCTCAGGTGACATAAGACTTTTTTGCCGTGGCTGCCATCAGTGTGACAGTTGGACTCTTTGGTTCTCCCCGTGGTTGTTCTAAGCACTTTGTTTCGGTTTTCAATTTTATTATGTATGAATACCGTTGCAGTGTGCGTTATAATATTTCAAATTTGGCTCTTGAACTTGTTAATTTTAAAATAATTTTGGATGAGCATTTATTCAAAAATTTATCGCTGTATTTTTATCTTGGAATTCTGTGCTTTTGAAGTAAGAGAAGATTAAATTTAGCAGGATTTTCGCAGAGAACGGCTAGTACGGACCGGAATGTTTAGAAACCTTCATTTTAACGAAAATCACGCAATCTTCA
Source organism: Schistocerca serialis cubense (assembly GCF_023864345.2). Lineage (NCBI taxonomy): Eukaryota > Metazoa > Arthropoda > Insecta > Orthoptera > Acrididae > Schistocerca > Schistocerca serialis. Next base: position 484,593,137 of record NC_064638.1, read on the forward strand.
CTGACAAGCAGTTTACACGACAGTCAGATTTTTGTAATTTTATTATATGTTTATGGTGAGCGAAGTTTAGAACACAAGTATGTCAGCCAAACCATTCGTGCAACTCTCAAAAATATTCCAGAAAATCCACTTCGAAGCTTTCAGATTTTACCCTAAAGCACTGCTTTCCAAACTTTTCTACCTGCTGCCCCCGTTGCAACGCCAGTATATTATTTATTTTATTTATTTATATTTTGCTTCTTTCGAAAAACTGTTTGATTCAAACTCGCACTCTACACTTTAGTAAGAAAGGGTTATTAAATGTAGATTAATACAAAGCTAACTCAAATACTTAATTATATGTTTTCACTTGAACAACACTTTTCGCATCCAACATATTTTTGTGTGATGAGATTCACTAGACAAAATCAGAACTTCAATTAGATGCTTATTAGCCGAGCGGTCTGAGGCGCTGCTGTCATGGACTGTGCGGCTGGTTCCGGCGGAGGTTAGAGTCCTCCCTCGGGCATGAGTGTGTGTGTTTGTCCTTAGGATAATTTAGGCTAAGTAGTGAGTAAGCTTAGGGACTGATGACCTTAGCAGTTAAGTCCCATAACATTAAAAAAAAATTAGATGCTTAAAACTGTTAATAGTTAAGCAGCTCCTGAATGTTAGGTTTCAAACTAGTTAAAGCACATCTAAGGTCATTCTCCACGTTCAGGCAACTGCGGTGTTTTGTTTCTATGATGGCTAATGTCGAGAATCACGGTCTCACATAGGTCTGTAGATGAAAACTGCAAGAGTACTTTTTAAGAATTGTTTGCCACTCCTGGATAATAGGGGGAAAGTGGCTCAAAATTCATCCAACCCTATTTGTTGGCACTGTTCTGTAGCACTCGAATTACGTTTCAATTCAGTTTCATCTTCTTGTATTTCATCAGAAAGTACATGCACATCAGTTGTGAACGGTGATCTGGTTAATTTACAGTGCTGGTCTTCTACAGTCAGATGTGGAAAACAAAAGTATGATCTCTTGTTGAAGCCGTTCCAGGTGTTTATTGGACTCTTGTCTTTTTTAATGAACGTGAATCCGTACTAAATACAAATATATTCTTCATTATACAAATTTCTTTTAGCAGGCATTTTTACTCAACGTACAAAACCAGTAAAAATACTGTTTTCTCCTACTAAGCACAAAGGGCTTAATACTGAGTTATGATTGCGAATCGCAGACTGAAGATTGTGTTGTCAGCAATAACTCGGTGACGCGTGAGGCAAAGCTGATGCTACCAACTCGACAAAAAAATGTACTCGGTGACACTAATAAGAATATAAAATTTTTAACTTGTCTGACTGCGTGTTTATGGTTTTCTCTGCGCCCCCACGCCCTCAGGTTGGGAAGTAAGTCCATTTTTCGAGAGGCAGCGTGACATTGTGGTGCAATGCTCGTCTGCCTGAGGAGGGATGGGGCTAGATTTCGATTTCAGGCTGATACAAATTTTTAAAGAATGGCGCGTGGTCAAAGACCATTCCCGTGAAGCGTAAAATGCATATAAATTGGTAGCGCATAAAGATTGGTAATCGCTAGTTCCAGTTCCGTTTCTGTCGTATGTTTTCAAATGGTTCAAATGGCTCTGAGCACTATGCGACTTAACTTCTGAGGTCATCAGTCGCCTAGAACTTAGAACTTAATTAAACCTAACTAACCTAAGGACATCACACACATCCATGCCCGAGGCAGGATTCGAACCTGCGACCGTAGCGGTCACGCGGTTCCAGACTGAAGCGCCTTTAACCGCACGGCCACACCGGCCGGCTGTCGTATGTTTTCGTTTATACGTCTCCTTCTTCTACTTTTTTCAGCGAATTGTATAACCTGTGTCATTTGATAGTAAAATTCATCAAATATATGCTAATTAATATATAGCTAATGGTTATTTTTTATGAAAACTGCATGACTTATTATTTCTAATCACACGCTGCACACAAAAATCCAGTTTTTATTTCAAATATAAATTCTCAATTGTCAATATTTCGTGTAAAATAGTTAACAAAGATTGTATAATTTTAAAAAGTCACAATCTTATTTTTTCATCTTTATGTACTTTACGCTTCACGAAAATGCGCCTAGAACATGCGCTGGTTTAAAAATTTACCAGAGCTGGTAAATGAACCCAGGCCACACACGTGGCGGGCGATCATTCTGCTACGGGTCCCGCCTTGTTTTTGGGTATTAAAGACGCTCGAAAACTTCAAAGCTGATTTTCTCGAGAATTTTTGAAAGTTGTAGCGAACTGATTTCAGAGATCGCGAAATGAGCTCTGAACTTAACATATCTTGTATATGAAAAAGAACAAAAATGCGATTGCGTTGTGGTACTCTTTTGAGTGCGACTCGTAAGTGCTTCTTCACTGGAGGAGGAGGTAGTCTTCATCACGTTCTAGTTTCTAAAGTTGCGGTTTGAGCGGTCAGTATCTGTCTGCCTTCATTTGTGTGGTAAGATAAGAATAATTGTGATGCACACGGGAAACCAAGTACAATAAGTGCTGTTTATTTTTTCCTCAATATTGCTAAGTGCGTTCTATTGTGTTGCTCCAGTTCCTTAGCTCTACAGTAACATTGGCAATTCTCTCACCTTCCTGTGGCGCTCTTCGTCGGGCCTGTAAGGTAGAGGGTCGGTAGTGCCGATCTTCAGGGTATCCGGATACTCATAATCAGTTGTTAATTTTGCTGTGTGAGATGATGCGCTGTCATAACGTAATTTTTTTCACAAAACTTTCTAATAAATTTGCGATAAACAGAGATTCGTTAATCGGCAGTAACGGTACGTCTGTTTTCTGATGCTTTAGCAACAAAGGGGAAAAAAATTTGCAACTATCTTCGTATCAGCTCTTCGAATTCGTCGGACAATTTAGGCTTAGGTTTTGTCCGGAAGACCCATTGAGTCGATTAACTTTTCTTTTCAGGATCATAACATTGAATCCAAGATTCATCACTAGTTATGATATTCCAAACCAAATTTTCCAGAGTTTTTCTGAAAACAATCAGGACGTTGTTGTTTCTGATTGGAAGTCAGTTCATGTGGAATCCATCGACAAAAGTATTTTCTAACGTCTAACTGCTGATGTACGATGGTTGGAGCTGTAATAATGACAACGATTTATTAACAATTCAAAGTTTTGCAGTCCTTCAAAGTAGTCACCAGCATTATGCATAACCCGTTGCGAGCCACTCCGAAGCGCCAAAGTAACTGATATAGGCATGCTTGTTCAAATACAGAGATACGTAAAGAGCAGAATACGGCACTGCGGTCAGCAATGCCTATGGAAGACAAAAAGTGCCTGGCGCTTTGTTAGATCGGTTGCTGCTGCTACAATGGCAGGTTATCAAGCTAAAAATGAGTTTGAACGTGGTGTTATAGTCGGCGCACGAGCCACGGGACCCAGCACCTCCGAGATAGCGATGAAGTGGAGATTTTCTCGTACGACCATTTCACGTGTACCGTGAATATCAGGAATCCGGTGAAACATCAAATCTCTGACATCGCTGCGGCCGGAAAAAGATCCTGCAAGAATGGGGTCAACGGCGACTAAAAAGAATCTTTCAATGTGACAGAAGTGCAACCCTTCCGCAGACTGCTGCAGATTTCAATGCTGGGCCATCAGCAAGTGTCAGCATGCGAACTATTAAACGAAAAATCGATATGGGTTTTCAGAGCCGAAGGCCCACTCGTGTACCCTTGATGACTACACGACACAAAGCTTTACGCCTCACCTGGGACCGTCATCACTGACATTGGACTGTTGTTGACTGGAAGCATGTTGCCTGGTCGGATAAGTCTCGTTTCAGATTGTGTAGAGCGGATGGACGTATACGGGTAAGGAGACAGTCTCATGAATCCATGGACCCTGCATGTCAACAGGGGACTGTTCAAGATGGTGGATGCTCTGTAATGGTGTGGGGCGTGTGCAGTTGGAGTGATATCGGACTCCTGTTAAGTCTAGATACGACTCTTGACAGGTGACACGTGCGTATGCATCCTATCTGATTACCAGCATCCGTTCATGTCCACTGTGCCTTTCAACGTGCTTGACAGTGCGACACCCCACACGTCCGGAATTGCTGCAGAGTGGCTCCAGGAACACTCTTCTGAGTTTAAACACTTCCCAGACATGAACGTCATTGAGTATATCTGGGATGCCTTGCAACATTCTGTTCAGAAGAGATCTCCACCCCCTCGAACTCTCACTGATTTACGGACAGACCTGCAGGATTCATGGTGTCAGTTCCCTCCAACACTATCTCGGACATTAGTAGAGCCCACACCACGTTGTGTTGCGCTTTTCTTCGTGTTAGCGGGGGCACTGCACGATATGGGGCAGGTGTACCAGTTTTTTTGGCTCTTCAGTTTATATGGAACTTGGAGGATTCCCTTAGCAGCGCCAGTTGTGTTGATAGTTCGATTGGGGCCATCTGTTGCCAGGTTTGAAACGAATACCGTGAAGCGCTTCCTATATCTTAGGAATCGAGTTGAACTGACAAAGGCTGAAGCACAGGCAGTATGGTGAGTGGTACAGCACTTTCCGCCCCCGTCGTTCGAACAAATCAGCCACAACTAGCGCCATATGCGCCCGAGCGTTGTCGTGAAAAATGATGGGCGGGTCCTGTAGAAAGTGTCATCATATCTTTTTCTAAGCTGGTTGCTGGCTGTGTTAAAAAAATGACAAAGAAACGGTGACACTTTCTGCCGGACCCGCACATCACACAATGCTCGGACGCATATGGCCCAAGTTGTGACTGGTTTGTTCGATCGATGGGGCTGGGAAGTGATTTACCATACACCACACTGCTCCGACTTAAACCGCTGTGACTTCAACTTGATTCTTAAGATGAAGGAAGCACTTCATAGCCTTCGCTTCAGAACTGTTACAGAGATTCGTCAGACAATAGACCACTCCACTCGAACAATCTACACAATTGGCGCTGCTAAGATATCGTAAGACTTACACATTATTAGTAACAGGTTATACACAATGCTGGTGACTGCTCTGAAGTACAGTAAAACTTTGAAATATGTATTTCGCCCGAATAATTTCGGAAGATGTCCGTCGATTCTCTTCAAACATTGCCATAACAGCGGCAATATTTTCATCAATAATAGCACTTCTTTCGTGTCCTTCACGAGATTCATCGCTAAGAAAAAATCGATCTTCTTTGAGTTCGCTGTACCAATTATAAATTGTTGCCTTAGAAGGGGCTTCCTCGCCAGATGAGTTTCTAAGGCGGTCTTCAAATTGTATAGGCGTTAATGACGATTTATAGTCGTAAATGATCGTGGCCTGGAAGTAGTCTCTAACATTCTTTTTTCGGCGCATAAAAAATCTTTAAACGATGTTGATTAACGAATTGTTTTAGGAAATCGAACAAACTACACAGAAAATTACAATTCAAAATGTCTGTCTGGCAAAGTTAATAAAATCTTCGTCAAATTTTGCAGCATATCATAGGTAAAGTAAATGTTCGTGCAAAACAACCACGTGAAGCTGTTAAGTCTTTACAACAAGTCGTCATGTGGACTTATTATCGGAAACGAGTGAAGGGAATGGGAATTTTGTAGTAAATAACGTGTCACGAATAGTGTCCGCTATCGTAAAGGCGACGTTCCACTTTCCCGATAAGGGACCAGTTCCAGATTATCTCGAATTCCGAGTTAGTGAAGCCTGACTTACTGTATGGTTAAATTATCATATTGTAGTTTTGAGCACAGTTCCCGTGCTTGCAGAAAAATAGTAATGAATTAAGGATGGATCCGCCTTTTTGCAAGTACACACATTATCGTTTCGTTTTGACATCCAAACGTGCTTCACCACAGTTGTGGCACCCTCAGCGGTTTTATTTATTATTATTTTCCTTTTATTTTACGTTATGTGCGTCCTATTGCCGCCAACCAAAATCAGCCACAGGTCTAAATTAGTGCTCCATGTCGCCACTGTAGTATTTTGCTATTCCTTAGCTGTGAAAAGTTTGTTTTTATGTACCAAACATGTTTTTGTGTAGTTGAGCTGAACGTTTTCTTCTGCACGTTTGTACGTACTGCATCCTGTCAAGTTGCTGTGGCTTGGGCAGACGTTTCATTGCGCAAATTTACAAAACAAAACAATAATTTGTGTACTTGCAAAAAGGGGAACTCATCCTTTGTGTATTGTGCGTATGGAACTGGGTACCTAGAAACGACAGAAAGGCTTCGTCCCGCCGTAGCCCTCAGTGGTACACAGCCCAACAGGACACAGCAGGCCATACATCCCGCCTCCTCCCCACACCCAACCCAGGGTTATTGTGCGTTCGGCCCCAGTGGACCCCCCCCCTCACCCCCCCCCCCCCCCTCCACCCCGGTCTTATAACAGACGAGTGTAACCCTAAATGTTTGCGTGGTAGAGTAAGTACGGTGTACGCGTACGTGGAGACAGTGTTTGCGCAGCAATCGCCGACGTAGTGTAACTGAGGCGGAATAAGGGGGACCAGCGCGCATTCGCCGAGGTAGTTGGAAAACGTTTTAAAAACCATCCACAGACTGGCCGGCACACCGGAACTCAACACTAATCCACCGGGCGGATTTGTGCCGGGGGCCGGCACGCCTTCCCGCTCGGGAAGCAGCGCGCTAGACCGCGCGGCTAGCCGGGCGGGCCGAACTCATCCTTAATTGACTAGTATAGTTAAATGTTTCTCGACGACAGAGGCAACTTGCTCAGTGCGTGTACCCAGAATCTACGATGAGGGTCATTTTTACTATATAAGAAGTGTGGGAGGTCTCTCTCTCTCTCTCTCTCTCTCTCTCTCTCTCTCTCTCTCTCTCTCTCTCTTTGTGTGTGTGTGTGTGTGTGTGTGTGTGTGTGTGTGTGTGTGTGTGTGTGTGTGTGTGTGTGTGGTTTTCCTGGAGCTGATGTGTTTGTGGGAAGTACGAGCTTAGTGGTCGCGGACGACGTCAATCGTCGAGTCAGTGAGGGAATACCTTGTACCCGCCTACACGGTCGCCAGTTTCCGCAGCGACTGAGTGCCGTAGCTGTGTTAGAAGCTGTGGCAGCGTGGCGAACACGTGTCTTCCGTTTCCCGCTTGAAGCTGACAGGCGAGGCGGGAGCAGCTCCGCTGTGGCCGAGTTCCGGATGGGGCGGGCGCTGGGAGAAGGGGCCAGGTGTGCTCCTTGGCACAGCCCAGCGCCTCGCGTCGCTGCGCATCCGGCACCTTGGAATTCGGCTTGCGGACGCTTATCACGCACCGGTCACGGCCGCGGCGCCTTGCCTCTCGTTCTTATTGCTTTCCTTTGTTTGTTCTTAACAGCTGCCCGTGTTGCACGGACGAGGAAACGGCCTTCCTGCTGACTGGGACACTGGCGCCGAGAGCACGTTATTTCGCCTCCAGATTGTGTCCTAAATATCGATGGTGCGAGTTTAGCCCTAGCAATACCGAAGCATTTTCCGTAACGCGCATTACCGGGAGGGAGTTGAAGGAGGACACTTTATGCCCAGCCTAAAAATGTTAAAAAAAGAAAACTCTTGGTTGTTGTAAACATATATCCACAACATACTTTTTAAAGAAGTGCTGAGGCGTCCGAAAGGCCCATACCCTGAGAATATCTTTTACCACACTCCCTGCATTTATGACCAACACAAAAAAATTTTAGAATGGAATATTTCGTTTATTCTAGTTGATTTAGACTTTGATGTGTTGGTGAGTCCTGACTGTGAAAATATTGAATAACGTTCATAATGTAAAGTGACACCAACTAGTCAGACTTAAATTTTTCGGTTCGGTGTAATTGAAAGGTCAGACTTTTAGAATATCCAGTTTCCAACAAGATTACTGTATTTCCGAAAGGCGGGCATAAGTAACCACCCCTGCCTTGGTATTATGAAGATTAAACATCGACCATCGATGTTTCGCCAGTGCAGTGGTTGTAGGAGTAGAAATAGCTTCTGGGAGAAAAAGACATATATCGTGTTTTAGTCTCCTATATCGTGTTTTTGTCCACTTGCTCACTTTTGGTATCACAAAAAGAAAATCTATTGGAAAGACTGACAAACTGCTTGTGTTGGTTACAGTTGTGAGAAGGATAATGATCTGCCTTCAGAAACCGTGTGTAATGAAATAAGAATGATAATCAGACCTCAAACCAATTTAAGAAGTATCGACAACAGTGTGCTAACTGGAAGTTGACCGATCAACCCTCTTATCCTATATCGGTAGAAGTCTGAAGTCTCTGGGCTGTAAACATTTCTTTTCGGCTGCAGCCAACTACAGTATGAGGTAATAATTATTGTGGTAGTGTTCTGTACTTCACTGTATTGTTTCTCTTCCTTGCGATAACTCTGCCCAAGTGTTACAGTTACGATCTTAGCTAAAAATGTTAATATACAAGACGATTTCAGTTTCGATTACGAACAACATTTAAACAGTCTTTACCTCCGTGCGTGATTATTGCTTCTCCGGAAGCGCCTAGCACAGGTCGAGATGTCTACATTGCAGTAGGCAGGCAGCGCTTCTCTCCGCTCCCCCTTCCTCCCCCCTCCCCCGCCTACCTCACCAACCCTACACAGATAATCACCCTGCCTATGTGGGGGTGGCTCCGCTCCCCGCAAGCCCTTCTCGTAATCGTCTTACAGTTAACACACGGTAAGTGGAATTCAGCATTCTGTATGACTGAAAGATTTTTGCAGCTGCATCGAGTGGTTTATATAATTAATTACCTTGCTAGTGCACCACCCATGCTAATAACCGTCTGCGAAAAGTACGTTGGGCAGTAAAGTAATGCCAACAACTGCCCGCCGGGCTAGCCGCGCCCTCTGACGCGCTGCTTCCCGAGCGGGAAGGCGTGACTCCCCGGCACGTATCCGCCCCGCGGATTACTGCCGAGGTCCGGTGTGTCGGCCAGCCTGTGGATGGTTTTTAAGGCGGTTTTCCATCTACCCCGGCGAATGTGGGCTGGTTCCCCTTATTCCACCTCAGTTACACTATGTCGGCGATTGCTGCGCAAACACTGCCTCCACATACGCGTACACCGTAATTACTCTACCATGCAAACATTTGGGGTTACACTCGTCTTGATTTAGCATGTTGGAAGGCAATCAAAACCGACTGTCAGTAAAATTAGCAAAACGTTGACATAGCAGAGGAAAACAGAGAAACCAAATTTGACTTATACGGTGACCATTAAAACAGTGCGAGAAAACAATAATTTACAAAATGGAGCAGTTCAGTTATCTTCCACAAGATTGCGTTCTAAATCTTAAACAAGTTCCATTAGAAGAGTGGAATCACATCATCGATACTACCTATCTAAAACTACAAAAAATTGCGATGGAGTATTTTGAGTTGTATAGCCATATCGTGAGCATCTAAGATACTGTTTTCAATAACAGGATATGCTTCTTTTCAATAGCGCAGTAGACAGAGCAGGAAATTTTTCTCAGTAATGTTAGTCTATCTACAAAAGAGGCGTGGAAGGTGTAATGTTAATTACTGCTTTGTTTATTAATTAGTAAGTATGGTAATAAATGCAACCTCTCACAGTCAACACACAAACGCCGAAATAGCGGCACGTCTTGAGATAATTGTTCGCGGAATAGAATATCAATTACAATCACGTAACGGTGGAAAGGCATGTGGATCAGACGTGGTACGTATGAGGGTCTACATGAATTGTGCGATACAACTTGTTCGTTTCTTGCATCAGTTTGTCGTAGGTCGTTAGAACAACGAAAGGTATCAGACAATTGGAATAAAAGCGTAGATCATTTATGTTTTCTAGAAGAATCCTGGGACAAATGCGCATAATTATAGACTCACGTCGTTGACGTCAGTATTAGAGTTATGGCAGTTGTTTTATGCTCGTGGATCATGACGAAATCTCGTCTACAAAAATCAACCTTGGGTCTCATAAGCAGGGCTCTTGAGGAATGCGTAGCGTCGTATACAAAGGCGACAAGGTTGATGTGGTTGGTTATTTGGCTGGTTAGTTTATTCATTCACTGGTCGTTTTATAGCACTGTGTAATTTTATTACAACAATAAAACCTAACACGTGGCGAATAAATGCCTCGTTAATTCAAAGACTATTACAATATTTATTCACATCTCATCACGAGTTATTGCACTCGCTGCAGTGACATTCATGTAATCAGAATTAGACCCTACAAGACTCTCCCTAATTAATTAGTTTATGACAGCGCCATGAATTGTTATCCTTGACTATATAATGGAATAACAGTTTAAAAGAACTAATTAAATCTAAACCAGAATTGGTGGACGATTCAGAAATACACTATTCAATAGTTCTTACCTGTAGAGTCATCTATAAGGGAAGCAAGTCGGTAACTGGGAGATATTTGCATAAAGTCTAATTCTTATTTAATATATGTAGATCTAGACAGCAAGATAAATTCTAATGCCACATTTTCTTGCAATAATGACATCAATAGCATGTTAGGTGCCTTAAAACATTCTGCTGATAAGAGACTTGAGTATTAGGTATGACGCTGTCACAGATTTCCTAAAGAATAAAAGTATCTTTTGTGCAGTTCATTCACATTAGCTTCGACAAATGGGTACCACACCTCTTGCTACCAGCATTTCTTAACACCCAAACACTTATGACTATAGGCTTTCTTTCTTCATATTCACATTTATATGCTACACATCAAAAAGGTCTTGCGAATAAGGCTGACATGAACGGCTTCCGAGAAGATTGACAGAACCTATTAAACCGCAGCGTTCCATCGTCATCGTGAAGGCATTCAAAGACTGTAACACTAGTCCCACCTCCCATTACATTGTACATAGCACATCACGAACTTGGTGCTCTCTAACGCTTCATCATTCCGTACATACTCGACACGGCAACCTTTGCTGCATTAGCACAGTGCTACAACTCTGCACTAGGCTTGTGAGTAACTGAACTATAGAGACAAAGCTGCATCTCGCCCAACATGAGTTACCACCTATCTGCCCTTGATATTTCGTGGGGGAAAACCATCTCCATTGGCTGTCCTGGCGAAAAAACACTCTATTCTGGTTTTCAGTTGAACTTTTTGTGGCATCTCGAACAAGTTTCTCTGTGTGTAGTTCCCTCTTCCAGCTCTAAAGAGAGCAGCTGCAGTGCTCGAGAAACAGCAGACCGTGCCAGCTAGGAACGTGTCTGTCCTCGGCCAGAGCAGAACTCACTTCGTCCAAGCAGATGTGCTCTGCCCTGGCACCTCTGAAAAACAATGGCTACCCTTCTCAGATAGTGCGTTTCGTCACGATGAGACCCACGCAAGGCCGTCTCGCTATGGAGACTCTTATTACATAGCCACGGTACTTGTTTTTGACATTCTGCGATCCTTATTTTGACTCTTGTTTAAATCACCAGCGTTGAGAGTGAAGTGCTGAATTTTAATGCCCGATACCTTATGCTCACCGCTCTTCTGTGGCTGCGTGCTGACATATATACACTATTTAGGTCTCGCCTTATAATGCCGATACTACTCTGGTGCAGTTAATGTTGTGGCCACGGTGATGTGGGACGTGCAAATAATATGATCCCTGTGTTCAGGCGTACCCGTTACTATCTCATTTCTGGACAGCTATTTATATCTATACTCTGGGAAACATTATAAAGTACATGAAGAGAGTACCTTCTGTACACAATATTTGTTTCTTTCCATTCCAGTCACGGATTAAATGTAGGAAGAACGATTGCGTGCGTAAGTTTTGTGCATGCTATTTTTAATCCAACATAAACTTCACGATCTTTTTTTGGGGAGGAGGGGGGGCTAAAAAACCATTTATTCCACCACCCCCTGTTGAGAACCGATTCTTTGTGTCCTCTGTACTGTCTCTTCCGTTGAAAAATATTTTTTTGCTACCTTCTTACCAATAAATCGAAGCCTGCCTTCGCTTTACCTACGATTTCGTTGTGATTCCACACAGTTGACACGATACTGTGTTGTTAGCAGCTACATAGTTTCATTAATGAATGTGATGTATAGAACAGTTCACATTTCGTTTCCTTTGTTTTTCATCTTTACCCGGGCGGAATGATCTTTCCATTCCCACGGGCCCATTAGAGTATTCAAAACAAAGCTATAACAATTTACATCGACTTTTTATAGGGGCATTGTTCACTCACGGCGGTTAAAAAAAAATCGTCTATCCTTACATTCAAACTGTAGTAAAACTGAACCCCAAGTAACCACAAATTTGTCACCTTGCTGTCGGTCTCATCAACTATCCTACGAACATAATTATTATAAACCAACCGGAGATTGGATGTTCCAGTAACAGCAAATTATTCCCAAATAGCCTTTCTTAAGTTTCTGTGTTACATTGGCGAAAACCAGATGGCAGTGTGCGTCTGAAGACTTTGCTAGAATGACCTGGATTTACAGGGGAAATTACAACATGTGTGCTGCACCATCAGAAATGCGTCGTCCATTTCATGACCAGATGTGTCATTTATCGCAAAATATAACGGCAGACACGAATCGGTGAAACGCGAATTATCTGTGTGGTACCTGTGTTACTGGTCAGCATTTCTCATCTGCGCTTGATGACCTCTATTATAACATCATTCTGCGCAGGTAAATTGGTGACATTATGTCTTGATTTGCGCGTAAAGCACACATGTACAAGCTTTTGGGTAATTAACTCTTTATCATTATTATTATTATGCCATCGTACCATGGAGAGAAAGTTGCCTTTCCCCGTAAGAGACTATTATGTGAAAAAGCGTGAAAAATACAGTTATTTATCGTCACTGAACGATTTGTGGATAATTTTCCGTATACATATTTTCATTAACAGTATGTCTCCTCACTTAGGTCTTCTACTCTTCGTATCCACTCTTCGCAGACGCGTTGCGTTAAAACTACGTGATTAAAATTTTGTACCCGCGCCTTTCTCGGCAGGGCCTGAGTAACTAAAAACGTCCACCAGTCGCAGTACCTATTTGCCTCCTACTCTTCTTACCGAACTCCTCCTGCATACTTTTCCAAATAGTGGCGGCCCTGGGAGAAATTTTATTCTGGAGAAAGGTTAGCCACAACCAATGGATTGTGTACCTCGAAGCCGATACTCTTCTTTCGTATCAAACTGTGTATAAAACGCATCAAAATCTGAATCAGGATGTTCAGTACGATATTCCAGAAATCGATTCCTTCTTTCTCCTTTGGTCCCATTTCTCGGTGATAGCATCGAGGGAACTGCTAGGAAATGCTTAGTTGAAAAGCGCAGTGAATTTATTTTCTCTCTAGCAGCTTATGCTAAATTCTTGAACACTTACAGTATTATTATTTCTTACCATTCCTTCTTTTCCCATTACATTTGTCCGTAGATACCTCAGTCAAATATAAACGAGGTCGTTTTTCCCTTATTTTTGATAGCATGTTATTCCTCAACGCTTGTTTATGTGGACCTGAGTGGTTACCAGACTGCGTTAGCGTCACGCTATTGTTTCGTTAGAGAGTTGCTTGCCAGCTATCTTGATGTGACGTAGAAGTTCACGTGCCTGCTGAATAGCGCGTTATTATTCCGTTCTACGGCCACGAAGGTGTTGAAAATATCAACAAGCTTAGAACGGTGTAAAAGACTTCCCGAGTCACGAGGCGTAAGCACTGGATGGCGAGCCATTAATGAAGCAACTCCATTAAAGAGCATTTAGTTAGCTACGATAGATAAGGTGCTAATTTTTAGGGTGGCAGGGCGGTGATTTATCCCCATTGGTGTTTCCTCCTTAGATTTTTTGCAGGGACATATCAATGTAGTATACTTTACTGCCGCACGCACCTGGGAATTATTGAACAGACGTACTGCTTGAGCAAAAAGAATCATAACCTTTATGTGTGTAGCTTCTGATTAGTTCACGATGTATAAGCACACACTACTGTAATAATGTGAAGTAAATTGAAAGAATAAACACACTGGACATATTTAGGAAATTTTAAGTCGCGAAGAGGTTCGTTTAAATGATATTTCATTAATGAATTACCAAATTTTATGATTACGTTAAGTTATAATAACGTTAAAACGCATCGCGTTTCAAGTGGAATCACTTCGTCTTCAACCGTACAATATGCAGTAGTAGTTCGTTTCTAGTAATTAAGCTTGACGTGCCCTACGTTCCTGCACAGTAATATATAGTTTGGGGAGAGGGCCGGGATATTTTGTTAATATACCTACCGTAAGCATCCGCATATATCTGGGATGTTTTGTTAGTATACCTACCGTAAGCATCCACATATATAATTCGCGAAGGAAAAATAAAAATGCAAAAGATTTGGTGCCAATGTCGAGGAAGTGTGATAGTCTTAAACGCACCACTTCACGAAGCAATGATATTTAGTCCTCAGGATAGGCTTGACACAGCTACATGATTTCCGCTGCTACCGAAACCGAATTACCGTGCGCTTTATCAGAGGGCAGCGCCAATTTATTTTGCCACCTGTAACGGCTTGCTGTGGTACTGTGGGTCGGGAGTTTCAATGTGTACCAGGACTGCAGACATGGCACCTGCTAACAGACAATAAGTTAATCATGTAACGTTATTTTTTCGAGGTGATGATTTATGACTACCCCTCAGATTTGCTTCCGTACCTCCCTGCGATAAACATTGTTTCGATATCTTATACCGTTTATTAACTATTAAATGTATACATGTCACGTGAGGCGCAGTTTTTGAGTGACTGTCGTAGGTGGATATGCAGCCAACTATTGAGGTGACCTCCAGTTTTCTGAACGTCGTCGTATCGATTGTGTGTCAAGTGAATTTATCACCGTTGTCTCTTCTTTTATGTGGCAAGGAGTAATAAGCGTATACTGTGCTCATTTAATCGCACAGTGAAAGAGAAGAGACATGGACTAGCTGGCGGGACGACAGAATTAGCGAGTGGTTTGATCGTTTTGGAATGAACACTGTGTAATTAGGAGTGAAATCCGCGCCGGCCAACGCGTCCGATGCATCCAGGCTGGGGCCGGCTAATGAGAGATTTCCCGTTTCGCAAGGAAGACACAGCTGATTGAGACAATTGCGCTCGCCAAACTGGTGCCAGCCAGCCAGCAAGCAAGACGCATTTGAATGGCGGATGCGCCGAGCGATGGTCGCCCGCTGCTCCAGGCTCCGCCGCTGCGCGTCCCTGGTGAGTACACTGTCCAGCACCGTGCCTGGATGGCTACCTGGAGTCCGTCTGCGCCTTACGGCAAAACTGCCGTCTGGAGGGTCGAACGTTCGTCTGGAGCCGTAGTACTGTATAAAATTTTCTGCGCACCGTGGTTAACCAGAGAAACAAACTCTCGACGTGTCTCCGAATTTACTCATCTTGGGCGCGATTGCAGTACACAGTTATATGTAACAAATTGTCTTCTGCTACTGTGCACGCGTCAAGCGTTGGAGAGAAATAGAGATTCAGAGTTTTACGAATCTCTTGAATAGCGTACGACAGCACCAGCCGTCCATCAGTGACGTTAGTGCAACCGGTTAAGGCGGTAGACGTCTGTCGATATTATGTCCATTTTCTTTTCTAATTTTCCTCGAAACACCTGTATCGCTGCAAGGCATCAAGGTCCTTTCTGAAAGAAATAATAATAATAAATAATAATGGCAGATTCGAGGCGAAGCGTAATCGACTTGTGATCAGGATGATTATCTGTATACCAATACTCTTTATCACGCATGTGCATTATGTACATTATTTGAAGTAGAAGTACCTTGGTATGACATCATTGCGATATGTGCATGAATTATCAATAAGTAAATGTTCTTTTCATCACGATTCCTTGTTATAACTTTATTGCAACTCACCATGAATGTACCACTATGATTATCACTATTGTTATTGTTAGTTTCTGGAGAAACAAGATTTGTTGTAATGGTTCAAATGTTAGTGGAAGATTAGAAACAAAATGACGTGAGTCGAACGCAGTACGGGAAGACTTATAGTCTGCCGCCCTAGTGTGAGAAATTTGCTGGTCTGCGCTTTTTTTTCCCTCTGGCTTTTGGATATACCAATAGAGCCACTGTTTAGCGCTACTCTATGCGCCCGCAGTTGCACGCTAAGAACGCTGGTTAGCTTACCAGTCGGTGCAACAGTACTAGTATTAGCAATGTGTAGTGCGCACGCCTGCTGCATTGCAAACTTTCTCAAACGATTTAACAGAAACTATCCGGAAAAAATATTTGATTCTTTCGTTACTTACAGCCTCGTATGCCAGGTTCATAGTGAACTGGCTATCTTCTCTGTAGCGCTCATAGTTCTGCGATGTTTCAGAATTACACAATCCACAACACGAAATTCAAGTTGTTTCCAAAGCAAAAAACTTGCTATGCGTTTACATTTCACGCACTTTATGTCATACATTGCTGCGTATAAAAGCCAGCTAACATGCTAAATTTTTCTTTAGGAAGAGGTGTGTGTCGATCTCCAATCTCCAGAAGATGGTTTTTATGTAGCGTACGAACAATACGGCGACAGTGAATCACTCATAACATCCCTCACATATTAAAAATAGCTGAAGACATCGAAACAAGTTTTTTTACAAATGGTGCCGGTTGCGCTAACCATCGCTGCTGCTCGACGACTCGTGCAAGTGTTGGGTGGTACTCGAAACGCTCGTAAAACTTGGACCTCGATTTCTCGAAAATGCTTGGGGAGAGGATAACGCCAGAGCAGCATTTGTCACATCTATGGATGTACTGCGAATAAGCGAAAATACATCGAAATCGCTTACCCGTTGGGTATATACTTCCTCCGTAAGTAAAGCTGACCTTAACCCAACGGTTGGTTTGATCAAAGCTGTTTGTTTACTAAGCATGGTTCTGTTGGAGGTGGTATGCCTTCCTCCGATCTTTGGACTGACTTACCAAACCATTTACAGGGGGGCATTCAGCTTAAAGGGGACTCAGAGTTGCGATGCAGCTTGGCATTTCACTTGCTTATATCACTGCCTCTGGCAGAAGTGAAAAATGCAAGGAATAATCCTATGACGTACTGAGAATCGAACTCCAAACCTTCGGATTTGTATTATGGAACTTATCAGCCGAGATACCGAACCACACCACAGTATGGATAACGGAACAAAATTGCTATATTGCTTTCACTTGTGCCTCAGTTCCTTTAACGATAATGTCAGTACTTGCGTTTTGGGACATTCATGCTACAGCAATTGTTGCAGGTCTTTTTTTGCATGTTTTAATAAAGATGCATATCTCTAATGATGCAAAAAAATTGTCTTGAGTGCTGTTAATTGTTTCCGATGCAGTTTGTATAATCACTTAACATTCAGTTTTTATGACAACGCATACTTTCCAGCTCGAAATTATTTTTGGTGTGTAAGACGTTTTTGCAATCGAAGGAGTGAGATAGAAAAAAAATTAATTCTCGTCGTGAGTTTATGTAAAACTGTACTAAGCTGCTCGTATTTACTATACCACAGCTGATTCACAACTAAAAGTCCACTTTCGTGTAATGAGGAAGCTTAGGGTGCGAAGTTAAACACAAAAATGCTTTGACGTTTATCTTAGGCGAAATTTTACGTATTGAATTTGCTCCATACTGCGACTAATTCAAAATGATGAAGATAATGTGCTTATTTAGAGGAATTTAGCGTACATAAGATCATTAAAATGTTTTTACATTTTTCTTAATGTGATATAATTTGAAGCATGAAGCCTAGGCTTTCTTTCACTGCTGTCTCACAGTAAAGAATATCCTTCTATCCCGCTACCTTCTTCATTTTTGCGTATCGTTGTATCACCACCGATTACATGCTGCCTTCCATACTTCCTGCAGATAAAACACCTATATTGGTGAACGTCTGTTTCTGCTAAACCTCATAGCCTGCCTTAAAGACTATAAAGTATTCACAAATAGAAGAAACGCATTGGATCCCGCGATAAAGGTGCAAACAAGCACACACTACCTGACTTCATGTATCGTAGCGTAAGCTAAAAATCTTTACGTTGAATTACGCTCTGTATAGATTGGAGAGGTTATATCTAGTTCACTTTCTTATGTTTATCACGTAAATCATAAAAATGCCTCTGTTCGGCTTGTCCATTTTTTTACCTTTTTTCATCGTCAGTCGGCAGCTTGAGCGTCACAGTCGTACGATGAACCCAGTTCAACGAAGACTGGATAGTCAGCCATGAATTTACCGAAGGAACCATCCCAAGATTCAGTTGACGTGATGTAAGGTAAGCCAAAAAACAAAATCGCGTGCTCTCCCAGTTCTGTTTGTTACCCAATGAACTACAATGCTGTTGCTAAGAACTTCTTATAGTTAATACCGTTCGAAACAGCTTTGTTTCGATAATCAGGATTCAAGTGATTTCATTGTGTACAAACTCATAAGCTTACGGACAGAACAAGAGTCTATTTCATCCAAACAGAATCGTCTTGAAGAGTCTTGGCAATAGCTGCAACTTGCTGAGACATGAACTAAACGAAAGTCCAGGTATAGGAAACATCGGTTTTCAACATCATCTGCTTTAAAACTGGCACACGTCAGCTAATCCTTCGCTTGCTGAAATTTACATGTTACAGGGATACTTCACACACTGCTTTTCCGTAGGGTCTGTGGCTACCAAGGAGTCGAAAATATAGCAGAAGAAAAAAATTATCACTATAAGCGACAGATCCGTCTCGTGAGAATTAGCAACTGTCTGGATATTTACTATAATTCCCAGTTACACTTTTAAATTAGATTTTGTTAAAACTTTTACGTAATTATACCTTCTGTAATTTTAACAAGACCCCTCTTTTTAAACTCCTGACGTTCTTCTCCGCCCCCCCCCCCCCCAAGCACACCAAGCTTCCTTTTTCCCTCTCCCAATCACTTTCACTCCATTGCGCCCTCCCCCTTTCCTTCCGACATATACCTATTTAAAACATTGGCCACAGCTGCAGAACAACACAGTACTCTAACGTGTGGTTCTCAACAGACAAGACAGGTTGCTGGCGCAACTACTTAGATAAATCCCAAATTTATGTACGATTCTTTTTTCTATTCATTGTAAAATATTGGCACATACTTAGTTTCACTTTGTTTCAGATCTGGAAATGATCCTGAGTGATCGAAACATACAATCTAATTAAAAATTGCAGCTGAGACTGAACAACAAATGAAAATTTTCTTAAAAGTTATGTTTTGCGGTTAGAGAGGCTTCGAATTTGAAGGATAAAGCAAATGACTCGATGGACGGCATCTTAAAAAAATGGCTAAAAATAAAAGAGAGAGAGAGAGAGAGAGAGAGAGAGAGAGAGAGAGAGAGAGAGCTACTCTCCACTTGGTGAAGAAAACGTAGCTCCCCAATACTGTTACAAGAGCAGTTGAAAATATGACGTTGTCCTGGAGAAATCATAAATCTCGAAGCAAGAGCGCGTAACCCAGTTTTCCTTCCGCACAGGAACAGTTCATTGACGTCAGCACAAGCAGAGAGAAACAAAATTTCATGCGATGTTTCGGACAATACAAACACGACTGCAAAAAAAGAATTTCTTCCAGTTTTGGCTTTGAGTTTGATGTTCTGTTAATAAAAGAAATTGGTTTCTGATTGTGTGTGTGTGTGTGTGTGTGTGTGTGTGTGTGTGTGTGTGTGTTGTGTGCTCGCGCGCCCGCGCATGCATGCATGCATGCATGTGCGCGTGCGCAGTGAGCGAGTAGAGAGAGCTTAACGGTCACAACGGGGAGTTGAAATGCTGGATTTCGTGACCCGAACCCTAAGTCCACCCATATGGATACGAATATTCATTGACGTTGCACCCCCCTGCGGGTCCGGGGATTAGAATAGGCCCGCGGTATTCCTGCCTGTCGTAAGAGGCGACTAAAAGGAGTCCATCCCCCTCACGGGGGTTGTTAGCGCCTGCGTCCGGAGACGGACGGTTCCACGACCTATAATCGTGGTCTTTTTGGTTTTTCACTTCTCGTTTCTTCCTTCCTTTTGTTGGTTCCTTTCCTTGCTCTTCTCGACCTCACTGTCTTCCTTACTCATTCCCTTGACTTCTCCTTGCCTTCTCATTGCCTTTTTCTCCTTGCCTTCTCATTGCCTTTTTCTCCTTGCCTTCTCATTGCCTTTTTCTCCATGCCTTCTCATTGCCTTTTTCTCCTTGCCTTCTCATTGCCTTTTTCTCCTTGCCTTCTCATTGCCTTTTTCTCCTTGCCCTCTCATTGCCTTTTTTCCCTTGCCTTCTCCTTGCCTTCTTCTCCTTGCCTTCTCATTACCTTCTTCTCCTTGCCTTCTCTGGTCTCCGCCTCGGCGTTTGAGACAGTCTGTCCTCTTTCTCCCTCTCTCTCTTCTTTTTCCTCTTCTTCCTTCCTCCCTGTGCGTGCCTGAAGGCCGACCCACGCGTTCGCACGCGTAGCCGGTGACGGGGTAACGCGTAATTCCCCGCCCTGGGTAGACATGTAAGGCACGCGCGTACCCCCTGGTAAAGGCCAGGCCCGGGGAGGGGTGATTGCCTGAGCTGATACCTTCTGACCATGCCGATTGGTCCCTCCGTCTGTTTCTCGGGAGGTGTGACCTGAGGTGTAAACATTCACCTAAGGCGGGAGTGCCCTCTGAGAGGGTCCCCACAAGGAAGGAGCGCGCCATCGGAGACGCTGGCAATCATGGGGGATTCCTCCGCAATGGATTCTACTCCATCTCTTTCGACTTCGACTCAAAAACGGAAACGTGACCAGCCAACAGTGACAAAAGTACTACCGCCTGCCCCACAGTTCCTCGTAGTTTCTCGATCTGAGGACGGAAAGGATTTTTCCTCTGTCAACCCTTTCGTTATTCAGAAGGGCGTAGATGCCATAGCCGGATCTGTCAAATCTTGTACCAGGTTGCGAAACGGCACCTTATTACTAGAAACTGAGAGTGCCTTTCAGGCACAAAAACTGCTTCGGGCCACCCTCCTGTACACGTTCCCTGTCCGGGTGGAGGCCCACCGAACTTTGAACTCGTCTCGTGGTGTAGTGTATACTAGCTCCCTCGACGGATTGACTGATGAGGAGCTTCAATCATTCCTCGCTGAGCAGGGCGTGACGGCTGTCCATAGGGTCATGAAAAAGGTCAACAATGACCTTGTACCGACCCGGACAATTTTCTTGACCTTCGATAGTGTTAAGCTGCCATCGCGCATTAAGGCGGGATACGAGGTTATTTCTGTTCGCCCCTATGTCCCGACACCTACGCGCTGTTACCAGTGTCAGCGTTTCAATCACACTAGACAGTCTTGTTCCAATGCAGCTAAATGTGTCACTTGTGGCAGGGATGCCCATGAGGGTGACTGTCCACCTCCGTCTCCTCGTTGTGTGAACTGTCAGGGTGACCATGCCGCATCCTCCCGCGACTGTCCTGTCTATAAGGAAGAACGCTGTATCCAAGAAATTCGGGTCAAAGAGAAAGTGTCCACCTCGGCTGCTCGCAAGCTATTGGCTAGTAGGAAGCCCACGCTGCTCCCAGCGGGGAAATACAGTACTGTCCTCGCCTCTCCTCGGACTACCCGGGAGGTAGCAACCCAGACATGCGATCTGACCTTCAGCACCACGGTCGTCCGTTCGGCCAGTGCTAAGATCGCGCGGTCGACGTCTCCTCTTCCTCCCATCACCCCACAGACACGAGCACCTTCCTCAGCTTCTGCTAAGACGAAGACATCGAAGTCAGATGCACGGGCCTTCAAGAAGGAACCATCCCGTGCAGACTTCCTCCGTACCTCGACCTCCCAGCCTTCGACCGGTACTTCCACTACACGTCCTTCCAAAAAGGCGCATAGGAAGCACAGTTCTCCTTCCCCGCCACGGCGCATTCCTTCTCCTGCGCCACCCAGCGGTTGCCGCCCCAGGCCGTCATCTGTTTCGCCTGGCCGCACCGCTGGTAGCCGTACATCTGGCCGTTCACTGGCGGAGGAAGCTCCCCCTCCCGGCCATCCTCCCGAGATGGCCGATGACCCTATAGACCACATGGACGATGACTGTCCGCCTACTGATAGCGGCGGCAGTGCTCGCTCGAAGCCAGGCCCTAAGCGGCCTTCGAGGTGACCACTTCTCTCATCTTCCTTTTCTTATGATGGCACTTATTCACTGGAATATTCGCAGCATTCGCTCCAACCGAGAGGACTTGAAGTTGCTGCTCCGCTTGCACCGTCCGCTCGTCGTAGCCCTCCAGGAAACGAAGCTACGCCCATGCGATCAAATTGCCTTGGCACACTACACCTCTGTGCGTTTTGACCTACCCCCTGTGGTAGGTATCCCAGCTCATGGAGGGGTTATGTTGCTGGTCCGGGATGATATTTACTACGATCCCATCACGTTGCACACCGGCCTGCAGGCAGTTGCCATCCGCATTACTCTCCCCACTTTTACGTTTTCCTTTTGTACCGTTTACACTCCATCGTCATCTGCCGTTACCAGGGCAGACGTGATGCAACTTATTGCTCAGCTACCTACACCACTTTTGTTAACTGGAGACTTCAATGCCCACCATCCCCTTTGGGGCTCTCCAGCATCCTGCCCGAGGGGCTCCTTGTTAGCAGACCTTTTCAACCAGCTCGATCTTGTCTGCCTCAATACTGGCGCCCCAACCTTTCTTTCGGACACATCTCACACCTATTCCCATTTAGACCTCTCTATATGTACTCCCCAACTTGCACGCCGGTTTGAGTGGTATGCACTTTCTGATACATATTCGAGCGACCACTTCCCGTGTGTTATCCATCTCCTGCAGCATACCCCCTCTCCGTGCTTCTCTAATTGGACCATCTCCAAGGCAGACTGGGAGCTCTTCTCTTCCAGGGCGACCTTTCAGGATCAAACCTTTACAAGTTGCGATCGTCAGGTCGCACACCTCACGGAAGTCATTCTCGCTGCTGCTGAATATTCCATCCCTCACCCTCCTTCTTCTCCACGTCGCGTACCGGTCCCCTGGTGGACCGCGGCTTGTAGAGACGCTTTACGTGCTCGTCGACGTGCTTTACGCACATTTAAACGCCACCCTACAGTGGCGAATTGTATCAATTATAAACGATTACGTGCTCAGTGTCGTCGTATTATCAAAGAAAGCAAGAAAGCCAGCTGGGCTGCTTTCACAAGCACCTTCAACAGTTTTACTCCTTCTTCTGTTGTCTGGGGTAGCCTGCGCCGGCTATCTGGCACTAAGGTCCACTCACCAGTTTCTGGCTTGAAGGTCGCGAATGACGTCCTTGTAGCCCCTGAGGCTGTCTCCAATGCCTTCGGCCGCTTTTTCGCAGAGGTTTCGAGCTCCGCTCATTACCACCCTGCCTTCCTCCCCCGCAAACAGGCAGAGGAGGCTAGGCCACCTAACTTCCGCTCCTCGAATTGTGAAAGTTATAATGCCCCATTCACCATGCGGGAACTCGAAAACGCACTTGGCCGATCACGGTCCTCTGCTCCAGGGCCAGATTCTATTCATATTCAGATGCTGAAGAACCTTTCTCCTGCGGGTAAAGGTTTTCTTCTTCGTACATACAATCGCATCTGGATTGAGGGACATGTTCCCGCATGCTGGCGCGAGTCTATTGTTGTCCCAATTCCTAAGCCGGGGAAGGACAAGCACTTGCCTTCCAGTTATCGACCTATCTCGCTTACCAGCTGTGTCTGTAAAGTGATGGAGCGAATGGTTAACTCTCGATTGGTTTGGCTGCTCGAGTCTCGACGCCTACTTACCAATGTACAATGTGGATTTCGTAGGCGCCGCTCTGCTGTTGACCATCTGGTTACCTTGTCGACCTTCATTATGAATAACTTCTTGCGGAAGCGCCCGACCGCGGCTGTGTTCTTTGATTTGGAGAAGGCTTACGACACCTGTTGGAAGGCGGGCATTCTCCGCACCATGCATACATGGGGCCTTCGCGGTCGCCTTCCTCTTTTTATTCGTTCCTTTTTAATGGATCGACAGTTCAGGGTACGTGTGGGTTCTGTCCTGTCCGACACCTTTCGCCAGGAGAATGGGGTGCCACAGGGCTCAGTCTTGAGCGTCGCTCTCTTCGCCATCGCGATCAATCCAATAATGGATTGCCTCCCAGCTGATGTATCAGGCTCCCTTTTCGTGGACGATTTTAACATCTATTGCAGCGCGCAGTGTACACGTGTACTGGAGCGCTGTCTTCAGCGTTCTCTTGACCGTCTTTACTCCTGGAGTGTCGCCAATGGCTTCCGTTTTTCTGCCGAGAAGACGGTCTGTATTAACTTCTGGCGCTACAAAGAGTTTCTCCCACCGTACTTACGACTCGGTCCCGTTGCTCTCCCAGTCGTGGAGACAACCAAATTTTTAGGCCTTACATTTGACAGGAAACTTAGCTGGTCTCCACATGTGTCCTATTTGGCCGCCCGTTGTACCCGTTCTTTAAATGTCCTCCGTGTTCTCAGTGGTCTGTCGTGGGGAGCGGATCGAACCGTCCTACTTCGTCTATATCGGTCGATCGTCCGCTCCAAGCTGGATTATGGGAGCTTCGTATACTCCTCTGCACGGCCATCCATCTTACGCCGCCTCAACTCCATACAACATCGGGGTTTACGACTTGCGATCGGAGCATTTTATACCAGTCCCGTAGAGAGTCTTCATGCTGACGCTGGCGAATTGCCACTCACCTACCGGCGCGATATACTGCTTTGTCGGTATGCCTGTCGGCTACTGTCAATGCCCGACCATCCGTCTTATCGTTCCTTTTTTGACGACTCTCTTGACCGTCAATACGGGTTGTATGTCTCTGCCCTGCTACCCCTTGGAGTTCGCTTTCGTCGCCTCCTTCAACACCTTAATTTTTCACTCCCTGCAACCTTTCGAGTGGGCGAGAGCCGCACGCCACCTTGGCTCCAGGCTCAGGTCCGCGTTCACCTTGACCTCAGCTCGCTCCCAAAAGAGGTCACCCCCGGTTCGGTCTACCACTCCCGTTTTTTAGAACTTCGTTCAAAGTTCATCGACATGACATTCATTTATACAGATGGCTCTAAGACCAATGACGGGGTCGGGTGTTCCTTTATTGTTGAGGCACAAAGTTTCAAATACCGGCTCCATGACCATTGTTCTGTCTTCACAGCTGAGCTCTTTGCCCTCTACCAGGCTGTTCTTTACATCTGCCGCCACCGACATTCTGCTTATGTCATCTGCTCAGATTCCCTGAGCGCCATCCAGAGCCTCAGTGATCCGTACCCGGTTCACCCTTTCGTACACCGGATCCAACGCTCTCTTCAGCAGCTGGTGGACGTCGGTTCTCCAGTTAGCTTTATGTGGGTTCCTGGCCATGTCGGTATCCCTGGGAACGAAGCTGCAGATGCCGCGGCCAAGGCTGCGGTCCTCCAGCCTCGGACAGCTTTTTGTTGTGTCCCTTCGTCCGATTTTAGCAGGGTGATTTGTCGGCGCATCTTATCTCTGTGGCATGCCGATTGGGCTGCACTTACCGACAACAAGCTTCGGGCCTTAAAACCTCTTCCTGTGGCTTGGACGTCCTCCTCACGCCCTTCTCGGCGGGAGGAGGTCATTTTAGCCCGGTTAAGAATTGGACACTGCCGGTTCAGCCATCGCCATCTGCTGACGGCTGCGCCGGCGCCGTTCTGCCCATGTGGGCACTTGCTGACGGTTAGACACATTTTACTGTCCTGTCCAGATCTTAACACACTGCGCCTCGATCTTAACCTGCCAAATACTTTCGATGCCATTTTAGCGGATGACCCACGAGCAGCTGCTCGTGTTCTTCGTTTTATCAATTTGACACACCTCGCTAAGGACATTTGATGATGCTGTTTTTTAATCCTATGCCTGTCAGTCTGTCTTTTATCGTGTTTTCCCTTTTAGTTGTTGTGGTCAACTTGTGCCTCGCGGTGTATTCTTAGAGTAGTCAGGGCGCTAATGACCATTGAAGTTGTGCGCCCTAAAACCACAAAAAAAAAAAAAAAAAAAAAAAAATTGACGTTGCAGCAAAGCCATGATGGAAAACCATTGATGTCACTGAGCGGGCGTAGGTTCGAAATTGTGCAGATGACGGAGTTATCTACGAGTTTGCTCCGTTCGTACAGAACTCGTCACATCAGATAAGACTGGTGTAAGTGTTCTGCGTATCGTTGACGCAGAAGGAACCTGTCAGACTTTCGAAACTCTTCGTTGTTTGGCATTGTTTGTGCCTGGTGGTGTTGCAGTACAGCACGTGCCTGGAACCAGAGAGAACGCAGTATCGAATCCCGGCCGGACCAAGGATATTTTCGACCCACCTTTAATCTAGCTTTCATCTCTCAAGGTTGCGAGGAGTCGCCCGTAGCGACAAGTGGTTCGGATTCCACGTTAAAGTATCGGTCCTTTTGCCTCGGTTGTGTAATTGGGGTAGGTTAGGGTTGCGCAAGTAGCCGACGTAGCTTTCGATTGAAGGGCTTTCACCAAGCTATTATTATTAGTAGTAGTAGTAGTAGTATCATTATTTGTGAAGGCTGACCGTAACTTCTGTTGGCATGCTTCTCTGGAATCCGAAACTGAAGCTTAGCGTTTATACCGGCGTAATATAAAATATTCGAGCGTCAGGTTCATAATTTCAGCCTCCTTAATTTCTGCTCTGGTACTCGCCATTTCAGAATTTCAGATACGCACGTAATTCATGTAAATTGCCCAGATTTAAATAATTGAAGTAGCGTCAGTTATTCCGCACCCCACCGCTCTCTCTCTCTCTCTCTCTCTCTCTCTCTCTCTCTCTCGCAGAGGCGCACGCACGTATTTTGAGTGGAAGAATGGTGCTTTTTTTATTACTGTTGAAAGTATTTATCTGCCTGAATTCAGAAACATTTTAAAGAAAGAGTGTAGCACTGATCTGGTCTAAGTTAATTCTTACAAACAGTAACAAAATAGCAATGACGCACTGTTAATGACGGTAATATCGCCGTTATTGGTTTCGAATGACAGATTCGTCATCAGATGGCCGTTCACGTATATTTTTTCATTGAAATTACGTTACATATAAGTCGTCGACTGTTCCTGGCTGTGGCGAAAGTTTCTTGGGGAGAACATGACAGCACGAATCTATATGATAAAAATGTGACTACTTATGAGCTTTTAACAGTTGTTCGTAGATGCCGTTTTACTTTTTATAAGAATAAACTTGTATCTTTGCTCAGCAGCGGTCTCACAATGTCAATTCAAAAAACTGGGAATACGAATTCTGTTCATGCGGAATAAGTACAGATTATCCCTCGAGGTTAGACTTCACAGTGAGTGCTGCTTGAACATCTGCTCAGGATGAATATAATGACTTTATCTGGGTATCTCCAATCGTTTGTGAACCAGAATAATTCAGGAGCCAGTCAGACGTAATGTGACCACAAGGAGTTCAGAGGGATGTCCATGCTTTGCCAAATAACTAATCGAAACTGATTTGCGTGCAGTCACTTTATCGTCTTGGTGTACGCTAGGATTACTTTACCGTTAATAATAGTCCGAGCAGTGTGGAGCAGCACGTAGCAGTGTATACGCAGCTGCACCTGGGTAGGTGGCGCAGTGACAACACACTGGCCCCGCATTCTGGAGGATGGCTGTCCAAATTCCCTTACGACCATCTAGAATTTGGTTTCCGTGCTTTTCCCTAAATCTATTAAGTGGAATTTCAGGTTGGTGCTTGTGAAAAGTACACGGACAGTACCCTCCTCTATCCTTACCCGAATACGGGCATGTGCTCATGATTACGTTTCTCGTAGTATCTCCTTTAAATTGTACTTCGCAGCAAACGCATATACAGGGTATTTCTAAGTCCTTGCGTTAAACATCTAGTGGTGATAGATCACAACTTTTGTTACAAACAAAATGTCTACTGACGCTTTCCGGCTACACTAGCCGTCAAGTCGTGCCATACACCAGGACCACCTACATCCACAGCATCAACTATGTACATGACAATTTCGCAATAATGGACATGTGGTACACACAGAGCTTTAGGTCAGGGGATGCCTCTTAATATCGTGTCGGACCTCCTTTTGTACGGTATTGTACAGCAACTCGACGTGGCTTGCACTCAACAAGTCGTTGGAAGTTACTTGCAGAAACAGTGATGCCTGCTGCCTCCGTAAGCGTCCACAGCTGCGAAAGTGTTGCAGGTGTAAAATTTTGTACATGAACTGACATCTCGATTATGTCCCATAAATGTTCGGTGTGATTCACGTGGGGCGATCGGGATGGCCAAATATTCGCTCGAATTGTACAGAATGTTCTTTAGACCAATAGCGAACAATTGTAGCCCAGTGACATGGCGCATTGTCATCCATAAAAATTCCATCGTTGTTTGGTACCATGAAATCCATGAATGGCTGGAAATGGTCTCCAGGTAGCCGAACATAACCGTTTCCAGTCAGTGATCGGTTCAGCTTGATCAGTGGATCCAGTCCATGTAAACATATCCTACACCATTATGGAGCCGTCACCGTCTTGTGCAAACTTTCTTAAGAACGTGGGGTTTGCGCCACACTCGAACCATATCATCAGCTCTTACCAACTGAAATCGGAACACATCCGACCAGGCCAGGGTTTTCCATCGTCTAGGGTCCAACTGTTGTCACGAACACAGAGACGCTGAAGGCAATGTAGTGAAGGCACTCGCCTCGGTCGTCTGCCGCCATAGCCCATTAACGCCGATTTTCGCCGCACTGTTGATTTGTGCAGTTATTTCATGCAGTGTTACTTGTATGTTAGCACTGACATCTCTAAGCAAACGCTGCTGCTCACGGTCGTTAAGTGAAGACGACGGCCACTGCGTTACCCGTGGTGAGAAGTAATGCCTAACATTTGGTACCCTCGGCACACTCTTGACACTGTGAATCTCATAACATTGAATTCCCTAACGGTTTCCGAAAAGGAATGACCCATGTGTCTAGCTCCAACTACCATTCCGCGTTCAAAGTCTGTTAATTCCTGTCGTGCGGCCATAGTGAAGTCGGAAACTTGTTCCCATGAATCATGTAAGTACAAATGACAGCTGTGCCAATACAGTGCCCTTTTGTAATTTGTGTGCACGATACCACCGTCATCTTTGTATGTGAATCTCACTTTTGTCGCCTCAGTGTCTTGTGTCCCGTACCATTAATGTGACAACCTCTCAGAAACCTGAATAACCACCATTTGCAGCGCGAACCCCTGCTAGACGTTCAGGAAGAGTGTCATTGAGGTTCTAGGAGGTACCGACTAGTATGTGGAGTCATGCTAACTCTAGTGCCGTGGACATCTGCACTCGGTTTCCCAGTTGACGTGAACAGCTAGATCGAGGTGGTCCGAGAGATTTTCGATTGGATTGAAATCCGGGGAGTTTTTTGGCCAGGGAAGTGCGGTAAAGTCATCCTAGTACCCTTCGAGCCACGCACGCACACTGCGAGCTGTGGCACTATGCATTGTCCTGCTGGTAGATGCCATCGTGCCGAGGAAAAAGGAACTGCATGTGAAGTTGCGGTATTGGCGTGAAAATCCCAGCTTTCGTTGCGTATGAACAGCAGTCAGCATGAGTGCGTGAATCAGGCGTCTGCCGCGGAGGTTCATACGCAGCAACGTTCGCTGACTGGTCTTTGAGGAGACACTGTTGGTAGCCCCACTTGGTTCACTTGGGCGGTCGGTTCCTCAACAGTTACACGTCTGTTCGCCCATACACACCTCTCCAGCTGTCATTCACCACTGTGGTTTCCGCAGTACGACAACGACTGCACTGTTTTCCGCATCCCCCGACGCGCGTAGTATATACCCTTCACTGATAATGCTGCTAGTCGCCGTCTGTGAGTGGCTATTCCACGTTGACATAGAAGATAGGCGGTGGACGCATTAAAGTTACTACACCATGTTCATACCATTATAAGCTTTAAAGTCTGCCAGATTACGACAAAATAGTCAGAACTAGTTGCAGTAAAATAAAGTTTTACTGCAGCTTCGGTCGAAGAAAGACAGCAGCATACCGCCTTCAACGGGACCTTGAATAATGTTAAAACCAATTTTCGAGGTGATGACAGCTCTGCTTCGTAACAGCTTTTTGGCGGTACAGTAAAAATGTATTTCCGTAGCATCGGCTGGCCGTGGTGGCCGAGCGGTTCTAGGCACTTCAGTTTGGAACCGCGCGACCGCTACGGTCGCAGGTTCGAATCGTGCCTCGGGCATGGATGTGTGTGATGTCCTTAGGTTAGTTAGGTTTAAGTAGTTCTAAGTTCTAGGGGACTGATGACCTAAGATGTTAAGTCCCATAGTGCTCAGAGCCATTTGACCCATTTGAACCTTAGTATCGCTAAAGGTACTTCTGAAACAGGTCATCATCCCGTCCTTCACCCATACTCTTCTAAATAGGCGTACATTCTGTCTCGAGTGACCAGGGGAATAAACTCGCGCTGTGGTGAAGTCACGGTACTCACATTTGGAAAGAGCCGACTCCATATATCAGTTCACCACTTAGTTTTCCTCAACTACCTGAGGCGAATGCCACAACATTGCCCTTGGAAGGGCGACGATCGCCTTTCTGCCCCATCCTTGGAACAGCACCCCCTAGTTTTATGCTCCGACCGTGGTGATTTCTTCTAATGAACTAGACGTAATTATTTCGTCCTTTCGGCCATACTCGCAGTGAGCCGACAGACCGAAGCTACGGCACTCGCCCCGTCGTTTTAAACCACACACAAACGTTAAAGACGTTGATCGGTGGCAAAGAGCATCCATAAATCGAATCTGTGGCCATGCGAGGATGTTGTTGATGTGTCGTTATTAGCCGCGTAGCGACGCCTTTGCGAGTTTATTAAAGAAACCGCCGGATTCCATGATTATTTTTCCAAGTTAAAACCGCTATTTCTGTTAATTAAATTCCTCGCAGACGAATTTCAACTGCTTCTTCTACCACTGAGACCAAAAAGGATGAAGTCGACGGTAGAGTTTCGACAATTTTTATAACGTATAGTGTGACCGGTATCGATACACTGTTGTGCCACAGACGATTTATTGGGCTATGAGTGCGAAGTGTGCCTTCGGTGCTCCATGCATCTATGGCGGGTTGTACGAAAGGCCAAACTCGCAGGGAATCTTGTAAATCAAACCCTTGCGGAGTTTCGAGTCATCTTTGACGGAAACCAAAAGTGCTGTCGTCTTCGGTGGAGGGCGAAAAATCGCTCTGCATCAGTTGTTAATTGTACCACTACGCGTTTCGTGACTCACCATCATCTTCTACATCTACATCCATACTCCGCAAGCCACCTGACTGTGTGTGGCGGAGGGTACTTTGAGTACCTCTATCGATTCTCCCTTCTGTTCTAGTCTCGTATTGTTCGTGGAAAGAAAGATTGTCGGTATGCCTCTGTGTGGGCTCCAATCTCTCTGATTTTATCCTCATGGTCTCTTCGCGAGATATACGTAGGAGGGAGCAATATACTGCTTGACTCCTCGCTGAAGGTATGTTCTCGAAACTTCAACAAAAGCCCGTACCGAGCTACTGAGCGTCTCTCCTGCAGAGTCTTCCACTGGAGTTTATCATCATCTCCGTAACGCTTTCGTCATTACTAAATGATTCTGTAAGGAAGCGCGCTGCTCTCCGTTGGATCTTCACTATCTCTTCTATCAACCCTATGTGATAGGATCCCACACTGCTGAGCAGTATTCAAGCAGTGGGCGAACAAGCGTACTGTAACCTACTTCCTTTGTTTTCGGATTGCATTTCCTTAGGATTCTTCCAATGAATCTCAGTCTGGCATCTGCTTTACCGACAATCAACTTTATATGATCATTCCATTTTAAATCACTCCTAATGCCTACTCCCAGATAATTTATGGAATTAACTACTTCCAGTTGCTGACCTGCTATTTTGTAGCTAAATGATAAAGGATCTTTCTTTCATGTATTCGCAGCACATTACACTTGTCTACATTGAGATTCAATTGCCATTCCCTGCACCATGCGTCAGTTCGCTGCAGATCCTCCTTCATTTCAGTACAATTTTCCATTGTTACAACCTTTCGATATACTACAGCATCATCCGCAAAAAGCCCCAGTGAACTTCAGATATCATCCACAAGGTCATTTATGTAAATCGTGAATAGAAACGGTCCTACGACACTCCCCCGCGGCACACCTGAAATCACTCTTACTTCGGAAGACTTCTCTCCATTGAGAATGACATGCTGCGTTCTTAAGGCGAAGAGTTGTGTGGCTATGTTCTTGGTGAATTTTCTACCTGAAGATGATGATGGCGTCCCTTTCTTTTCCGAGCAGTCTAAAAGTGACTGGCGTAAGTTTTTTTTTCACCTAATTTCCAAGCAATGTATGTTTATTTTGGTAGGTAGTTGCACCACATAGAAGGAAAGCGTCTGTGAAATCCTAGTGGGTTGCGTATGACCCGATGGCGGCGTTTGCGTCAGAGACGCGTTATCTGGGAGGTCGCGGGCCCTTCTGTTCCAAACTGTGACGTCCGTCCGATAGAGAAAAGAGGAGGGCCTGTTTTATGCGTGCTCTGCGGGAACGGCGGCGCCCCGCGATGCGATGCGGCCCGCCTCTGCTGTCGGCCGGACTGACAGACCGAGACCGCTACACGCGGCCGGGGTAGGAGCGCTCGCACGTCATCGCGTCCAGCCGTAGCGGACGTCCGAGCAGTGCGCCAGTTTCGTCCACGTCCGACGCACCTCCAGGCTCTGGCAGCGCAGACCGACTGGCGCCTATATGCTGTTCTTCGCCCCGCTGCGACGATTGTTGCTCCGTAGTAACGATGCGAATCAATCTCAATGTTGGCAACCTTATGGGGGCGTTTCCAGCGTTTTCATTGGTATGGACGTGCAAGCAGCAGACTAAGGTACTCGCAGCAGATCAACGTGCGTTCGTGTGTGTGTGTGTGTGTGTGTGTGTGTGTGTGTGTGTGTGTGTGTGTGTGTGTGTGTGTGTGTCCTCGGCGTTATTGTATAACATACCAGTAGCCGCTCCCGCACCCGATTCTTTAAAGAATTGAATTCCCGTGTGTAAAACGGCATATCTCCCGAATCATATGGCGTACAATGGCGTAATATTTTAGGCACGTTCGCTGGTATATGTGGATACTGGCTGCAAAATGTGTTGGGAATAGAGTTAGTGGCGAAGGAGTGATAAATCATTCCTGACTTGCAGTTTTACTGCGTGAACAGCGAAAGTGTAGTTAGCGATAATAATTTTTCCTTGAATCATTTTGTACGGGGTGGCAGCGAGAAATGGTTTCGAAAAGAATTGAAATGATATGTAAGGTTTGCTGGAAGTCGCTAAATGTTCTGTCTCAATTATTGGATGAACTGTTTTCCGGATAATTTGCGCGCCTTGAGGTACGGTACACTGTTTAAAGTGTAGTACTTGCCTTATTGCGTTAAACTTTTAACTTAAGACCATTGCTCTTAACGAGTGGATTTTCACAACAATGTAAATTTTTAAATTCGACCGATAACTGTACGAAATACTGACAGTCATATTTTTGTTGCCCCTGCAAGCCGTTAAAAGGCAACTTTCAACTAGGACCTGCGCCGGGTTAGCCGTTTAGTAATGTAGATTAAAAATATAAACTATTTTTGACCCACGTTATGCTTACCGATGTTTAGCCGAGTCTTTGATACCGTTTTTCCGCGTATACGCCTAGCAACAACACAACTCTCAGCATCTGAAGAAGACGAACTGGCCCGTTCGTCTAAATATCCAGAGAAATGGAATCAACAACTTTGCTGACTGGACGTCGTTAATCAGTCTCGCCGAGGAAACTTGAGAGTTAGTATCTTTGAGAAGTCATTCAGGAGGATACGAGTTCGCCAACCACTTGTCTCGTCCCTGAAACACACTTTAAAATATTGTAGTCTTATATTACGAAAATTTAAATAACGTCGCCATCAAACTAATATACTCACTCACCATTATTTTCATTAGCAGTATGAATCTTGTTTGATGATGATGTTTTTAGGGTTCCGTGCCTCAATCTGTAACAACGGAACCCTTACAGGATCTCTTTGTTGTCCGTCTGTCCGACTTTCAAGGACCCTTTTTCTCAGGAACGAGTGGACGTATCAAGTTCAAATTTATGTCAGATATTAAGGTCTATGATTCCTTGGCGGTGTAAAAACTGTAAGCATCTAGGTCAGTGCAATTAAAAAATACAGTCGTTTATGTCACTATTTTAATACTTGAAAACTCATTCGTCTGAACACACAGAGTACTTACCGCTGACCTTGAATCATTAAATTTGGCAAAAAGCAAGGTTTCACAGCACAAGTAAAGGAAAAAAATCCTAAAAGTGTTAATTCGAAATTACATAACACGAAAAAATTTTTGTCCTTTTTTATCCGTCTGTCGGTCTGATAAGACTTTTTTTTTATTCTATCTTTTCAGGAACGAATAAACGCGTGAAGTTCAAATTTATGTCACATATTAAGGTCGATGGTCTCTTGGCGGTGCAAGATTTTAAGCATCTAAATCAGTGGACCCAAATGTTGCGCCTTTTATTCACATATTTAGAAATTCGTAAACTCACTCATCAGAACCTATTGAGTACTTACTGTTGACCTAGAACCATGAAATTTGGCAAGAAGAAACCTTTCAGAGTACAAGTAAAGGGAAAAACTCTGAAATTGTTAATTTTTCTTTTGCCATTTGTTATCCGATTTCAAACTTGAGATTAAGACATTCTTGAAAGTCTTGGAGTCTCTGAGACAGATATCATACCAGTATCAATGTCAACAGCAGGCAAAAATTGTCAATATCCTCGATTCCCGGAATGGATACAGTGTCTATGAACACATAATTAAATTCGTATGGAAACCTCAGTGCGCGTGTCCTACACGCACCTAGCCAATTTTTTGTTTTCCTGTAACAACCATGTTTTCGTACTATTTCTATTTTTACGTGCGACTCGTTCCAGAATCCCGTCAAGCTGTAATGGCATGCGGGAGGACGTGTCAGATGCTAAGTCAGTCGCCAAAATCTCAAAGATTTCCCTTGTTCGCACCAGTCGGCACTTTTCCTTTGCGAAAAGTGCGTGGCGTTGTGTTTTAAGTACTTTGTCGGAGCATGTCTGAGAGTGTGCGTGAATGGTCGAGCAGGGTGTGCGCATACCCATGAATGTGCTTTCAATGCTGCGGAGTGGGAAAACGTACCGAAGATTAAAGATCTCTCTCTAGTGCCGTCACAAGCTGTTTGAGATAACAGCGTTGTCACTCCATGTGCACACTTTGCTTGACTGGGCTTAGGATATAATTCAGTGTCGTACTTATGTTCTTCGCGGCGTGGGGGGGGGGGGGGGGGGGATGAAAACTATGCTGGTGAACTGCCGAAGAGTTTTAGTATGATGTGAAAATCAGTTATAATTATTCCAGTGTGTGTGAGGATTTTTTAGACACTTTCGGAAGTTTCGTTACAATCATTTATTTGCACGAATGGTGCACAAGCTTTTTGTGTGTGTGTGTGTGTGTGTGTGTGTGTGTGTGTGTGTGGTCTTCTAGTCGGAAGTTGTGAACTGTTTGTTGGAGCCGCTGTCTGACGGTGTAAGACGTACAGTTTACTCCAATTACCCGTGCGAGCAGGAAGAGCTCTCCCTTCCGCAGGAACCATATCGGTGTGGTTTGCGGTGAAAGGCGTTGCGACAATTGACGACACTAGTGCGTCATTGGAGGGTCCTGTTCCCGGACGGCTTCTGCGCAAGCGGCATTGCGGTACTGTGCGGTTGCACCTGTGCGTGCCACTGCGAAACTTAATCCAAGCGTACAGCCGTGCCCTATCTGAAATACATGTCGGCACGCTGCTCAAATTTGTGCTGTAGCCTCCTTCCTTCTACCCCTCCCACCCACCAACTCGTTGTCTCAGGTTAGTAATGACGGTTCGAATATCTCCTCAAGCGCGGAAATAGGTCCAGTGAGCGATTAGTTACTGTACCCTTAAAATAAATTCCTGTGTGTGTGTGTGTGTGTGTGTGTGTGTGTGTGTGTGTGTGTGTGACATCAGACGGAGGAGCTGTGTGTGGCCGCATACACCCCATGCCGTTATTAGAGATTTTGGCATGTGTCGTATCCGTTTTTGGCGGAACTAAGCAAGTTAGGGGTAGCCTAGGAAGGAAGTAACGCAATTTAACACTTCAACTTGTGTGTCGATGCCAGTGACAGTATTGTGGGGACAGTTTGTCATCGCAAACACATTGTAAAACTGTCAGATGCATTGACGGATCACGCTCTTGCATCGCCCTGTATGAAATAACGGTAGTTTTCGTTGTTAGTTCTCTGGGAGAGAGCGTTGTAGTATATTAGTCATATATCTATCTGAAGGTGTGGTTTGGAGGAAAATGAGCCCAGTAATTCGCGTTGCGCTAATTGCACACCAAACTCGTGTTCTCACTTCACGCTGAGGTTCTTGGAGTAACAGGTGAGGATTTTAAGAACTCTAAGGTCGACGGTTCTGCAAGTTCACGTGCTCCGATAAATGTAGTCATGCTTCATCAAGGTGTAGCAGGGAAGAGGTATATCGGGATAAGTCTCACTGGCAGGCATCAGAGTGCAGCACTTAGTTGCTGCACGGACGTCGAGCAAAAATATCTAAAATGGTCAGTCGATGCTCTACCGTTACTTTGTCAACTTTTAGTTTGAGTTCGTGCACAGCTTTCTGAGTAGATTGCGCAGACACAGCAGTCTGAAGTGCTAGTGCTAAATGCCGTAACAACTTTCTCGGCCTTGTTACGATACACCACATACTAAAGGTTGAGGAACGGGATGGAGCCATTTTGTTTGTTCGCGGATTGAAAAGCACTTGGCGCTGACTTCAGTTGAGGATTCAAATAGTTCTGTATTTCACAGTGGTGCTGGTGCCATGCGAAATGTATCAGTCGTGTGATATGCGTTGTAATCCCTATTGTTATACCCATGTACATTATAAGGGATACAATCAGGTTTGAATCGAATCCTTGTGGAAGGCACATTCATATTACCAAGTTTGAATCGGTTTCATTTTCTCGTGGTATTGTCATGCGTAATAATATAGAACACCTGGCTGCTTCCTACTCATTTGTTGATTTTTCATTAAATTAAACCGCGTAAGCTTTTAATTTAAACGCCAGCTCGTCCATGATCGATAAGCATTTTCGCTGTACCGGGAGTCAAACTTTCATCTTACACCAGTCCTTATGTTGCTTGTCGAACCCGGGCACTAGTACGGAGCCGCGCGGTATAGCCATGAGGTTTGGGGCGCCTCGCCACGGTTCGCGCGGCTCCCCCCGTCGGAGGTTAGTGTCGTCTTCCCTCGGGCGCGCGCGCGCGCGCGCGTGTGTGTGTGTGTGTGTGTGTGTGTGTGTGTGTGTGTGTGTGTGTGTGTGTGTGTGTGTGTGTGTGTGCGCGCGCGCGTAAGTTAGTTAAAGTTAGATTAAGTAGTGTGTCGGCCTAGGAACCGATGACCTCAGCAGTTCGGTCCCATAGGAACTTACCACAAATTTCACTAGTCCGGAATGAATTAAGTCATGTGCAGGTAAAGCTCTAACTAGGAGATCAATTTAAACAGAACTCAGTCTGACAGTGCCTCGCTCCTGCCCCTCCACTCTCCACTACATCTTTCCTGCTGGTCTGTCGCTCTGTGTTTTGCAGAAGGAATGTATGTTTGAGCCCTTCAGCCTTTCGTTAGCCACACTTTCCTTCTACATTGCGCTTCACTGCCATTTACTTTTTTATGTAATTATTTTATACACTGGACGAATGTAAAATAATCACTGCCTTTCTTCACTTGTAAGATGCAACAGTTTGTTTTATTGACTAAACCGAAATATTATCTTTCTTTCTATTAATGATAAAATAAATTTACTTGCTTGAATTTAAAATTTCTTCGTTAGACGTAAAGTGTTTCCGCGATCTTGTGTTCATAATTTTTATTAATATAAGCAATTTTACTATTCTACATTAACATTTCTTCTTTGAATAATACTATGAGATCATCGGGCCTCCTCTACCATCCAGTGATTAACAGTATGTATACTAAAGTACCTACAACTTAATTTGCATAACATGCAAAATACTGAATTATACGTCTTGAGGCGGTTTTTATTACTGTGTAAAGTAAAATTTTGTCGCTCAGTTCTTACTGAAAGAGGTAATGCATGTATTCGTGAGCTAAGTACTACTGATACCATGTTATTAGGCAGTCTAGCTAGCACTCCGTCTTCACGCCACAAGTGGCCCATCGGGATCATCCGACCGCCTTGTCATCTTGAGTTGAGGATGCGGATAGGAGGGGCATGTGGTCAGCACACCGCGGTCGTTTTGATGGTTTTCTTTGACCGGAGCCGCTACCATTCGGTCGAGTAGCTCCTCATTTGGCATCACGAGGCTGAGTGCACCCCGAAAAAATGGCAACAGCGCATGGCGGCTGTATGGTCACTCATCCAAGTGCCGGCCACGCCCGACAGTGCTTAACTTCGGTGATCTCACGGTAAGCGGTGTATCCACTGGGGCAAGGCCGTTGACCGTTATTAGGCAGTGGCTGAGCGATGCTCGGCTGTTTCCTCTCTCGCTGGAGTCGTAGTCCAGCCGAGCTGAGAGAGGCTGCGCGCCGGCGAGGAAAGACGCTCAGTGGCGCGTGGGAGCAGCGCGCCTCCTGTGACGTCAATGGCGGCGGGAAAGCGCGTTCCAGCGCCCGGCGACGCTCCCCTTCTGGGGACCCACCACCACCACTTTCCAGCCGAGCAAGCACCTGAAGACGAAAACGAACTTCGGAAACGGTTCTTCGCTGTCTTGTTTACGTGTTAAGGCCCGAATTGGAGAGCTGAAACACTAGTGCGGAGTGAAGCTTCTGTGGGAGATATTTCTGCGGAGCGCGGGGTTCTTGCTGGGATGTGCGGCTTTTCGCAGGTGGTTGTGGTGACAGATTGATCTGTAGCTTAGCCAGAGATCTAGATTATGTAGGTAGGTGATTGTTTAGCTGTGAATTAGCGAGGACTACGAAATTTAGGATACATTGAAATGTGATAGTTTATTTGAAAGTTGACAAAGGCAAGAATGTGAAGGAAAAAAACAACTGAAGTGTTCTGGGCTCCGCAGAAATGTTAACACATTCCATATCCGGCCGCGCGGGGTAGCGTCGCGGTCTAGGGCGTCTTTCAGCAGTTTGGTCCCTTAAGACCTTACCACAAATTTCCAATTTTTTTTCTATATCCGCACAAGTGTCGCTCCGCGCAACGGTCACAAATTACTGAATCGGTTATGTTAGCCCGATCAGCTATCGACGTTTCAGTTGTCCACATCTACTGCTATGCAAGTCACTGTGAAGTGCATGGCAGAGGCTACTTCCCGTCGCACCAGTTTATAGTTCGTCTTCCCCTTCAATTCGCGTGAGGAGCATGGGAAGAATGATTGCTTAAGCCGCATACCCTAATGAATTATTATAATCTTGCATTCGCGATACATACTGAAGGAGTCCGTAGAGGGTTGTAGTATATTGCTACATTCCTAACTTAAAGCTAGCTCTTGAAACTTTGAAAGAAGGCTTTCGCAGGTTACTTTGCGGCATTGCAGGTTTTTCAGAATCTCTTTGACAGTCTCTCAGGGGTCGAAGAAACGTGCGACCATTCGTGCTGTCGTCCTTTGTATACGTTCACTATCCTATATCATACGGGTCGCACAAACTTGAGCAGTATTCTAGGATGGACGGCACGAATGTTTCGTGAGCATTTTCTTAATATCTTGCTGATGAACTGATTTCGACCACCTGCTTTACTTAGAGCTGATCATTACATTTCATAACATTACACAAATTGTTGTAACCAGTACCGTCCGTGTGTGGACAATGACGTAATCATACCCACCTACTCTACCGATTTAGGCAGGAGACTCCATATTTTCCACTTTTCTCCAGCCTCCAGATTGTACCATTATTTTTCCCGTTTTTTAAAATAATTATTGTCGAACCTAATACATTTGTTTTGAACACCCGCCATTTCAGTTTTGCTAAATGGTCAGAAGTCTTGTGCTCATTAATCATTGTTATTCAATATACGTATTGCCGCGCATTTTGTTGAGTGTCTACTCGTGTTGTGCTCTGGTTGGATTTGTTTGTTTGTTGTCATTATGCTTAAGCGCAGTCACTTATTATTCAACGTTTTTATAGTCGGTCTAAATCTTTAGAATGAATGTTTGAGAGTGTTATTTTGTTACCGGAATCCCGAAAAGACTTTATTTTTGTATAAGTGGTCATTTCGCAACCACCATAATCGTAATATTCGTAGTACTAAAAAGTTGAAATGAGATGATTAAAACTTATGGTCGAATTGTTATGACGGAAATAAATAGGTTAACTGTTTTCTGTGCACCACGCACCAGTCCGCTATTGGTAAGTGGTTGCCTTTTCCTTATATTACGAATCAACATTTTGCGATAGTCTCAGTGAAGTCATTTTCGTTTTTATAGATGTTGTATTGCTTTGTGACGTGATAGGGAAAGACAAATCAGTTGTCTCGAGATTATAGTGAAACTGAGCCGCGGTTTTTTGTCATTTGCACCTCCAGATTTTTAAAACTGAATCTCTCGATTTTTGAAAGTTGGAATCTGTGCGTAACGATTATGTGCTTTTGTGTCCACCGCGCAACACACAAAAATTGGTTTCTAATCGGCAACAACTTTATTTGTATGAGTTGACTGATTCCAGTTGACTCATTGATTTTGTAGGCCTAGGATACTACTGGTTTGCTTTTTATGGAGTACATAATTTTACATTTTTGTACAGTGAAAGCAAGGCCTCTTTGATATCTTTATCTTATCAAGACCGGACGAAATATTTTTTAAGCTTTCTCCATACGATATTTCAACACAGATAATTGCATCAAGTGCGAAAAATCTCAGATTATAAATCCTAGTCATTGAAATAAATTGTCAATTTTTTTTTTCCCTACGGTCGCAGGTTCGAATCCTGCCTCGGGCATGGGTGTGTGTGATGTCCTTAGGTTAGTTAGGTTTAAGTAGTTCTAAGTTCTAGGGGACTGATGACCACAGCAGTTGAGTCCCATAGTGCTCAGAGCCATTTTTGTCAATTTTTAGCACAAATTGCCCATGGAAATCAGCTGTTCTGATGGCCGTTTCTCTTCAGTTAAATATTTCTATTTGTCCTACGCTGCAGTTACTCCGTCAAGTTCAGCCGACAATTATAAAAACTAGTTTCAACCTGATAAAATGGCTGAGTGTTTGCAATGGAGTGAAAATTGATTCTGAAAGAGGAAATCCAGCAGCTAGGACCTGATTTCCAAAATCGGTATTGCAGTGTTTAGACGACGTGTCCGAAGCGGCATTGGGAAATGGGTTTACAAAAACCGAGTTTGGACTCCTCTTGTAAATGTAGCATCTGAAACGTAATGTTATCGAGTGTGCCACTCCATTGTGCTACGACCTTGCCTTACCCATTATGTAACGGTTGTCGGATGGCCTCCGGTTATTTGAATATACGGTTACACAGGAATTTAACGAATAGACTTCCATGATTTTACCTTAAAGTGGATGTTGCAACTACTTTAACGTATTAGGCGTCAAAGGTGAGACAGACCTGGATCAAATTCAGTCCTTAGAACTGACGACTATTGACCTCGTGCAGCAGTCTACTTGAATGTGTCTTTTAGGACCTTCTGCACAATACTGTCTACGCAAATGCTGAACTAATTCCGCATCTCCGACTCAGAAGCACATTCCATGAAAATATGAACAGCTGCACAGCAAGGCTATTTCACTGATAGATGGCGTACGCGATTTTTCTGTTTGGGTAATTGCCGACAAGAAAAGCACCCTGCTACGGATTAGCTCTGCTACAGCTGTCAAACTTACTTAAACCATTGAAATTGGGTCTAGTGATCTTTCCGGAACCTGTGATCATTTCACGAAATAAAATTTCTGTTGTAGACTAAAACAAAAAAAAGTCTAATTTGCTGGTCCCTGTATGAACCAATAGTGTCGGCAGTATGTGAATTTTCTGCATTGAAAATGGAGCTATAATGCCCTAAAACTGGTATAAAAAGAAACAAACTTAGTAGCTGCGTGGTGAAAAGCAACTTTTTCTCTTCCACAGTGTGTTCTTAGATATTGAAAAGTCATGTGTTTTTCGCCATTTCCCCTTTCAAATAAATGCACTTCTTCAGCTTTTTCCCTATACATAGGTTACATCGATTTCTGTAAATGAGAATTAATAAAATATGTAATAGTTATTTAATAATGTAACACTGTTTGCAAACATGAGTGTTTCAAGTCGCTCTAAAGAAATACCGAAATTATCATCGAATTGAATGACCTTCTTTCCCACATTTCTTCTCTCGTATTTATAATGTTACAGCTCTTTTTTTAAAAAATTCGGAACCATCTATTTTTGATGAGATTGGCGCGTTAACTGGCAGAAGTTTCTCGTTAACAGAGCCTGCCACACGCGAGCTAAAACTGAGAAACAGGAGAATTAGAGGTTAAGTAAAGTACTGACGATTAGGAGGCCGGAAGGAGTTCAGAGTCCCGTTCCTCCGGGTCATGAGGCCAGTTTTCTTGGTCCTAGCAATAGGGAACGATTGGCAAGAAACGGGGAAAGAAGTACAGTAGAAGAAGAATGGGTAGCTTTGAGAGATGAAATAGTGAAGGCAGCAGAGGATCAAGTAGGTAAAAAGACGAGGACTAGTAGAAATCCTTGCGTAACAGAAGATATATTGAATTTAATTGATGAAAGGAGAAAATATAAAAATGCAGCAAATGAAGCAGACAAAAGGAATACAAACGTCTCATAAATGAGATCGAAGGGAGTGCAAAATGGCTAAACAGGGATTTCTAGAAGACAAATGTAAGGATGTAGAGGCATATATCACTAAGGGTAAGACAGATACTGCCTACTGGAAAATTAAAGAGACCTTTGGAGAAAAGAGAACCACTTGCATGAATATCAAGAGCTCAGATGGAAACCCAGTGCTAAGGAAAGAAGGTAAAGCAGAAAGGTGGAAGGCGTATATTGAGGGTCTATACAATGGCGATGTACTTGAGGACAACATTATGGAAATGGAAGAGGAAGTAGATGTAGATGAAATGGGAGATATGATACTGCGAGAAGAATTTGACAGAGCACTGAAAGCTTTAAGTCGAAACAAGGCCCCGGGAGTAGACAACATTCCGTTGGAACTACTGATGGCCTTGGGAGAGCCAGTCCTGACAAAACTCTACCATCTGGTAAGCAAGATGTATGAGACAGGCGAAATACCCTCAGACTTCAAGAAAAATATAATAATTCCAATCCCAAAGAAAGCAGGTGTCGACAGATGCGAAAATTACCGAACTATTAGTTTAATAAGTCACAGCTGCAAAATACTAACACGAATTCTTTACTGACGAATGGAAAACTCTTAGAAGCCAACCCCGGGGATGATCAATTTGGATTCCGTAGAAATGTTGGAACACGTGAGGCAATACTGACCTTCACAAGATAGATTAAGGAAAGGCAAACCTACATTTCTAGCATTTGTAGACTTAGAGAAAGCTTTTGACAATGTTGACTGGAATACTCTCTTTCAAATTCTGAAGGTGGCAGGGGTGAAATACAGGGAGCGAAAGGCTATTTACAGTTTGTATAGAAACCAGGTGGCAGTTATAAGAGTCGAGGGGCACGAAAGGGAAGCAGTGGTTGGGAAGGGAGTGAGACAGGGTTGTTGCCTATCGCCGATGTTATTCAATCTGTATATTGAGTAAGCAGTAAAGGAAACAGTGGAAAAAAATCGGAGTGAGAATTAAAATCCATGGAGAGGAAATAAAAACTTCGAGGTTTTTCCATGACATTGTAATTCTGTCAGAGACAGCAAAGTACCTAGAAGAGCATTTGAACGGAATGGACAGTGTCTTGAAAGGAGGGTTTAAGGTGAATATGAACAAAAGCAAAACGAGGACAATGAAATGTAGTCGAATTAAATCGGGTGGTGCTGAGGGAATTAAATTAGGAAATGACACACTTAAAGTAGTAGATGAGTTTTG
Source organism: Schistocerca serialis cubense (assembly GCF_023864345.2). Classification (NCBI taxonomy): domain Eukaryota; kingdom Metazoa; phylum Arthropoda; class Insecta; order Orthoptera; family Acrididae; genus Schistocerca; species Schistocerca serialis. The sequence goes on from NC_064638.1 coordinate 484,637,060, forward strand.
CTGTTTGGGGAACAAAATAACTGATGATGGTCGAAGTAGACAGGATATGAAATGTAAACTGGCAATGGCAGGGAAAGCGTTTCTGAAGAAGAGAAATTTGTTAACGTCGTATATAGATTTAAGTGTCAGGAAGTCTTTTCTGAAAGTATTTGTATGGAGTGTAGCCATGTATGGAAGTGAAACATGGACAATAAATAGTATAGAGAAGAAGAGAATAGAAGCTTTCTAATTGTGATGTTGAAGATTAGATGGGTAGATCACATAAGCAATGAGGAGGTACTGAATAGAATTGGGAGAAGAGGAGCTTGTGGAACAACTTGACTAGAAGAAGGGATCGGTTGGTAGGACATGTTCTGAGGCTTCAAGGGATCACTAATTCAGTATTGGAAGGCAGCATGGAGGATAAAAATCGTAGAGGAAGACCGAGAGCACTAAGCAGATTCAGAAGGATGTAGGTTGCGGTAGATACTGGGAGATGAAGCTTGCACAGGATAGAGTAGCATAGAGAGCTGCATGTTACCAGTCTCTGGACTGAAGACAACAACAACCACAACAACAACAACACCCATATCATTATCAGTGCGTTAAGTACCGAGGAGGAATTCACGTCTGGCCTCTTTAGTAGTGGAATCGTATCAGACAGCGAATCGCGACACTGCCCCGTCCAGAGCGGGTTGACCTTCTGCCTCTGGCAGAACTGCTAGTGTTCCCCCCGCTCCCTTCTCCCATATTCTTTACGGCAGCTACTGTTTTAGTATGATGTACAATAAAGAACAGATTTTATTTGATCATGGTAAATTGTTAATAATGCATAAGTTATTAATTAGAAATAAAAGACGAGGGGTCAGAATTTAAGAGTTGAGAAAGTATTCCTTTTGAGGAATTGTGTTTTAATTTTAATTTTACGTAGCGGTTCCTTGCTTTGAGCGAAGTGAACTTACTTATTACGTCATTTAAGTCAAGTTGAGCAAATGTGTAGGACTCAACCGACAGTGCAGCTAAATTTGACTGTCACCTTTCATCGATACTCGACCTTAAGTATTTTTTTTTTCTCGTCTCTGATTGTTTAAAACTGCTTTCACAATATACTGCTTTCCACTGTCATAAATATCCTGAAAGCTATTTCATTGTTTGCATAAGCATATCTTATCCTTTACATTGAAAAGCCTTTCATAATACCCTAATGGCATGCCGAGTGAACAATACTAGTCGTCAGCTTTTTCACATGGAACTGTAAAGTAAATATTTCGGCAACTAGCTCCACTGTACCTATATCTCTGCTGTGTTTTGCAGCAATATCATGTGCACAAAAAAAAAATGGCTCTGAGCACTATGGGACTTAACATCTATGGTCATCAGTCCCCTAGAACTTAGAACTACTTAAACCTAACCAACCTAAGGACATCACACAACACCCAGCCATCACGAGGCAGAGAAAATCCCTGATCCCGCCGGGAATCGAACCCGGGAACCCGGGCGTGGGAAGCGAGAACGCTACCGCACGACCACGAGATGCGGGCTATCATGTGCACATTTTTCAAGATGAGCTACAGATCTTTTTCCTACTGGAAATTAGCCTTATGATATTGGGTGATATATGTGAGATCAATTTACACATTGAATTATTATTCCCTCAGATATTTCGAAGCGCACTAGCTCAAACCGTCTCGGCCCTCTTCTCAGCCGACGCAAAACGGCAAAACTCGAAATCTTCGGTCAAAGAACATATTTGCTTCAGTAGCCGCTCACCGATGACGACGACAATGCCGAAAAACATGATTTTGAGAAATACGTGTTCAAACTTCGATAAGTATTTATCATATAAAAAAAGGGAGAAATCTTAAAACTTACGGGATATCATCGATGCCTGGTCGATAATAACTATCGCCCCAGCTAGTGGATGGCCTCTTTCTGCTACTTTGACCTGATAAGCCTTCATTTTCGTCCTCGGAGCCCTTTTCGTCGCTGAGCGCATCGCCGATGGCGTCTCTATTTTCACAGAATTGGCGCATTTTATTGCCGATTTTGATTTGAAAGGCACTAGTCACGTGCATTAATGCGGTATGGCCTACATTTAATATTCATACGGCCAAATTTGAAGTAATGTTGACAGTTTCGCTTCGGCTGGATTGTATTTTTGGAGCGTATCTCCAAATAAACTTGCGGTCACACTTTGAGTAAAGCTGCCCAAACAACGCTCCAGCAAAATTAAGTTTGCTCAAATCGGTTATAAATAGGGGTGATGGCATCGGTTATAACGTGTGGCAATGACGTTTAGTGTTGTGCACGCTCGGCTTCAAACGCTCACAGTATCGTTACTTTTTGAAGTTCGCGCATAATATTTTGGGGAATAGTTCGTCAATACATATATATAGTCTAACTCCGTAATAAAAAAAAATCGAGTTGTTTCGACCGTCACTGTCGTTTTCCCTTAACAACGATCAGTACTTTGGGATCGGAGGCCAACTTACCCCAGTTAGTCCATTGGTGGCTCGTAACATACTAATTTATGTAGGTTACTAATTAATAATAAGATCACTACATATACGGCAGTAGGTGCCGCCTCAGAACGTCAGAATTGGCTTTTGAACAAAAAGGTTTGACGATCACGGAGTTAAACCTTCGCGCGGGGGATGAGCGGTGAGGGGAAGGCAGCGCCGAGTCCTTCCCTCAGTACTGGCGCAGTTGCCCGTGTTTTATGCTTGTGCGAAGGTAGAACTGACACACTCGAAAGTATTGGCAACGCTCGAAGACAAATGAATATCTTTAAACTAACGCTGACATTTTCCGCCAGTGGCAGCACCAATAAAAAAGTCAATTTGTCGTGACCAAACTTGTGCGTATTCCTCTCGGTTAATTCTTAAACCGTCTTCTTCTTAGTCCCCCCACCTTTCTCTCTCTCTCTCTCTCTCTCTCTCTCTCTCTCTCTCTCTCTGGTCAATTTCCGCGCCCTTGTCTGGAGCCTATCTCGTCACCCCTTCTGTTCGGCCCTGGCGCCGTCCTCTCGAGAGCTGTGCGTTGTCGCGCCCTGTCTGGTACAGCTGGTGGTCGGCGAGGCCAGCTTATCGTTATGGCTGCGGCACCGGCGCAGCAGCGGCGCGAGCGCGCAGCCCGCCTGTACGCGCTTCCGGCGGCTGCCTTATCGGCGCGGAGGCCGGACGAGTGTCTTGCGGCGCGCCATCGACATTTCCGGCGACCACGTACCCTAGCTGGCAGTGCGGCGGTGATTCAAAACGTTTCGTCAGCACCCTTTGACGCACGCTGGCCGGGAAGCCGCGTGCGTTCCTCGAAACTTTCGTACAGCCGTCAGCGACAAAGCTGCGTAAGCTTCTGGCTGCCCGTTAAGTGTGTGCTAACTGCCACGCATGAACTGCTGTTCGCGACACCTCACTATCACCCCAAGCCTAATTAGTTTCCTTCCACTTGTGTCTAACTTGTTGGGAGAATCTGTAATCGCTTGCGAATGTCAGGCGGCCCGCCTTAGGTACGGGAGGGGGGTACATGAACCTCCACTTTCTAACTTAATGCAATATAGCTTGTTACACTCCTGCACACTTTGCTGTCAGTTTTCTGTTGTTTTACACTACTGGCCATTAAAACTGCTACACCAAGAAGAAATGCAGATGATAATCGGATATTCATTGGACAAAGTATATTATACTAGAACTGACATGTAATTAGATTTTCACGCAATTTGGGTGCATAGATCCTGAGAAATAAGTACCCAGAACAACCACCTCTGGCCGTAATAACGGCCTTGATACGCCTGGGCGTTGAGTCAAACAGAGCTGGGATGGCTTGTACAGGTACAGCTGCCCATGCAGCTTCAACACGATACCGCAGTTCATAAAGAGTAGTGACTGGCGTATTGTGACGAGCTAGTTGCTCGGCCACCATTGACCAGACGTTTTCAGTTGGTGAGAGATCTGGAGAATGTGCTGGCCAGGGCAGCAGTCGAACATTTTCTGTGTCCAGAAAGGCCCGTACAGGACCTGCAACATGCGGTCGTGCATTATCCTGCTGAAATGTAGGGTTTCACAGGGATCGAATGAAGGGTAGAGCCACGGGTCGTAACACATCTGAAATGTAACATCCACTGTTCAAAGTGCCGTCAATGCGAACAAGAGGTGACCGAGACGTGCAACCAATGGCACCGCATACTATCACGCCGGGTGATACACCAGTATGGCGATGACGAATACACGCTTCCAATGTGCGTTCACCGTGATGCCAAAAACGGATGCGACCTTCATGATGCTGTAAACAGAACCTGGATTCATCCGAAAAAATGACGTTTTGCCATTCGTGCACCCAGGTTCGTCGTTGAGTACACCATCGCAGGCGCTCCTGTCTGTGATGCAGCGTCAAGGGTAACCGCAGCCATGGTCTCCGAGCTGATAGTCCATGCTGCTGCAAACGTCGTCGAACCGTTCGTGCAGATGGTTGTCGTCTTGCAAACGTCCCCATCTGTTGACTCAGCGATCGACACGTGGCTGCACGATCCGTTACAGCCATGAGGATAAGAATGTCTGTCATCTCGACTGCTAGTGATACGAGGCCGTTGGGGTCCAGCACGGCGTTCCGTATTACCCTCCTGAACCCACCGATTCCATATTCTGCCAACAGTCATTGGATCTTGACCAACGCGAGCAGCAATGTCGCGATACGATAAACCACAATCGCGATAGGCTACAATCCGACCTTTATCAAAGTCCTTACACGAGGCATCACAACAACGTTTCACCAGACAACGCCGGTCAACTGCTGTTTGTGTATGAGAAATCGGTTGGAAACTTTTGTCATGTCAGCAAGTTGTAGGGTCGCCACCGGCGCCAACCTTGTGTGAATGCTCTGAAAAGCTAATCATTTACATATCACAGCATCTTCTTCCTGGCGGGTAAATTTCGCGTCTGTAGCACGTCATCTTCGTGGTGTAGCAATTTTAATGGCCAGTAGTGTGAAAAGCGCGGCTTGGCGCCACTCTTACTACCAATCTTGTGTCCATTATAATCCGTATTAACCGAAGTTCAAGGATCTGGATGATGCCCATTAAAGGTTGGTATTTAAATGGCGAAAACAATTGTAGCTTAGACACTTCGATTTAATATGTTGCGGGCTTCAATAAAATCATCGTCCGCCAAAATAACATAAATGAGAATACAGTGTGGAACACTAGGAGTAACTGACAACCCAACATGAATTGCAGTTAATTTACCCAGGTTTCTAGTGCGATCACAGGTCAATCCTAGTGTTTTAATGTGTCAGTTGTCACTTGTTACACGTATGGTAATGTTTGTTGATGGGAGAAATGCCGAGTTACACGTTACACTGTAGGTCTCCCTGTATCTGGCTGGGTAAGTCACTTCATAGGTCGGAGGAAGGCAGCGACGTAATACCTCCAACAGGACGATGCCTAGTAAAGCACTGCGGAGTTCAAAACAATCTTCAGGTTGACGACTGATTTACTTATCACTTTCATAAGCGGGAGAGCGATCCTGTCTGTCAGCTAAGTAACTCTCTCATATACATATAAGTGTTGCTTAGCTGGCAGACAGGAAGCGTCACGTGGCCTATTCCTCTCGCATAACATCGAGGGAGCCGCCGAACTTAATGCCTCCACTTAACGCAGAGATTGGACGGCCAACACATCCTCTCTCCCTGAGATAGTCGGACACAGTTTGCTGGGCAGTGTCCAACATGTACTCTCACTGCTGGCCAAAACGTATTGACGAAAATTCCTTCCCAGACTAGGGTCCTAAGTAGCCACATCAGGGTCGAGTAATATTATGCTACGTGCGTTAGGGACCTCTGTTACGGAGGCGACTATACGCGCTGTAGGAAGGACTCTCAGCGAGGTGGTGTATGGGGGTAGATGAATCGATGGAAATCGAGCTATGCTGACCGCTATTTATTTCTTTCTATTTCACTAGTAAGCAACACTGTGTTTAGCGAGTCTGCGTCCACGAAAGGGAAAGTGATGCGAAGAGTTCACAATCGCTAAATTGTTATATGTGGCAGAGTTTGAAATAGACCTCTTCACTGACATTCAGGTCCATTAAACACAACGCTGTTTGCTAGCTACATTTTGCAGCCACCGCGATGGAGTCAGTAACGGTCAACACCATTCGATTTATATCGATTTGGTTACTACCATTAGCAACCTCATTTCTTAGAGCGCGCTTAGGGAAAGATACTGTCGAAAATCTCTACCCTCAATCTTTGTTTAGCAGTCAGCGGCATGAAAGGTTGAGTGGCACAATCCTGATGAATATCGATTGGATGAGGCAGCTTCTGAACATAACCAGGCCCATAGTAGCATTTGTTTATTGTTTTAGTTCTTTCTTTGCTTTTGTACGTCTGTTACGGTTCGCAGGCACTACAGTACAGAAGAGTATACAGGGTGAAGAAAAATTCACGCACTCGGACTTCGCAGCGCAATTCCTAATATATTGGCAGTATAAAAATCTCTCGCAAAATTTCGTCTTGCGCATATTTCGGGCAGTAAATGGACGTTAAAGATCGGCAATCTGGCAACACTGTAATCTTGTGTACGGTAACTACCTCTGTCAGGATAGAACAGTAGTGCTGTGCATGTAAATGTAAATGTGTGTGAATTCCTAAGAGACCAAACTGCTGTGATCCTATCGATTAATACTGTTATTCTTGTTATCCGTTAGGGCCTCACATCATCAGTATGGCTAGAAACGTCCTTTGAAAATAATTTCGAAGGGACCATTGGGGGAGAGTACCCAGAAAACAGGTTTGGAATCTAGTTGATGCAGCGGCGCGAGACAATTCGCGTCCACGACGTACAAAAGGCTTCTTGAAAAGCTGACCAATGAAAACGTCAATTTCTGTGTTTATAGTACGTAATTGCAAATGTTTTGTGGAAGACCCACTGTAATCGTTGAATGACGATTAAGAAGCCCGATACCGTACCACGCTGACTACTTTCAGCAAATAAAAACAAACATGCCTCAAACGAGAATCGAACTCTCGACCTCCTGCATGCCTACCCAAAACACTGTTCATTGCACCAACTGCACAGCACTGCTCTGTCTGCTGACCGAAGTAGTTACCGTACATGTGATTACAGTGTTACCACATTGCCAATCTTTAACGTCCATTTGCTGGCCGAAATACGCACAGGACGGAATTTTGTGCGAGACATTTTTGTATTGTCAGTATGTGAGGAATCGCGCTGCGAAGTCAGAGTGCACGAATTTTTCTCCATCCTGTGTGTGTGTGTGTGTGTGTGTGTGTGTTTTAGGGAAAGTAAGAGTCTTGTATTCTAAGAAGAAGTGGGCTATTTTCTGTAGGATAGGCCAAAATATGACAAGAAATGTTGGAAATTTTTCAAAACAGTCGTCTCCTCGGCCGGTAATATCTTGGAAGCAAAAAACGACAAACGCGATTTGTTGAAATATGCATAGACTGATTCAGTACCATCGGAGGGAAGAGAGAAGAGAAGGGGGGAGGGGGCAAGTAGAGAAATTAAATCAGCCAATTAAGAACGGGATGGACTAGTTTTTATGACACTGTATGCATTAGTGTGAGAGCTTGTGGAACGAAATTACAAACTATGTAGAAAACGGAGATATACGTACGGACAAGGGTACTGAATATATAATGAACGAGGTTTTTGTCTGTCGCAGGAACACACTTGACTGGCACGAAGAGCTTAAAGTGGAACGTGTTCGTCAGGTATTAGATATCCACGTACATTCCCCCATTTGTGTACTTATTACATTACATAGTAGCCACTCAGACACTCCTTGTGCGACCTAAACAGAAATTGAAATGTGCTGCAATTGAAATTACAAATTACTAGCGTCTGACTCGTCTAAGTTCATTAATAGAAGCTAACCGGATGTCATATACATTGCGGGTACGTGAACACCTGCACGCCGTGAAGCGGTAACCTGTACTGCCCCTTTCAAGCACAGGCAATCAAATGCGATGAAATTTAGTGCGGCTTTTCGTGGAACTGCAAGCGTACGTGACTCAACCAAAACGTTCCCTGACGTCCGTCTCTTCATTGGAACTGGTGGCGCAGAAATCGCGGCGCCGGGAACGGTACTCGTCAGCTTGCGTCCTCTCGTCTCGCTAGCTTCTTTGTGCCGCTCTCACGGAGCTGGCTAGGCAGTCTCCTATTGTGCCCGTGGCTTCTGAATCAGGTTGCCTACAGACTTGGAGAATGAACACGCACTTTTACAACTGGCAGTGTTTTATTTTCCCATATCGAAAGTTGTGTTATTGTAACTGTAGTTGGGTGGTTCATGGGATAAAACAAAGACGCAATTTCTCTTTCCGTTAACACAGTAGCAGAGAAGTCGTATCCAAGAAGTGGAAGAAAATTTTCTTGTCAGAATGTAGACAGGTAGTAATAAGTTAAGGATGTGTTCATGATAACTATATTATGTACCTATATTTAATTATAAACATCGCTTGAGTTTAGTTTTGTAACGTTTTTGTTAATGATACTAATAATAATCGTGTCAGCGAGTCGGAATCATCATACAAATAAAAAATACACGTTACATTTGAGGAAAGGAAAGACGGCAGATATCAAGAGTTTAAGGAACTTCATATTTTCACCCAGAATCTCGCCACAGCGTTTCCACTGGGCTATGCAGATATGACCAAGATCAAGGCACACGACATAAAAGAAAGGCATACTGAAGTTCAACATGATGCGAAGAGCAAAGGCGGTGACGATTAATGCAGTGGCTCGTGTACTACGGGCGCATAGTCCTTCATGCCTTGTACCTTGCTCTGGACATACTTGCATAGCCCCGTGGAGTGGCTGTGGCCAGTTTTTGAGCTGAAACTGTGTCGATAGTATGTGCAATTAAGGCTTCTTGAGCGTCGCAAGTATCTATCAAACCAACACGATTGGTAGGATATCGTATGCCTTCGCTACCATTTTCGTTCGTATGGCACCTTGTTCTGGGCACACATTCGAAAACGGCATTTTAAGTCCGAAACTACTCTGTCGTTACGAACTTTTTTGACAAAGCGTAAGTGGAAAAATGTCACCTTCATTCAACAAATTTGACTGTGGGAAGGAAGATGTGATACAAACTGACACCAGTGGCGCAGGAGGGCTTTTATGTTGTTTGACACCACGGTTTCAATATTGCTATTTAAGCTGTTAGAAATAACTTTAAGATACCTGAAGATTATCCGAAGATCGAAACATGTTGTTAATAAAGAATTGTTTATCGGCAGCTGTTTTAACGGTTGGAATATGACGTTCTTCAAATACTTCCGAGCTTTGGTTTACCACTTGTACAAAATTTTGTGTTAAAATTGGAACTTTGTCAATAATCAGAGTGTATCATACAGTCCTACATCCAACATACCCGGATAGCCGTGCGTGTTACAGCGCCGGCCCAGATCGAATCCGCCCGGCGATTAAGAACGAGGGTTGATGTGCCGGCCAGCCAGGACATGGTTTTTAGGCAGTTTCGCTCATTCCACTAGGTGAATACTGGGCTGTTTCTCAAGTCCCGCTTCAGTTACACGATTCGAATACATTTAGTAAACTTTCGCTCAATTTCACATGACGCATGCAATTAGGGTACGCATATTCCGTTCTTAAATTAAACACGCCGAGTACGTAAATAAGCTTGCGAACCCTGCGCCGATGCGGGACAAAGGCGCAAGGAAAAGATCAGACTTTTCCACAACTACGTACATACTCTGCAAGGCGCTACACGGTGCATGACAGAGGGTATCTTGCACTACTGCTAGTCTTTTCCTTTTCTGGTCAACTTGCAAATGGAGCGAGGGGAAAAACGACTTTCTGTATGCCTCCGTATCAGCCCAGATTTCAATTATTCAATTACATTGTCATTGCGGTCCTTTCGCAAATGTACATTGGTGGCGGTAGAATCATTGTGCAGTCCGTCGCAGATGCCTGTTACACAAAGTCTCTCAACAGAATTTTGAGGAAAGAACGTCTCTTTCCTCCGGGGATTCCCATTTGAATTCACTCAGCATTTCCGTAATATTCGATGTCTTCTCCTTTAACCCGTCTTGGTACGGATCCCAAACATTCGAGCAGTACTCAAGAATGGGTCGCACAAGTTAAACCGAAGTGGCCCATTCGCCTTCCCTACAACGGCCTTCACGCGCTCGATTCATTTCATGTCGCTTTGCAACGTTACGCCTAGATATTTAATCGACATAAGCGTGTCAAGCAGCAGACGATTGATGATGTATTTCTATGATTGCAGGCTGCGGATGTGAGCGACTTCTGGCGACAAGCGTCGCCCGGGCCCACGGCGCTGAACGCATTCCGCCGCTGGCGCCGAGGTGGCAGCAGCAGCAGCGGCGGCGGCAGCAGCAGTAGCGGCGGCGATGGCTCGTCCGGGCGACAGCCGGGCTCGGACGCGGCGCCCGAGGACGACCGCGCTCTCCTCAAGTTCCTCGCGCTGGTGAGTAAGCGCCTCCCAAGTACCAGCCTTGAGATTCCTGTAAACGATCACTCGATTTGTCTGACTTCACTCGTTTGTCAGATTACTTGGCAGTGCGCTGCTTTGTTTGCTTGTTTGTCAGATAGACTGTGTTTGAGAGAGATGTTCATCGACGGTCGGTTTGATAAGTTAGACTGACCGTTTACGCACGCGTTTGTCAAAAAATAGCCAGTTGCTTGCCAGAACTTTATCTACAGGGTGTTCGGAAATTTCCGTTACAAACTTCTCGGATTTGCAGGGAGTATTGCGTACAAAACATTTTGACTAGGAACCCAAGTTAGGAAACGTATCGTTTGCGTTGTACGACTGTTTCGGTTCAGATGTGTAACGCGTCCACGTCTGTTGAGGGAAAGAAAAAAGTCGATTTGCTTGTATGTATATGAAGATGGTATCTGTTCTTTCGGACATGTCCGAAAGAACAGATGCCATCTTCATGTATATATTTAAGGCTCACCGGCCATTTGACCATCTTCTTCTGTGCAGATGCACAAACAGTGCCCGAACTCTTACGGGAATCGGCAAAAAGCCGCGAGTAATGAGTATAATGAGCAGGGGCACTTTGAATATAGTGCGGGACAGTAAGTTGGGAATGTGGGTCTCACGGGAGGCGTGCCACAGATAAGTCCCTGCAGTCGCACTATCCTCTGTGTCCTCGGTGGCTCAGATGGATAGAGCGTCTGCCATGTAAGCAGGAGATCCCGGGTTCGAGTCCCGATCGGGGCACACATTTTCAACTGTCCCCATAGACTTACATCAACGCCTGTATGCAGCTAGGGGTATTCATTTCATTGTAATTTGAGTTGCTTGTCCTGGTATGCAGTATGGTAGACAGGATGATGTGTACTGCGTGAGACAGTTACCTGACGTCACTTAACGTCTGCCTTGCTGCGAGACTCCTGTAGAGACAGAGGCACGAGTTCTGGCCGTTGCACAAGAAACTGAAGAGAGACCAGGTGGGATGAAGAGTGTGTACCAGAATATGTTTCATAGGTATGGAAACTAGAGCAGAAATCGAAGCGCTATCGTATCCTGCCTCGCATCGCGTACAGTGCTCACTATGGTTTCAAAATACTTCGCGAAATAGTATTCACAGTTTAACATCTGCTTGAAAAGAGAGGTTAACATGTACACGCCGGGATGTACCACCAGTGGCTCACTCTATATCCTCCCATCGGCCAGCGTGTACCACCGATGGCTCACGCTCGACTCTACCAATTATGCTACCAGCAATACAAAAATGTATGATGTATTACCTATAAGCCAGGCGCCACGAACAGCTTGGATACAATTTTGTGTGACCCTTCAACGAGAGAGCTTTCTGAATAAATGAGGTATCACATAATTTGTGATTAGTAGGAAAAAAAAGAAAGAAACGACTTCTACCACTTTCAGAGTAAAAGTTCGTGACATTCAAAGCCTGGGGCATTTGAATACGCGCGTCGCCCCACAGCGAGAAACACAATTCTCAGCGACTGCGTGAACGTGTTACATTTGAGGAATTTGTTTGGTTTGTGTGCGTGTTTGGCATTTCTCTGGGTAGTAAACAGCAAATCTGACAGCAAAGTTTTTTTCATTTACAGGAGCTTTCACAGGCGGCAGGAGGAAGAAGAGAAATCTCAACTAATTCCAGAACTTTGCGACCAGTTCTTTCGAGTACGCAGTCAACCGGTTCTAGAGGTTTACAGTTACAATTCGCGCAGATTCATGGATTGGACAACGTAGTCTTTTGACCATAAATTAAGGGATGTAAAGCCCTCTTTAGATGAGTGACTTTCTTGTTTCGACCGCCTACCGGTTACAAGTGAGTGTACTGCAGCGCCCCTGGCGTATTATTTCTGTACTTAGTCTTGCTTCTCTGGTTACTCTTGTTTACACGTGAGCGCCAAAAATTCCGTGTCGTATGAGTGCCGCTTGCTGTGCAATTAGGCACCCGAACGATGACAGTGAAGTTATTATAGCAACGAAACAACTACATTTGAAAGTGGCTACAGGTCGAAACTGGCAGTAACGTAATACATGATGGAATAAAGTTCATCTGTAAAAAAAAAAATCATCTGACAGCCAATTTCGGACATCAAATATGGTTTTAAAATTCAGAAATGACAATAAAAAATTTATTAATGACAAAAGCAAATTTCTTAGTAGATGTTGGTATACATTTATTTCCGCGAGAAAATATATCATACAAACAGTATATAAAAGGCAGTAAATAGGCTCTTTTACGTTATTCTTTGCATATTGTTTTCTTCCTGACAAACACCATCCAAAAGCATTTTTCTCGTTCAGTAGGTCCGACATTTTCATTTTTGGAATAACTTTAATTAAAAACAGGTTATGCACAGTGTAGGCTTTTTCTTTGTTCACGTATTCTAAAATCTAACCTTTATGCTTTCAGATACTCTTGTTGGAGATCGCTAGTAGGAAAATGTCAAGTTCTCGTGCCACTCTTGCAATGTGTCACGAAAACACAACAAATAATAAATATTACGCAATGACTGAGGGTCATGACCAAATTCAGCCTAAAACGAACAAGGACATCAAAAGATCCGATAAATAGTTATAATAATCTAAATCTACATTTACAGTTGTACTCCGCAAATAGGGGGTGTGTTTTGGTTACCTCTTCATTTCCCCATATCCCACTCGCAAAAGGTGCGCAGGAAGATCCACTATAAACGACCTCACTTATGAACTCCAGTGTTTATGATTTTACTGTCTTCGTCAATTCTCAAGATGTATGTGAGAAGACGTAGTATGTATCTTTAATCTTCTTGTAAAATCAGACGTAAATCACTAGTAATTACGACGGATGTACACTGATCACTCGAATGGGTATGAGAAGTAATTACGGTGTTAATACGATGGGCAAACAGTGCCAAATGCTATTTCCCGGAAAAATTCTACTGAAAAAGCAATATATCTACAAAAGTGCTCGTTTACGATACACTTTCATTTAATTCTTGAATGTACTCTCATTAAGTAGGAAGGACTAGAAAAAAAAATAAGAAGATATGCACAATTTTTAATGAATTGCTTTTTTAGACTGTAACAAGAGTACACCTGTTACACGGTTGATAACTAGGTTTTTTGTGTAGGAGATGACGGCGAGGAACAGATGATGGCGAAAACACAAGGACCTTTGCATCAGAGTTATCGCCGCTATATTATTGTCATCATCATCATCATCATCATCATCTACAGCTACGGCTCTTTAGGCCGTTTCTCGTAACATCGTATCGAAGCCTCTGGATTGTTGTATAAATCTTCTTTCAAATGTCTTCGTTACGTATCCGCCTGCACTTGATTTTTCCTTTCTGCACAGGGCATTCGTCTTTTTCTCTTGTGTGGAGTTTGCCAGCATAGTACTTCTTTCGGCCGTCGTTCATCCCCTAATCTCACCGCATACCCATTCCATTTTAAACGCTGTTTTCCCACATCACGGAGATTTACATGGCAGCTTTTATTCGCTTCACGGTTTCTTTATTTGGGATCTTCTCTCGTCTTGGGACTCTACAACTTCTACTCAAAAAATAAACATATTGTATTATTGGCTCTGAGCACTATGGGACTCAACATCTGATGTCATCAGTCCACTAGAACTTAGAACTACTTAAACTAACTAACCTAAGACATCACATACATCCATGCCCGAGGCAGGATTCGAACCTGCGACCGTAGCAGCAGCCCGGTTCCAGACTGAAGCGCCTAGAACCGCTCGGCCACACTGGGCGGCATTTTGTGTTATTGATTCATATAAATCTTTCATCATATAAGTCTTTCTTAATTTTCAGTGGCCAAAGGATGGACTTTGGTTTCATAGATCGTCGCGCCCGCCGTGTAGAAATCGCAGGGGGGAGAGGAGTGGGCAGAGGGAATTTACAGTAATGTTTATGAATGCATGTTAGTTTGAACTACTACAGAATATATAATATTTCTGCCGTTTTCATATTTTGTCATCAGACGTGAAGACAATACTTGTATAATAAATGAATATTGGATAAGAGACGTACAGGAAAATGGCACTGCTATCTGAATTCTTGTGAAACTAGCGCTAGCGGTGTAGGCCCCCCTTCTCGTCGACGCTAGCACATGTGCGCTCACGCCTGCCGCCTGGGCGGGGAGGGGCTGTTTGTTGTTTATAGCTATTGAGTCGCCAAGGCCCCTGCTGTTGAGTCCCCGTGACACGCGCCGGGCACGCAAGACCTTCCTTCCGCCTCTTCCCTTTTCTTGTCACGTTGGTGGCAGCGCCATCTGTCAGGCAGTCATCGTATCCGGCCTTCCGACCACCTTGGCTGGCTACCGGCAACGATTGGTGACTTCGAAATCGCCACGCAATTATCTATGCCGTTCGCGATGCGGCTTCATTACGCGACGCCATGTGCGCTGGTAATTGCTGCTGCAGCCCAAGTTGGTGTTTGAGATGTTTCCATGTTACCAGTGTGGAATTCCGCGGAAACTAATGACAATGTTCGAAATGATTTGAGTAGTCCCGCGTTAACCTCGGATACGGTTGCGACGTCTTTTGCAGTTGAAGGCCTGTTACAATTTTGCGTCGTCATCACATATCCGTTATTGCACTTACGAGAGCAAGGTGAAAATTTCTAGATCTGGTACTGATATGGTGTTGATACCAACGAAATGTTTTTCTTGATATAAGCTGCGTAATAACGCAAGTGTCAACTTTCCTGCGGGGTAATTCAATGTGGTTTTTGAAGTAGTAATGCTGTATTTTGTTCTAATGGACGAACCGTAATATTGTTTAAATATGCTTCGAAATCGCATTCTCAAATAAAAACATCGAGAAAGTACTCGGTAGGGAATTTGACAATATCGTCTTCGTTGTGATGTCACTGATTTGTAGCGTAGCCCAAGATCTACGTTAAGTTAGGCGACGATTTGATTGTGAATTGGCGAAGTCAACGACTGTGGATACGAAATAAACGTTAATGAACTCTCTTGTCATAACTAGTTCGTTGATCTGCTGCACAGCCCGAGATCTACGTTCGCCGTTGGCAGAATTTGCTCCATGTTTCATGCTCGTCAGTATGACCTGTGAACCCTGTTTTGTGATTGATACCATCGTTTCGGATTTTTATTTGAATCTGTCTTAGCCAACACTCGTTCTATATTTAACGCAATTTCTTTAATAATAAGTAAAACTGCACTTGGCTCATTTTGATGCTTGATATGTGCATGTATCGCACATAAAGTCTAAAAAACACAACGGGGGCTCATTACGTAACTAATAACCATAGGCATATCAGAAGAAAGAATGCTATACATTTTACTTTAAACAATAATAGATAAATATTAGGTACGTTTTGTCGACAGGCTTGATTGATAAATAACCTCGCGAGAGGCCTGGATAGCGTTGTAGGGAAAACGTACTCGTCTTACTTCAGTACTTTTACAGACTCACAGAGTGAATGGAAGAAACTGAGTGATTTGAAGAACAAATCTGTGGTAGATTCAACTTAATCTTCCGCATGTAAGCTCGTGGTTAAAAAGTCTTCAGGCTGGGAAGAGGTTGTGCCTGCTGCAGATGGGCATCTTTCAGACCCTACAGTATCACATTTCTCAGATGGATCTGCTCGCTAGAAACGCGTTGCGTTGACACAAAATGGGACTTGTCGGAAAAAATTCTTCTTTTAGATATAAGCATTTCCCTACCATGTTGAGTAATCTTCATTTTGCTCCTGTATTGTTACCGAAATTGCGTATTGTGCGATCCGCTCTAAACATGTTTCGTCTGACAGTAGATTCGTTTCACTTCTTATTTATTACAGCATCCCGCTCACTACTGTCGCGTCTGTGTCGCTGTAGTATCGAAGCAGTTACTAATTAAAAGTGTAGTCAACTGTAGCTAATATCAGTTTGTAGATCAATATACTAAACAGGACAGTTATTTTTATGTAGGTTTACCTAGCAGCATGCTGTTCAAATTTACTTAGTCGGGCTGTGCTGTAGTTGGAATTCATCATCAATAACTTACTGAAATCTTGGTATATCAGTTCTGCGTGAGAAATTATCGGAGACGAAGTTTAAAAAGTTCCCGTCGGGAGATTGTTTAGACTAGCCTCCCAACGCACGTTTCCAAAGATATTAGAGAGGACACCTCACAATGAAGGCTTTGTAGAACGAAGGTTTGATAATGGCGAGTGTCAGCCACCAGAGACGGAAGGCGGAATATTTAGACTGTTTCCGTGCTTAAGAAAAGAAAGACTAGAAGAGGACTTTCAAAACATGTTTTCCACAGACTAGGTGCACATCGCACTCCGACCACGCCCGTGGCGTCAGGTGGTTCAGACAACCTTAATCGATATCGTCAGATGCTACACTAAGCACTCCGTCGACGTTTTAATCCGTGGTTGCTCTTTCGGAATAGCCTTCACTTTGATCATCTACAAGAGAAGTACGACCGTGTTTATGTTCAGCCGCTCATTCTCTAAGTTGAGAATGAAGGAGAGGATTCCGTATAAACCCTCACCAGCTTTTACTCTACGTCGACGATAAGCGCTCCTAAGGAAATAGCTTTTATGAGGGAACAATAGTATAGTTTTATATACTAGAGCAGTGGATGCCAATCTTTCGTAGATCATTATCCCTTGAGTCCAATCGGACATTAGCCATTACCCCCACCCCCACGTTACTATGAAATTTAGCACCTAACTGAACAGTAGAATGAAAGCCTTTTCTTGAAACACTTTTATTTTTTAAATGATGAAAGATGAATGATATTTACTTTGTGTGTGTGTGTGTGTGTGTGTGTGTGTGTGTGTGTGTGTGTGTGTGTGTGTGTTAGAATGAATGACGAAGAAATTCGTGGTGCATTGTAAGTGCTCCTTACAACTTCTCCTCAGATAAGGAAGCTAACTGTCCACTGTGAGCTTAGATATGTGTTACAAAACATACTTCCCCTGCATTACTCCTCTCCAATGCAGCATATGCTTGACCTGCACACTGCAACCCCATTTAAAATGTGTGCACTATGTTCTTCGTAAGTCACTTTACTGCTGCACTCCTTACTTCTGAACTTCAGATTGTTAGTAATACTAATAATAATAATAATTATCCCGTGGAGGCCCGGGAAAAGAATAGGCCTCCGGTATGTTCTGCCAGTCGTAAAAGGCGACGAAAAGAACAAACCACTAATAGGGCTAACCCCCCTTTTAGTGTGATTAGTTGGTTAAGGACAGAACTAATGAAGCCTCGGACAAGCGCCGTCATGGTCGGGGACGACGCTTGAACCCTATGCCCGCCCACAATGGTAACGACACTGCTAGCCAACTGGAAAATGATTTAAATCCAAATAGAGGTGTTTTGCAGGATATGCTTCCTGCAACCACCCTAGAAGGAAAACAAAGACAGAGGATGAGATGGTCAGATGAAGTTAATCGACACCTCATGTTCTGTTATTACCAAGCAACAAACCTAGGAACCAACACAACTGGATACAGATCACAAGTATACACAACATTTATTACCAGATACCCAGAATTAAAATTTTTAACAGAACAATGTCTAGCTGATCAGATCCGTGTAATAATAAAAAATAACAGGATACCCCAGTCAGAATTAGATAACATCAAACAACAAGTACAACAAATACTGGAACAAAATAATATGCAATCAGAAGAAGAAGAAAATACAGTAATGGACTCAAACATCCCAGAGCAAACAAACAAAGAACAACACGCACCAATTAAACAATCAGAGGAAAACGAAATCTTAAGGCAGCCACCAGAACAAGCACAAATAGAACACAAAGTGACACAGATATTAGATATAGAAGAAAAATTTCAGCTAACATATATAGAATACAAAGACACAAATACAGACATTAGACCATTCTTACATAGACCACCAAATAACCCACAAGTCGAAACAACAATAAAAACTATCAACACAATCATACACAACAAAATAAATGAAAACACAACTATGGAAGAGTTACAACTACTGGTATATATAGGAGCACTCACTACACTAAATATACACACTAGGCAGAGATCAGAACCAACCAACACACAGAAGAAACCCACAAAACCAGCATGGCAACACAGGCTACAGATCAAAATAGAAAAACTGAGAAAAGACATCGGACAGCTAACACAATTTATAAGAAATGAAATCTCGGAAAAAAAACGAAAAAGGTTAGGTAAAATCTCACAACAAGAAGCGACAGAGCAATTAGACGAAAAGAAGCAGAAATTACAAGCATTCGCCAAACGACTCAGAAGGTACAAAAAAAGTGAAAATAGAAGGAAACAAAACCAAACATTCAACACAAACCAAAAGAAATTTTACCAGACAATAGATAACACACACATTGAAATAAACAATCCACCAAACATAACAGACATGGAACACTTCTGGAGCAACATATGGTCAAACCCGGTACAACATAACAGGCATGCACGGTGGATACAAGCAGAAACAGACACATACAAGATGATACCACAAATGCCTGAAGTGACAATTTTGCAACATGAAGTCACCCAAGCAATTAATTCTACTCACAATTGGAAAGCCCCTGGAAATGATAAAATAGCAAATTTCTGGTTAAAGAAGTTCACCGCAACACATTCACATCTAACTAAATTATTTAACAGTTACATTGCAGACCCATACACATTCCCTGATACACTTACACGTGGAATAACTTATCAGAAACCTAAAGATCAAGCAGACACAGCGAACCCAGCTAAATATCGCCCCATAACATGCCTACCAACTATATACAAAATATTAACTTCAGTCATTAAACAGAAACTGGTGACACATACAACACAGAACAAAATTATAAATGAAGAACAAAAAGGCTGTTGCAAAGGAGCACGGGGATGTAAAGAGCAACTGATAATAGATGCAGAGGTGACATATCAAGCTAAAACTAAACAAAGGTCGCTACACTACGCATACATCGATTACCAAAAAGCTTTTGATAGTGTACCCCACTCATGGTTACTACAAATATTGGAAATATATAAAGTAGATCCTAAATTGATACAGTTCCTAAACATAGTAATGAAAAACTGGAAAACTACACTTAATATCCAAACAAATTCAAATAATATCACATCACAGCCAATACAGATTAAGCGTGGAATATACCAAGGAGATTCATTAAGTCCTTTCTGGTTCTGCCTTGCTCTGAACCCACTATCCAACATGCTAAATAATACAAATTATGGTTACAATATTACTGGAACATACCCGCACAAAATCACACATTTGCTATACATGGATGATCTAAAACTACTGGCAGCAACAAATCAACAACTCAACCAATTACTAAAGATAACAGAAGTATTTAGCAATGATATAAATATGGCTTTTGGAACAGACAAATGTAAGAAAAATAGCATAGTCAAGGGAAAACACACTAAACAAGAAGATTACATATTGGATAACCACAGCGACTGCATAGAAGCGATGGAAAAAACAGATGCCTATAAATATCTAGGATACAGACAAAAAATAGGAATAGATGATAGAAATATTAAGGAAGAGCTAAAAGAAAAATATAGACAAAGACTAACAAAAATACTGAAAACAGAATTGACAGCAAGAAACAAGACAAAAGCTATAAATACCTATGCTATACCAATATTGACCTACTCATTTGGAGTAGTGAAATGGAGTAACACAGACCTCGAAGCACTCAATACACTTACACGTTCACAATGCCACAAATATAGAATACATCACATACATTCAGCAACAGAAAGATTCACATTAAGCAGAAAGGAAGGAGGAAGGGGATTTATCGACATAAAAAACCTACATTATGGACAGGTAGACAATTTAAGAAAATTCTTTCTAGAACGAGCAGAAACTAGCAAAATACACAAAGCAATCACCCACATAAATACATCGGCTACACCACTACAATTTCATAACCACCTCTACAACCCTTTAGATCACATAACATCAACAGATACAAAGAAAGTAAATTGGAAAAAGAAAACACTACATGGCAAGCACCCGTATCATCTAACACAGCCACACATCGATCAAGACGCATCCAACACATGGCTAAAAAGAGGCAATATATACAGTGAGACAGAAGGATTCATGATTGCAATACAGGATCAAACAATAAACACCAGATATTACAGCAAGCATATTATTAAAGATCCCAATACCACAACAGATAAATGCAGACTTTGCAAACAACAAATAGAAACAGTAGATCACATCACAAGCGGATGTACAATACTAGCAAATACAGAATACCCCAGAAGACATGACAACGTCGCAAAAATAATACATCAACAGCTTGCCTTACAACATAAACTTTTAAAACAACACGTTCCTACATACAAGTATACACCACAAAATGTACTGGAGAATGATGAATACAAATTATACTGGAACAGAACCATTATAACAGATAAAACAACGCCACATAACAAACCTGACATCATACTCACCAATAAAAAGAAGAAATTAACACAACTAATTGAAATATCCATACCCAATACAGCAAATATACAGAAGAAAACAGGAGAAAAAATTGAAAAATACATCCAACTGGCTGAGGAAGTCAAGGACATGTGGCATCAGGATAAAGTTGACATTATACCAATTATACTTTCAACTACAGGAGTCATACCACGCAATATCCACCAGTACGTCAATGCAATACAGCTACATCCAAACTTATATATACAACTTCAGAAATCCGTAATTATTGATACATGTTCAATTACCCGAAAGTTCCTAAACGCAATGTAGCATATACCGTACAGTTAAAACGAAGTGACGCTTGATCAAGGTCCGCGTCACTTTCATTCCGAACCAGACCTAAGGTCTGAGAAAGGAAAGATAATAATAATAATGTTGTGTGCAGCTCTATAGTAGCCTTATGTTCTTACTGCTGGGTCGTGCTGTCAGTTATTTCATTTCTTTTTCGAAACGAGTAGTGAAGCAGTTTCTGGACTACTGCAGGGTATTATCTACGACTTGGAGAAGATATTTTCTTGAGACATTTAGCATTTGTTACGCATATGTCTCACTTTTATCATCAGCACTGTACGGGACAAAGCGCAACAGACTCGTATGTGTGCTGTGGGTGGACTGTGTAAGGAGAAAAAGTAAATTTTGTTAACTTACGTAATCTGTGCTATAGTCTTGCAAAATTGTGATAATAATAATGACCATTTGAAAATAATTTAGTTTTGTGACTGAAACAGAATCGAATCGTTTAGATTTTACCCCTCAGGTGGTATTACCGCGTGTTGGGCACCTCTGTACTAGAGCGAAATAAACCGCTCAGATAGCTGCGCGCGTTAGGACGCCGCTTCCCGGATTCGGGGACAGGCACCGGCCCCTAACGCCCAGCGATTTAATGACGACGGCCGGTGTGCCGGTCAGCCTGCATGTGGTTTTTAGGCGGATTCCCATATTTGGCTAAATCAACACAGGGCTGGTACCCACGGGGGGCGATAATAAACATGTCGACCATGTAACGGTACGGGATAAAGGTCAGGAACAAGAAAAGATGATATATTAGAAAAAAATACACCCAGAAGTATTGCGCAGCTTATACCGACAAAACAAATAAAATTTCATTGATATCAACACTGTATCCGTACCAGACAGAAAATATGGTTACGGACGTAAGTGTGTGTGAGGGTTGAGGAAGGGTAGGTAACAGTTCCAAAACAACACGCGTGAAAATCCGTTTTTTCAGAGGATTATGTATAGGGTTCTATTGATCAAAGAGTGTTTCGCATAGACCTTGCCCAAGTGACCATTTGTATAAATATCGGAAGAAAGGGCGTACTGCAGCTATCCTGCAGCACCGATATAAAATTTAAACATTACACACTTCCTCCAGGCTAGGCAAACTGAGCAACTCGGTTGGTTCTTTTGCGTTAGGTGTGTTCTAGAGTGGGCGTTAGACCGCTTACAAAAACACCATTCGTTCGTGGTTAGTTCCAGAGAAAACACCGAGAAACCATGATTTTTGGTTACCAAAAGTACACATTATGGGGATGGCCAGTTCTGTGATTTCTGTTCGGGTTAGATCGTCGAAATGTTTCCTTATGTTCCTAAGTTGACGATCTCGGGAAACTTCGAAACTTTTTTTCGATATCATCATTCGTTACAGAGATTCGGCGGTTCAAAGTTACCGTACTTACGCACGTAAAATATGCACGCAATATCGTGTGATGGGTAAATGTAGCTATAACTGACACAGTGAACATATGGCAAGGGTTCTAGGTTCCAAGGGTTCTGAGGCCACCAAACTGTTTTCAGTCAGTATTTTTCACCAATAAAACGTTATTACGCGCTCTCTATGCATAACAGGCACTTCACGCCTATAGTAATATGCCGAAAGTGGGACTGCAGTGACAAAAATGGGCTAAAAAGGGTCTTCAACATGCCTAGAAAGAACTAAAAGTGACTGCCAAAAATTACTAAACTGAGAAGACTACAAATTCAATAAAATATTTCTAATACAATTTTTACCATTTTAAGATACAAATTATAACCCTGGTGTTTTCGATGAATTGCGATCAGTGAGCAAAATACCCATAAAAAATATAAAGCAAACGATTTTGTTTCAACCTTCCGTTAGGCGTACTTACTTGTTGTTTATATTCATGTCAAAGTGTGTAAATGTGGCGAAGTGTATAAATATAAACTCTCAAAAATTCACTGACACACAGAATTAATTTATATAAGCAGCTCACCCTGCTGTTGCAGGGAAAAGAAGGCAACCAGCGGTAAATACCCCTGTCGGAACACAGAAAAGACGAATGTATTTCTCCTTAAAAAATTCCGACACAAAAGTGGGGAACCACATGCCGCAACCCTCATTCCTCACCAGCGATGTTGGCATGCTTATGTATTCGCCCTTTTTTGCGGTGAAAGAGACCAACACACACACACACACACACACACACACACACACAGAGAGAGAGAGAGAGAGAGAGAGAGAGAGAGAGAGAGAGAGAGAGAGAGATATGGTCGAAGAGAGAAAGTGGCACTGAAAGGGAGAGATGAATGAAGACAATAGCATTAGGAACCAACGAGAGAGCAGATGTTATGGTCAGAGAGAGAGAGAGGGAGAGATGGCTGGAAATATAAGCAGTGGGGGGCACAAGAGAGAAAGTGAGCGGAAATGTGAATTACAGGTGAGTGTAGACCGTACATAGGTTTGGGGGGGGGGGGGGGGGGGGAGTCTCTGGACCTCTCAGACCCGCGAACTTTAAAACGTGAGTATAGGGAAGGCCGCATTTGGACCGAAATTTTAAGTACGTTGTTATAGGGTAAATTAGAAGTTGGAGCCCCCAGAACTTTTGAGCTAACGAGATATGATGGGGACAATGGCAGTGGGATATACTGTAAAGCAATGGGAGAGGATGGAGGCAATTGGGGGGGGGGGGAGACATTTACAGACGGTGGCAGTGGAAGGGAGATGCTAAGTATGAAGGTTTAACTACAGAGAGAGATTGAGTGAAAGGATTTAGAATTATCCATGTTAAAAGAGCGGTGATATGTTCACATGCCAACATTTTTGGTAAGGAAGATGGAGTGAGAATTGCCCCAATTTTCTGTCCGAATCCTTTAAACAGGAACATAATGTTTTTTTTTTTCCGACAGAAGCATAGACGCATTTTCCGCTTCTACAGAGACGAACAGGTTTCCTCGGCATGGAGAATTGCGTGAAGCCAGTCGTCGTTTACTAATATGGCTTTAATTACGTTACCGCCGACCAATGTAGATGGAGGGAGCCTGACGAGTGTGGTGTCTGTGTGTGCCGCAGAATGCGCTGGAGCTGAGCGCGCCCGCGACGGACGTGCTGCTGCAGAGCCGCGCGCGCTGGTTCCAGCTGTCGGGCCACCCCGACTGCTTCGCGCCCGCCGGCCCGGGCACCATCTGGAAGAAGCGCAGTGGCGGCGAGGACGACGCCGAGCGCCGCGTGTACGAGGCGCTGGGCGCAGACCCGCTGCTGCGGGACCTGGCGCCGCGCTACTTCCGCGAGGTCACCTTCCGCGGGCAGCGCTTCATCGAGCTGCAGGACCTGCTCGCCGGCTTCCGCGACCCCAACGTCATGGATGTCAAGATGGGAACGCGCACCTTCCTCGAGTCCGAGGTGTCAAAGACTACGGCGCGGCACGACCTTTACCAGAAGGTCAGTCTACTTTCTTTACACGTAACGATCGTAGCAGGAAAATAACGCGTCAGAGTGTATTAGGACATTTGTATTTAAATGCGCGTTAGGTTTTCCACACGCGACTTATCTTTTTAGATGGATACCTTAGATCACTTGAAACGAATCAGTAGTGTCTGGAAAAGATAGTCGAATCAAATCGAGCGACACTAAGGGAACTGGATTGGGAAATAGACACTGAAATTGGTTGACGAGTTTTGCTATTTGAGCACCGAACTGATGACGGCCAAAATAATGAGCATATGAAACGTGGATTAGCAATAGCAAGAAAAGCCTTCCTGTAAAATAGATATTTGTTGACACTGAAATAAATTTAAATGGTACAGACTCTCTTCTGAAGCTATTAGGTTGGTACATAAGTTGGTAGCATTTTTGTGCAGCATGTTAGTTTTCCGGTTGCAGTGGGTTTGTTCATTGTCTTTTTTATTGTAGTTCACTGTTGCTGTTTTGAGTTTACATATTGTCATTTTGTCATTTAGTGATAGTTAATGGAGCTGTGGATGCTAGAAAATGGAGTACCAAGTGGAGAAACCTCATTGTACTCGAGAACTGACAAATCTGATGAACTGTCCCCGTTCCGTCGTCGTGCGACATTTGCGTGCGGTAGGGCAGTGCGGCCGTGTGTGCATCTGTGCTTACTCGTCATCAATTGGCTCGTGAACAACACTGACAATTCCTATCCTGTATCATGACTTCTGATGAGAAATGGTGTGTTTATGCTAACATAATGAAAAGAAAAGAATGGTTGAGCTCAAACAAAGCAGCAACTCCCCATACGAAGACCCGTACTCGTGTTATACAAGATGGAATAGCTACAGTTTGGTGTACAATGAATTGCTTCCCCACAGTGTAATCATCAGTGCTGACATTTATTGTCAAAAGTTCAGACATCTTGCAGACGAGATCCAAGAACGGTGACAAAGACTGCTGGAAGGGATGCTACTCCACAATAACGGCCATGCACGTTCTGCTAGACTGACAAAAAATGCTATACAGGAGTTGGGTTGGAAGTCACTTTGCACCCACCTTATTCACCTGATCTGGCACCATCATGTTTTCACATTTTCTGCTGTCTATCAGACAGACTTCAAGGAACTTTCTTTCTGGATGAAAATGTGCTCCAAACTTGGCTCAACGAGTTCTTTCCCTCGAAACCACACTATTTCTATAGTTACAGAATTGAAAAGTTACCCCAGCATAGGCAGACTGTAGTAAATAGTGAAGCAGAATATGTTATTGATGACTCAAGTCTATTATGTGTATCTGTCATGTTTATTAAACTTATGGTAAAACACTATGAACTTGGGCACCAACCTAATATTTGTGAAGTTTGTAGCCTTCTGTAGAAGTGAAATTTGGATGATAAACACTTCAGGCCTTGTATTAAATTGAATTTGGAACAAAAATAAATTTATGGCACATCTTGACTAAAAGAAGGAGTCATTTGATAGGAGATATCCTGAAGCATCAAAGAATTGTCAGTTTGGTAATGTAGGTGAGTGTAGGGGGCTACAGTGTGATATTGGACTTGCCCTGAAATCTACAAATACTGACATAGGGGTCTAGGTTAGCTTGAAAGATTATAATTAGGTTGAGTTGTTGCAGCCAGCAAATATAAATGCCAAATAAAGGTTGTGGTAACAGATTTTTATATGTAGCATAGTCTAATGTAATAATGCCTTTCCTTACAACAGTGGAAGTTGCAACTAACTTTAGGAAACCTGTATTAGATAATGGACAAGTCTCCAACAAGTATTTTCATGCATGCATTGTTACATAAATTATGTAAGATGCAAGTGTGGTCCAGTTTGTAACTTTTGTTGGGGTGTGGGGGGTGGGGGGGTGTAAAATGAGAGGCTAAGGCTTGACTAAACTGGTTCAAAAGGATGTAGGGTATGGTAGCTATTCGGGGGTGGAGAGACTCGTGCTTCATCAAACCAGCCTTTACACTAAAGGCACCACCACCAACTTTGTATCGAAGGAAATGTAGGTTACAGTTTAACATCCTCAAACATTCTACATTCATTGAGGATGGAACTCTCACTAGTTGGAGAAGCGTGGAAGAAGAAAGTAGCTGTGGCCTGTTTTAGGAACCAACCTGATATTTGTCTGGCTAGCCTTTTGTTTGTGTAAAGGAAGGGTAAAAGAGAGAGATCAAACCTACTGATTCCACATACGTGCTTTGCCAAAGGACTTTACCTAAACAGTGTACATAGACAGCATATTGAAATCCAGTAAGCATAAAACATGCACCATCACAATAATTGTTACTCTCGTGACATCACAGTCTTGGATATTCCCATGTCAAACCAGACTGTCATTTTTCAAATTAACATGTACCTCAAGCTACACTACACATCTTCACTATAAATAAAGTTTCGTGTTAGCATTTGTTGGCTTCACAAGCTCACAACCAAGCTATCACCTTTCAGCCTAAACTAGACCTTTGGCTATACCAGAGGTAAGTCGGTCACCATTCTGTAGATTACAAAAAATAAATAAATAAATAAATAAATAAATAAATTTCATTGTTCTCCTGTGTGTCTGTTTACATACATATGACATCACATGTCACACTTTCACTACATCCCAGGTCAAAGACAACACACAATAATGGTAGTTTGTCATCCTTTCAAATATCATAACATAGGATGTTTGATTTGCTTTCGTAGCCACTAACCATCCCCAGCTTGCTGATGGACTGTCAGTAACTGCGCCCACTTTGTAGTATTTGGTACTTAAGTTTGAAGATTCAAAAGTACAGCGCCAACAACAAAGACTGATAAGGTTAGTCACGCAGCACATAAGTTCAATGGAGACTTATCATTGTGGATGAAAGGGTACCATGGATTTTAGGTGCTGGGTAAGATTTGAATACCTGTAACTTCCTGGTGGATTACAGCTGCATGCTGGACCAGGACTCGAACCCAGAACCTTGGCTTTGGTGGACAATGCTTTTATCAACAGGAGCCTCACAAGATTCTGGATTCCAGTCCCAGTTGGGCATATGGTTTTAATTTACTAGGATGTTTCGAAACAGTGCACACTTTGCTTCAGAGTGAAATATTCATTTGAAAACATTTGTTCCAAAAGCTGTCAGATTTACCTCTTTCTGTAACCTTATGTCTGCTGCTACTTTGTATAAGTAGACTTTTCTCAATCAGATTTATAATTATTATAACAGACTCTCTATCAGATGTTGACATATCCGTACCAAGAACAAAGTACCCAAACAGTTTCTTATGAAAACACACTAAATATGGCTGTTTCAGTCCATTTCTGTCTTTTTAAGTTGTTGCTTGGCCTTCAAGGAGACTAAAAGTGGTCTCTCAGTGGTAGCTGTAGTAATGGTTAAGCCATGGATAAGATGTGGAACAAGCAAATATCACTGTATGAATGTCGTGACCTTAGTCTGACTTATTACTGTGTAAGAAGCAGGAAATGTCAAATAAATGTGATTGTGTAATGGCCTCAATTGCACTGGATGTCAAATTCTTATGTTGTGTTTGTGTTTAGTTGCAGAACTCTTATTTGTGACATTTCTGAGAACCTTTTCTTTTCACATAGATGGTGCAAGTTGATCCAAGTGCTCCGACACCAGAAGAACATGAAGCTAAGGCTGTTACGAAACTGCGTTACATGCAGTTTCGAGAACAACAGAGTTCTACTTGCAGTCATGGATTTCGCATAGAAGCAATGAAAGTGAGTGTTCAGATTTGTTTTTCTTTGCACTTTTCCTTTTCACTTGATAGGGAACATGTTGAAATTAAATGAATATTGTTTGTTTCTTCCAGTTTCGTGGATCACCGCCAGTCACTGACCTTAAGAAAGTAAAATCTCGATCAGAGCTACTCGCAACAGTGGCTCTTTTCTTAGGTGGTCGTGAAGATGTAAGGCAGAGGTTGGTTGCGAGACTACGAGAAATAAGAACGAAATTCGAGCAGTCAGAGTACTTCAAAAGACATGAGGTAAAAATATCATTGTAACAGCAATACTGTTTAATTCTGTCAAAGCTAATTTGTAGTTGCTTGTTGCTATGTCCACGTGTGTTTAGCATCATTGTCTTTTTTTTCCTCCTCTTCACATGTATGTAATATTTGATGTAAAACATACATAGATAGACACCATTGTGACCAGAAATGATCCCATATTCTTAACAAACTGTCAGCAACAATGTTTTATAATTAGTTAGTTTGATCTGTGACTATTGACACTCCACTATGGCTGTGACATAAACTTACTGTGATGTGTTTCAATGCACAGCACCATTTTATACACTGTGTGAAGCAGTGGATTGTGTTATTTCACTTGCAATTAAGAAAATGGCAAGCTGTTGAAATATACACATCATAATATTAACTAGGAACCATTCTGCCATTAAAACATGTTGCACAAGAAATCTTTCTTTTATGTTTACTGCTTGAATAGTTGTTTATTTTTTAAGCCAGGATTTCCATCACAAGTTTTAAATGCTGGCCAGTCAGATGACTTGTAAGAAATGGCAGTTACTCCATGACATCTTCTGTGCCAACATAATTAGGTTGTACACAGCTCTTAATGGTTAATGATAGCCATAATGAAAAGTTATTTTCCTACCCTGTTAAGGAGACAGGTAGCTGGAGTGAGACTGTGACATCTGATCCACTTGTATCATTATATCTGTTTTTTTATGTAAAGATGGATATGTGCCTGTGAACTGTATGACTGACAATTTTTCTTAAGATGACATACAGCATAGTTAAAGAAAACTACCAACTCTGGTTAGCTTCATAATGGCTGTTTACATCATTATTTCGAACACTATCAGAACAAACAACTGCTTACCCTCAAAACGTTTTAATTTCAAAGACTTTTATTTATTTAATAAGTTTTATTATTGTAGTTCTGTCTCATTGATTGAAAGGCACCAGTTTTCACATCTGTTAAAAATTAAATATTTTGGTCTGTAACAGGCCCTTCATCCTGTCTGAATGTATTTTGTTGTGTGCAAATTGTGCAAAATGTTATGAGTCAGTATATGTTTAATGTTTGAAGCTGACACTATGGACACATCTTCAGTTAAGAATTATGCATGTTTCCACATAGTTTAAACAGATGTCTCAAGTAGATAGAATATGCAAATGGCGTTTTTCCCAATCTTTGTAATGTGTCTAATTTCTTATAGGTTGTTGGTAGCAGCATATTCATGATTTATGATGATACAAAAGTTGGAGCATGGATAATTGACTTTGCCAAGACTCACCCTGTGCCCCAAGGAGTGGAAGTCACTCATAGGAAACCATGGATTCAAGGGAACCATGAAGAAGGTTTCCTGTTTGGTCTTGATTCACTCATTCGTGTATGTATATTTGACATAATACTGGAAACTGTTAATTTTAAATTATGAGATTTGAATGGAAGCTGTGTGAACAATTAAATTGTATGCTGTTTTAGTGTGTAATACAAATTCATTCTTTACTGAGAAGAAATTGTGAAACATAATTTTGAAACAATACATTTGTATCATTGACAACATATTTTCAGACGATTATGTTTTGATTCATTATTTGTCATCTTTCTGCAGGTAATGGAAGAAGTAGATCTGAAACAGCCTCCAGATTTTAAAAATCCCATCATCCCAACTACCTCAGTTCAATTGAAATCCTGAATGGATGGACAGTAATTTAAGTGCCAGTGTAAAGACTGAATAACGGGGACCAGATGCCAGTGAAGCAGTAGTGATGTGTTGCTACAGTTTCCTGCAGTGTTTTTTGTGAGAATGTGTGAATTAGAAGGAAGGACAGACTTTGGAAGTCTCTGATAAACTGTTTACTCAGTGCAGAGACATCTTTAATAATATGTAGGAAATGTATGGACATTAAAACTGTAAACAAAGTAAGGTATATTAAATTTCTATTAAAATTTGCAAACAGCTGTATCTCCAAAAATTACAGGTGATTGTAAATTTGTACATTTTTGTATTTATTGTTTTTATATTTTTTTTCAGTATTTATTATAATGATTGTTATTTTCTGTCCTTAAATGTATCAAACATTTTCTAGTCGTCAGAAACTAAAACTATAAGTAAAATTTATATATAAAAATTATATGTCAGGTAATAACTTTTACGTAATAATACAATTTTCATTTAAACAATTGCTTAATGTTTATTTCTTGAATAAGTTCCACAGGAACTTGTTCCAGTTTAACATAGCTGCCTGTTGTCAGTCCATTGTAGTGCACATAAAGTAAAATGTCTTCCGCTCTCAGTTTCAAAGTGCAGTATGGGCAAAATAAAACTAGCCCAGAAAATTATTCATGCACCTTAATAAAGAAAACTTAACTTACATCATCTGCTCCAGTTAAGATGACTTAAGCTGAGTTCCCTGTTTGAAGGCACAGGAAACGTTTTCCACACCTGTTTTATTTGTCCATGCTATACCTATATAAAAAGTAATTATCAATTGAAACATTTCGTCAATGAAACCGAAGTTCACATACCAGTGAAAAGCCGTTTTTATTACTTCAAGGTGCGATTCACAGCACGAAATTTTCATATAGTTACTACTGCAGGTCATTTACCCACATTTATGTTTGATTAAAGATTTTATTCAATATTGGCAGAGATCAGAAGAGCTATTATAGAGCATTATATTTCATATTTTGTACATAATCAGATCTCATCACTCAAACTTAATACCCTGAGCAAGAGGCAGTTGCTTGCTGTGATTAATAGTCACAGTAGCACGTCTCATGTATTGTTTCCAGGAATCAGAACCAGATTCACGGCCACCACCAGTGTGCTTCTCCCCACCAAATGCTCCTCCAATTTCAGCTCCACTTGTTGGTATATTCACATTCACGATCCCACAGTCAGAGCCTTTTGGACCAAGCCACTGGAAAAAAAAAAATACTTTGGCCTAGGTACTTGTTACATAATGGAAATAATTCTTGTCTGTTTAAGAAGAATTAAAGATGATATTAAAATATCTCACCAACCTGAAATAGGCCAAATCTTCTGCATTAAGCACAGGTGATAAAGGTAACGTAGGAGACTAGGAATTTGGAAAACTGGTGTGGTTGTTACTATGTAAGCGAGAGAACTTTGCTGCTTCTGTGATAATGACTGTAGGACTACTATATATTAGGCTGATATGTCAAGTAGTATTTCCTTTGTATGCATTTTCAGCAAGTGTGGAATGTAAGTTGTTGGTAGTGACAGAGAATTTAGGGCAAGCCTTAAAACGGGATTGCTCAGCTGGGCAAGAGTTATGGTGTTATCGGGAATGATGGACCATTATAGGATCTAGCAAATGTATGGTTGAATTTAGGTGAAGAGAGAAAGGTCATTTGGAAGATTTTGGCATTTCAGGCAGACTGATTCTTGTTAAATGGAATGCCTAAGTGAATCTGTTGATTGGTAGATGACAGTTGTGAGTGATATTATAATAAAATGAGGCAGATATCCATGCATGAAATTCAAAACTACGCCCATTTCAGAAGGTAAGAACAAATCTTCAAGTCAGCTTATTGGCTCAGATTTGGCAAAGCAGAATGGAGAAATGTTGTTATAAAAATCTTAAAACAAGTCACATGCCATATTTGACCAGAATTGGTATACTTACCTTTGAGAAAACAGTTTCCATGCTTGATGTGAAAATGCTGGATGATAAACCTTGCTTAACTTCATTATTCCATCTTATTGCCTCATCAACATTTGCAGTTTTCAGTACATAGACAATTGGTGCAAATGTTTCCTTGTGCACTACACTGGCATCATGTGGCAATCCCGTTATGATCGTTGGTTCGACATAAAATCCTGGCCCATCCAAAACCTGTAATCCAGTCACTGTGTTGTAATTTTTTGAAAGCCTGCCTAATTATCAGATGAAATGCCAATCATCTAAAAATATATTGCCTAATGGTAGCTGCATGTGGAACCATAGTTAGTTAGTTAATTACACTCCTGGAAATGGAAAAAAGAACATATTGACACCGGTGTGTCAGACCCACCATACTTGCTCCGGACACTGCGAGAGGGCTGTACAAGCAATGATCACACGCACGGCACAGCGGACACACCAGGAACCGCGGTGTTGGCCGTCGAATGGCGCTAGCTGCGCAGCATTTGTGCACCGCCGCCGTCAGTGTCAGCCAGTTTGCCGTGGCATACGGAGCTCCATCGCAGTCTTTAACACTGGTAGCATGCCGCGACAGCGTGGACGTGAACCGTATGTGCAGTTGACGGACTTTGAGCGAGGGCGTATAGTGGGCATGCGGGAGGCCGGGTGGACGTACCGCCGAATTGCTCAACACGTGGGGCGTGAGGTCTCCACAGTACATCGATGTTGTCGCCAGTGGTCGGCGGAAGGTGCACGTGCCCGTCGACCTGGGACCGGACCGCAGCGACGCACGGATGCACGCCAAGACCGTAGGATCCTACGCAGTGCCGTAGGGGACCGCACCGCCACTTCCCAGCAAATTAGGGACACTGTTGCTCCTGGGGTATCGGCGAGGACCATTCGCAACCGTCTCCATGAAGCTGGGCTACGGTCCCGCACACCGTTAGGCCGTCTTCCGCTCACGCCCCAACATCGTGCAGCCCGCCTCCAGTGGTGTCGCGACAGGCGTGAATGGAGGGACGAATGGAGACGTGTCGTCTTCAGCGATGAGAGTCGCTTCTGCCTTGGTGCCAATGATGGTCGAATGCGTGTTTGGCGCCGTGCAGGTGAGCGCCACAATCAGGACTGCATACGACCGAGGCACACAGGGCCAACACCCGGCATCATGGTGTGGGGAGCGATCTCCTACACTGGCCGTACACCACTGGTGATCGTCGAGGGGACACTGAATAGTGCACGGTACATCCAAACCGTCATCGAACCCATCGTTCTACCATTCCTAGACCGGCAAGGGAACTTGCTGTTCCAACAGGACAATGCACGTCCGCATGTATCCCGTGCCACCCAACGTGCTCTAGAAGGTGTAAGTCAACTACCCTGGCCAGCAAGATCTCCGGATCTGTCCCCCATTGAGCATGTTTGGGACTGGATGAAGCGTCGTCTCACGCGGTCTGCACGTCCAGCACGAACGCTGGTCCAACTGAGGCGCCAGGTGGAAATGGCATGGCAAGCCATTCCACAGGACTACATCCAGCATCTCTACGATCGTCTCCATGGGAGAATAGCAGCCTGCATTGCTGCGAAAGGTGGATATACACTGTACTAGTGCCGACATTGTGCATGCTCTGTTGCCTGTGTCTATGTGCCTGTGGTTCTGTCAGTGTGATCATGTGATGTATCTGACCCCAGGAATGTGTCAATAAAGTTTCCCCTTCCTGGGACAATGAATTCACGGTGTTCTTATTTCAATTTCCAGGAGTGTAGTTACATGTTCCATAGATCATTTGAATGATTGTTTCAGCAAAATTATGTGGAATGAGTCAGTTTATGGGTATGTGCATGTGATTAGTGTTAACATTAATCCAAATATTTTTTCAGACATACCCATGCAACTAAACTTCAGAACTATGGATTTTTTATGGCTAGAACAAAAATTAGTCCATGGAATAGAAGATGTTGTCTAGGAGAAGTGTTTTTACGTTAGATTTAAAACTTACTTTGCTACCGTCAGACAATTTGTTAGTGATCAAATGATAAAAAAATTTTATTGCTCTTTAATGAGCTCCTTTCGGAGCTACTGACAACTTCAATAACGGGTAATAAAGGTCTTTTTCTCCTCTAGTGTTGTATCTATGAACATCACTGTTCTGAAATTGTGATGGATTGTGTATAACAAATTTTGTTAGCAAATGTACTTATTGTGATAATGCAGTTAAAATGCTTTACTCCTTCAAGAGATACTTACGTGACAAATCCAGGTGACAACCACATATTATTTTTACTGCTTGCTTTTGTGCAATCTATACTTTCTTTCTAAGTGATGGATTACCCGAGAAAATTATTCCACAGGGCATTATTGAGTGGAAATATGCAAAATATCTAAGGAGGCTTATTTGTTCGTTTCCAGAATAAGCAGTTAAACAAAGAGAAGAAAGCAGCTATACATATTTTTTTTAGTAGCTCATAATATGCTGCTTCCAGATCAAGCTTTTTTCCCTGCCATTGTGGGAGGGGTGGTTGGTGCTCATTATGCTTCATCTTACAATTGCAATATTGTTTTGTTTCACACAGGTTATTGTCAAATAATTGTCTAGTGCTAACTCTGAAGGAGTAAACTTTACGGTTTAATTCTATTTTTAATTCAGATCTGATTGATTCTACTAGTTTCATTGCTACTCTGTTCTACATGTAATTTTGTAATATTTGTTCCAGTTTTATTTGTGTTAACTTATTTCAGTATATCTTATGATTAAGTTCTAAACATTAAGGTTATGCTAAGTCTGTGACTACGTCTTGGTTCACTTTGGCAGTCAGCATTGGCATTGACTGGTTAGGTCAGGATAGGCATCTCGCTGGCAGTAGTGTGCATAACATCTGTCATCATGTGTTTTGGTTATTCTCGTCTGCTTTGATGGGTGCAAGGTGGTGGTGGTGGTGATGATGATGATGATGATGATGATGATGATGATGATTGGTTTATGGGGCGCTCAACTGCATGGTCATCAGCGCCCGTACATAGCCCCAATTTTTTACACAGTCCAATCTAGCCACTGCCATGATGATGATGAAATGGTAAGGACAACACAAACACCCAGTGCCCGGGCCGAGAAAATCCCCAACATGGCTGGGAATCAAACCTGGGACCCCCTGATCCACAGGCAGCAATGCTAGCCACTAGGCCACAAGCAGTGGACTAAGGTGGTGAAGGAGAGTGAAGTTTATTAATAGATTGTCCATTTTGTCATTTATGTCTTTGAAATTGACTTTTGTGATGTGTGCTATTTCCGGGAGGGGTATATGTATTCATATTTTGATTAGGTTGTGAGTTGTGGTCTTTGAGTGAGTAGAGTCACATGTCTGGTCTGTTTTTAGTTATGCGCCATTCATATCTGCACAAGGTTTGGCAAGTCTAGTTTTCGTGGAAAAGACCTTCACTATAGTGTCCACGGTATTCTTAGTATGCTGCATAGCAGCCACTTTTCTGTTGTGTAATATTTTCTAGTGCAGGTCTTGTCATGCCACCCAGTGGTGTTGTGTTACTGCATATTCTCTTACTGGTCTTATATAGGCCTTTAAGTGTTAATGGCCGTGGTTGTGCTGCACCCATGGAAGCATCCTTGTACTAGCCTGATTAGTTTTTGTCTTTTGCGGATTTTGTCTATGTTGTGCTTAACATCGGTCTTCCAGTTTAGTTATTTCTCTAGGTGGATTCCTAAGTATGAGGTTCACTCAAATGAAACCTGGTCAGTGCATCTACCTTTGCCTTACCACGTAAGGTGGCACCATGTAACTGCAGGTATGGTGGCACCTCTATTGGTAGAGAGTCCGACACGTGCTCACAGTTTGATATTGCATAGCACCAGTGTGGTTTCACGCCGAAGAGAAGATGCTCACACAAGTTATCATCCACTACTGAACATGCGAGCAAGAAAGCAGGAACTACGAGGAGTGATTCAATTTTTGGCGGCAGAGGGAGTTGGAGGCTGTGAAATGTATCAACAGATGAAGGCTGTGTATGGTGAGTACAGTCTGAGTCGTTAAAGTCTTGTGGAATGGCGCAAATGATTCCTTGAGGGTCACGAGTCACTGGAATATGATGCTTGTCCTGGACTGGCTCATTGTGTCATCACACTGGAATTGGTTGTGGAAGTGAATGCTTTAGTCCTCGACAACCGCAGGATCACCGTGGATGAGATCCATCAGTTACTGAGTATTGGTGTGGGCTCTGCCCACACCATAATGCATCAACACTTGAACTTTAGAAAAATCTCTACGCCATGGGTTCCCCATGAACTGACCGCCGAACAGGACAATACAGTTGTTGGTATGACTTTGTTGCACAGAACTGAATACAGTGGTTTTTTCCAAAATAAGCAAGTTTGTTTTTAAAAACCATTTAATTGTTTGAAAACTTTATTAACAATCTTTTTTTGTTGCTTGCTCTCTAATGGGATTCATTATAACACTAATAATGTCTGCAAAAAGTGCAATTTCTGCTTGGTGGTTGTTAAGTGGAAGATCATTCACATATATGAGCAGTAGGAGTGGGCTCAAAGTTGAACCCTTGTGGGACTCCCTTTGTGGCTTCTCACCAGTCACTAAAATTTTCTCTTTCCAGCATTATTTGAGCGGATTTCTATCATTGATAAACTGATGATTGGTAGAATGTTCCATGTGTTGTTCACAGGCTCTAGGTGACTGTTGACAAATAGTGTCATGTATCTGTGCCACTGTGTAGTGTAATGCAGCATTCAGTAGAAGTTACTTGGCCTGCCATAATAAAGTGTAAACAACATTTTGAAGTTCCATTGTATTTGTGGTGGTGGTGGTGGTGGTGGTGGTGGTGGTGGTGGTGGTGGCAGTATGCATAGGGCACTCAACAGTGAAGTCATCAGCACTTGTACTCAGTGAACAGAATACAAGTGTGGTTATGACTTGTTAGAAGCATGCAAATATAAATTAGAAAATGTAATGTGCTACCATCCTAGGACACTCTTGCTAACACTGTCACACAAAACAGTAAAACACCTATGCCCCATTGTATGTCTCAGTGTGTGAGTAAAATACATAGACTATAACCATACATCATCTAAAATAGTGGAGCAAGAAACTGAGCCTACACGAGCAATTGGAAAACAAAAGATGAAGCAACCACCCTAGAAAAACATTCTACCTAAGTACTGTTGAGAAGACCAGACATCACACACTATTAAAACATGAATTGCGTTCGGTTCATCACCACCTAAAATAGAGGGCAGATCGACTGGTAAGCGGGTTGCAGACCTCATGGCTTGGTATAAAACACAATCGGTTTATGTGGTGTACAGAAACCTGTAGACCACATGCACTGCATACAGATGAGTCTTCCTG
This sequence comes from Schistocerca serialis cubense, assembly GCF_023864345.2. Lineage (NCBI taxonomy): Eukaryota > Metazoa > Arthropoda > Insecta > Orthoptera > Acrididae > Schistocerca > Schistocerca serialis. The sequence goes on from NC_064638.1 coordinate 484,674,700, forward strand.
CTGAAGGAAGAGTCCAGGTGTTGGAGGACAGTGTCCTATCCGAAGATATATTAAGAGTACGTGCTCCCACTGCAGTGGCTGGAAGGAGACATGCCACAATCATATCACTGGTTTCACAGCCCTCAGCTTGTTGTTCTCCAACCCTAACCATTTCTCTCCCCACAGACACATGATGTTGTTTCTCAATAGTGAGGCAACTGCATGGATAGGGGCAGCACATTCAGAAATTGTAACTTCAAAGCAGGCATTCTTAGCTGCTGCATCTGCTGTTTCATTACCCCAAATGCCCACGTGCCCTAGTACCCAGCAGAATGACACATCTTTTCCCTGTCTCTGTAAGTGGAAAAGGGCGTCGTGGATCAGCTGAAGATATTTTTGGGTGAATACGTGTCATTGATAGCCTAAAGAGCACTTAGGGAGTCAGTGCAGATGAGGAATTTGTTAGGAGAAAGGTACTGCATCTCCTCCAGAGCCCTCAAGTTAGTGGATGATTCAGCGTCAAACATTGTGACTGTATCAGGTAAGCAAATCTTGATAACACAGCACAGCCGATGGAATTATCCTGCTTAGACCCATCAGTGTTACAGTCACTGTGCTCTGCTGAAATACTGCACAACATCGATACAAAAACAGAGGCTGGAGTAAAAAACTTCATGTACACCGACAGATCCAAAATAATTTTGGAGCTCCTTATTAACCGAGGCAGCAAATGACTCCAACCTCGATGAAGCATGCAAGAATTGTCTGCACCAAGAGCCACTAAGTCTTGCCACATGTGAATCCTGAATGGCTTCATTGCTTGTGGCCTATGTCTAAATAGTCACTCCATTGAAGAGCCAGTAACAGTACGGAATGCTGGTGATTGTGGCATATCCTGCAACAGCTCTTGGTGGCCACCAAAAGTTGTTGCAGGATGATTTGATTCACGGATCCAGTTATATGGCTCCTTCCGTGTATAGCGATTTTACGACTATGACTGAAGCTGGCATCAATGTAATGCCGAAACTGGTAGCACATAGAAGTTCATAAAATAAAATAAACTTCTACAATACATATGGCTGTTGGTAAATTATTGCATCAAGAAGTTCATGCCAGCTGTTGTCCCACGATCCATAATGGATCAACGAAGAACAAATACATTTATGTGTATTGTAAGCTGCAGTTGACGAATGGCTGTTGCAAGGATGGAGGTGGAGCAGAAGATGGCAAAGTCATCCACAAACAATAAACAACTAGCAGGCGGTTTAACTGTGGAAGTAACACCATTGATGGCAATAGTGAACAGAGTTACACGTACAACAGAGCCTTGAGGGACCCAATTTTCTAGCTCGAATTGCTTGGAAAGGGCATCGCCCACCCAATATCGAAAAAGTTTTCTGGAAAGGAAGGACAATATGAAAATTGGTAATCATCCCTGGAAACCCTATTGGTGAAGCTGTCTCTGGATGTGATGCCTCCAAGTAATGTCAAAGGCCCTCTCAATCAAGATCGAAGAAGACACCTATGAGATGCTGTGTGCTTATAAAGGATTTTTGAATTTCTTCCTCCAGCAGAGTGAGGTTTCAATGGTTGAACACCACCACCAAAACCCAGTCGAAAAACAACTAAATAGGTCCTCAGATTCTAGGACCCAAATCAGACACTGGTTCTCCATGGGTTCTAGGGTCTTTCCGATGAGCCAGTGAGGGCCGTGCTATGGTAACTACTAGGAAACATGTGATCCTTTTCTGGTTTCAGAAGGGCCACTAAAATCACATCCTTCCACAAGTCGAGAAAGTTCCTGGTAAACCAGATCACATTAAAAAGGGACAGAAGTATTTCCTTCGCATCCTGGTGAAAGTACTGTAACATGCTTTATGGGATCCAATCCTTACCCAGGGCAGTCTCCTTGACCTGAGACAGAGAAAACTCAGGCTCCCACACAGAAAAGGGGCAATAATAGTCCTCAGTGTTGGTAGAATTAAAATTCCAACCTCTCCACTAGTGCCCACTAATGGCGGAAAGCTGGATCTCGATTTGCAGTGGCAGTGATCGAACTGAAGTAATCTGCCATGGCATTCACAGTTTCCCAAGTTTGGATTGTAGACATTCCTGCCTCAGTAGGTCATTGGGCACATTTGCTAGAGATCCTCTTTATGGCTTCCCAGACCTTTGAAGAAGTAATGGAGTCCAGAAACACTCGCCATGACCTCTTCTTGTTCTCTGTGATTGTCCATCATGCCTTTTCCCTTACGATTTAAAAGGCTGTAAGGTTCATAACAGGAGGCTGGCATTTGAACCCGGCACAAGGCCATGTGTCTCTCCTTGATGATGGAACGACGCTTATCATTCCACCATGGGACATATCACCTCTGAAATCAGTCTGAAGACTTACAGAAAGCAAGGTCTATGGCCGAGAATAGTCCCATGGCAGTGCTAAAGTGTGTGCTACCACCAGCATTAAGAAGGTATAACTATCCTGATACTATAAACTTTTGACAATGTAACCTCTGGGGTTCACTGATGGAGATCCCCATAGCACACTGTGTACATTAAAATCTCCTACAGGGAGGAAGGATGGAAGGAAAGCATTTGTTGGGCTGCAGATACACACTACAGATTGTAACAGGAAATGGAACATGGACCATGACAGCAATTGCCTGAATAGCTGTTCTGAGAGAGAGAAAAGTGGTTTGATAAGTGTCATTCACAAAGATAGCCGCTCCACCTTTAGCCCTGTTCCACTGAAGTCCTCTTTCTGATGAGAGCTGTATCCCCTGAGCACAGTGGTATCAACTGTGTTTAAAATGTGTTTCCTCTAGACACAGATAGGGAGGTCTCTTCCATGACAAAGGGTTTCAGCTCCTCCACATGTGTTCTGAACCCATTCATGGTCTGTTGAAGCACAGGAGCCATTTATCTGGGAGGTTTATATTTTCCCATTGCCCTTCTGCATGTAGGAGAACCCACTTCACTAGGAGGAGAACTGAGTGGACTCGAGAGTTCATTGAAGCAGAGATCTAAGTCCATTCAGAGTCATCACCCTCTGAATGTTTGTGGATCTGATGATCCACCTGTTTCCATTCTGCCTTCTTGACAGTAAAATTTACCTGAGTCTTCACCCTCACATTCAATGACACCAAGGTAGGCTGTGTGAACCCAATGTGCAGCACTTGCCCTGCCAAAGTGGCACCAACAGCAGAAGCAGAAGCAGTGCTCTCTGCTGGAGTTTGCATGGATTTCTGGGTATCAAGATCCATCTACATGTATGTCTACATCTACATGGATACTCTGCAAATCACACAAGCACCTTCACAATAATACTCTATTATTCCAATCTCAAACAGCATGCAGAAAAAAAAAACCTATATCTTTCCGTGCAAGCTCTGATCACCATTATTTTATTGTGATGATAATTTCTCCCTATGTAGGTTGGCATCAACAAAATATTTTATCTTTCAGAGGAGAAAGCTGATAATTGAAATTTTATGAGAAGATTCCCCTGCAACAAGAAACACCTTTGTTTTAGTGATGTCCACCCCAAATCCTGTATCAAGTCAGTGACACACTCTCCCCTACTTCTTGATAATACAAAACATGCTGCTCTTTTGTCTACTTTTTCAATGTACTTCATTAATACTATCTGGTAAGGATTCCACACTGTGCAGCAGTACTTTGAAAGGGGGTGGACAAGCATAGTGTAGGCAGTCTCTTCAGTAGAACTGTTGCATCTTCTAAGTGTTTTGTCAATAAATCACAGTCTTTGGTTTGCCTTCCCCACAACATTTTTTATGCATTATTTTCAATTTAAGTTGTTCATAATAGTAATTCCTAAGTATTTAGAAATTCTTCCAATCCATATGTGGCATACAGCAAACCGGTGCTTAACAGTATTGGTTAAAAACAGTCTTGGTTGCAATTTTAGTTTTTTATTTTTTAATGATGCATTTCGCCTTATTTAGACATTTCAGGTTATCTTTCCAAAATAGGTTATCTTTTCAAAATGGACGCGAGAGACACCAAGATTTGCATAACGCGTTCGCGTTCACAGGAGCGAGTAACAGAATAAAATGCGGGCTCAGGTAGTAAACCAAGTATTTAGTCCATAGGTGATGTCTTCTTGTGTTCGCAAGTTTATTTGTGAGTACAGCAAATGAAGTGGGAAAGTATCTGGGCTGAAAGGATTTGTACATCATCTCGCTTCAGTGTAAGGCACATGCTTAGTCATCTTTCACTCCTGGATTTTCTCTTCTTTCTTAAACACCATACACACTCAGCTCCAAACTGGATGTGGACCTGAACAATTGACACCAAAGTCGGGGCAGGTACACATAGTTCCATCAGCGTGAGCGGCCATACGACATGTACCATACAAAGCTCATCCATTCCACCCTAGAGAGGTGTGCCCGAATTTCTAACACATGAAGCACTTTCTAGGGTTGGAGAATTATGGTCTGACTTTCAATCTTAAAAAATCCAGTTTTAATATAATCTGGGTAAACCAGCAAACCAAACGTTGTTTTAAATTAGTCTGATTTTTCCAGTTTTCCACCCACATGATAGTCGGGTCATTCTTCTTCCAGCTCGGAAGTGTCCATATGCATGATGTCACTCCATGTGACCACTCCTTGACTAGTTAGGGGTATGGGGCAATTCAACTACAATAGGATACTCACCCAAAAATTTGGGCTTCAATAGGTTGTTAACTTGCTGTGATGTTGCTGTTTCAACCAGCTGTTTAATATATTTGGGGATTCCAGTCAAAACATTAAGGCCTTTTTGGATATAGAAGAGCAGTACCTTCTCAAATGTACTATCTTCTCCCCTTATCACAAGAAGCACATTTTGACACATTGGACACATGCCTGAACTTTAGATGAAGATTGGTCAGGAGGGCTATTCTCCTGTGCTCCCTTTGAAGGGTGGGTGTTAATACTACCCAACAGACCACCTCAACTGTCAGAAGCAAGTGTGTGAGAAGTCATGGATGCCGTAGTGATAGCAGGAGCAGCTAGGGAAACAAACAGTCCTGGGAGACAGATCCCTGCTTGTCTGAGTAAGCCGCATACAACTGAGATGTGGCAAGTTCCCCATAGGTTGCCCACTATTGACTGTTCTACCTCAACAGCTATTCATCTCATTGGTGCACACCACACCTTAAGATTGAGGATTTTTTTTGGGGATGTTTGTACCATCCTCATAGCCCCCATGACACACAACGTTCCACCGCTGCACCACATGGTGGATGTTGAAGCTTACCCAGAGATTATGGTGACAGAGGACTAGTGGCACTTACCATTTCCTAGCTCAGGAACCTGGGGTCACCACCAAGTCCATACCCAGCAAACAGGCAAATGCTAAGCCTTGGGGGGGGGGGGGGGGGGGTGTTGTTGTTTGTTGTATTTCTATTGTAGGGTGCTAGAGCAAAGAGAACCAAGTCAGGCAAATTAAATTAAAAAAGTAGCACATTGAAATGAAATGTCATGTATTAGTCCTAATAAAGCTCTGTAATTGCATTTCCATTAGGCCTACACAACAGGTGTTTTGGCTTCAGAATTACTATTTTGTTTTTGTATATTATAGTAAAGTGACTTGTTTGTTGGCTGGATAAATCTAACACTGTAGGTTCACAGTCCAATTCTTGATCAATTCCAGGACTTTTTCTTTCACTTATCAGTTCTTCTTCCAAATCAGGCAACAACTCATATTTGTGAAAGTGCTAGGTAGCATTATGGTTTGGAGTCCACCTGAACGGTAGGACCCCCTATAATTGGGTAGATAGATCATAGGAAGACAAGGACATACCATTTCCAGTAGGACTATGCCTAGAAGTACATTGATTTTCTAACCCTCTATCAGGTCGGAAACAGCCTTACTAACCTACCACATTATATTTTCACTGTTATAACTGCAACTAAGTTACTAATAGAATATACCTACAGAGTGATCTGTGATAATGTTACAAAATTTCAGGGATGATGGAGAGGGATAAATACATCAATGTGAGATAAGGGTCACTAGTCCAGAAATGACAGAGGCAAAAGTTATAAGCAAAAATCATTCTGATATCTATGAGGGTGGAACATGCGTACCGGTACTGTTGTTGCTAAGGTTGTATGGTAGACAGCTTTCTGAGGTGATAGTATGGACCAAAACAAAAAAGTCAAGTAAATATGGGCTCTAAAATGCATACCTTAAGAGCTGTGAACACTTCTTCACCTTTGATTCTGTGAAACAAATACCGTCTTCTGCAGGCTCTTTGCTTTTCATGTTTTGGGAGTCCCAGAAATGACCACATTCAAATGAGCAGAGCACATCAATGAACACATGAACTTTCAACCTTGGGGACATCCGGTACCCACTTGCTCTACATTTCTGTATAATGACTCGAGACACCTGAGTACCTGAAACGCAACTTTGGCCCTTTACATTGACCCAATCCTTGCAATTCAACATAACCCCTCATTCCACCTGATTCAATCTCTGTTAGCCTACTTCTATAATCTTTGCTTCCTTCATCCTGAGAGAAGGTTGGTCTGCGATAATCTGGATTGTAAGTAACCTGTTCGCACAACTATTTCCTCATGTCTTTGATGAAGAGGGGATTTTTTGTTGAAAATAACAAAAATACTTTCCTTCTATATTTTTGTGGCTATTGGCTTTAGTGAGAGATGTGCTTTCTGAAGGTAAGTACAGTACTGCAGTGTGTATAGTCTGCTAAAGCTTCTTTCAGCATTTGCTACTGGAGATACATTGTTAACAACTTGCTTGTAAAGCTTACCTGAAAAATTTCGCTGTCATTTTTTGTAGCGTTTGTACTTTTATTGTTACAACTGTGTCTTTTGTCATTAATCCCAGTTTTAATCTGAACATCCCCAAGATCCATTCCCTCCAAACAATTGTAGTATTGTTCCTTAGTGACCTGTGTTCACTTGTAAGTAAATCTGTGAAATGCCTTTGGAAATATTCCACAGGAATTTTTGTCTTACTTACAGCTTCTGAAAGCAATTATGAAGGTATTATTTGCTGCAAAAACACTTACATTTCCACCAAATTCAATAGTACCACCAGCAGCCAGTGCTTCTTTAATAGTATTCTGGAATGCAGATACAGACTGGGAACTGTGTAGTGGTCCATACAGAACACCTTCCTGCAGAGGGTCTCCCATCCTTTTAATAATTTGAGCATAGGCTTTTTTCAGTGGTTCAAGTACCTTTTCATAAATCTGAAAGAAAAGTAAAATATTTGAAGCAAATAGCTCAAAACATACAAATAAATTTTATCTGTATAGAAATACCAAAATTTATTAACTGATCACAAGCTTTTGCTGGGCTCTAACATGTTGCCTACAAGGTATACATGGTGTTTATGTGTGATATCAACTGTTTCTGTTTACATTCTCCCTTGAATGTCATGAATGATTGTTATTGCCTTATCACTTAAATTCTGCATAATCTCTGTAACGCCATTCCCTACATTCCATTTTTATTTCTTCTTCTTCTTCTTCTTCTCATTCTCCTTCTTCCCTCTCTTCATTATTTCTACAATCTCTTATGTAGACTGTATTTCACCAGCTCCTGCCTGTGTCAACCTTTCATTTTTCTTCACTTATTTGTTTACTTTTTTTCCATGTTTTGTTTCTTTGGTTCTTTTTCTGTCTTTAGATTTATTTCTACTAGAAATGAAAACAGAAAATGAACTGTGCTTGTAGTGTAATATTGAAAAAATTAAGGAGGCAATTGAGATTAATTTAGCGAGTAACCTTGTGAACAGGGATGGAGGTTTTTGCTTAAACTCTGCCTGAAATCCTGCTCTCTGCCTTGTCAAAAAACAGAGGGAAAGAGTTAATGTTACCTCACTTGCTAGTATGTAGTCTCACTATCGACATCTCTGACTTTGGTCATCTTTGGTGGCACTAGTTTTCTGTGTGTGTGTGTGTGTGTGTGTGTGTGTGTGTGTGTGTGTGTGTGTGTGTGTTTTTTTTTTTTTTTTTTTTTTTTTTTTTTTTTTTTTTTTTTTTTTTTTTTTTTTTTTTTTATCTTTCCTGACTTGCTCCGAGAACCGAGGTTTTAAATTTGCCTGTACATCGTTTGTCCATTGCAGTTTGTGCCCTGAAAATGCCTGGGTGTTCTCCTGCCGAAATATCGGCGGTCACTGTAAATTTTACCTGGCTGATTCCCAGAAGTTGTTTGAATGTCAAAAAAGGTCCTTTCCATGTATTTGTGAAAACACCTTTGAAATTGTGAAACAGTCATACAAAGATCCAAGACATTTTCTGCACACTGAGCACAGCTGCTTCATGTGTCTACAACCCGATTTTGCAAATGTCTCGAAGACAACACCTTTCGATAGCCCTGTAGAAGGCTATTGTTTATGCCTACAGCTGTTTGTGCTTCAGAGTTGAAAACTGTTAAAAGCACTGAAAGGTGTCAGGGATTTTAAGTTGAGGAGTGTCTTACTAGTAAAGAACAAATTTTTTGAAACTTCATGCATGACGAGACATTTTTTCATACATCTCAGTGTTTATGACTTCATATCTCCTGAACTATGACAGTAGGTGGTTCTTACCACAAAAGTGAATGTTGCCTTACAGTAAGGGATATACATACCAAGGTTGGTTGAAATCGGTCCGTGGTTTAGGAGGAGATGTGGAACATACACAGACGTACGTACTTACATACATACATTTTTATAATATGCATGAATTTTTCTTTGTTACATACTCACCTCATCTCATCACATCACAATCTACTGCAGCTTTAGCTTCACTCTGCATATTCTCTGTCTTCATTACAGTTTTCTGGTGAATCATATGCCTCATAGCATAGGATGGCCAGTCTAATTCGTGGAATTCAAATACTGATTCCATTATTTGTGTCCAGACGCATTAATGTGACCATCGCCCGTGTTTGATGTCAGTGCCCAATAACCACTCACAGACGGCAGGTGGTAGCATTACCAGTGGATGGTATATAAAGCATGGTGGGGGGACGCAGAAAACAGTATGTTGTCGCAATGTGGAAACAGACCAATTTCTCTGCTGTCCAAAAAGGCATGATCATTGGCCTTTGGCCAAGGATGGAAGCACTTCTGAAATGCCTATGTTTGTAAACTGTCTGCAAGCCACTGTTAAAGTATACTGTGCATGGGAAAATGGCACTATCCAAAACTGGCAGTGAGGGAACTATGGTGCACCAATGGCCATAGGTGATGTGTCAACAGCAGTTGCAGTGATGTGTATGGTCGAACAGGCATGCAGCAGTTAAGAAGCTGACTGCCAGATGGATCAAGGAGCTACCAGCAGTGTCTCCTTAACAACCATTCAGTGATTGTAGTTGCATATGGGCCTCCACAGCAGCTGATGTGTTCATGCACCCATCTTGAATGCTGTTCATAGGCAACAAAGGCTGGAATTTGCACACCAGTACCACAATTGGACATCCACTGAGTGGCAAAAGGTGGCCTTTTCAGCTGAATAACGTTTTATACTCCACCAGACAAGTGTGTATGGCATGAAACATCTGAAAGCAAACACGCTGTAAGAATCGTTGGAAAGGTATGGACCAGAGGAGGGAACACTATGATCTGGGCAATGTTTTTTGGCATTCTCTGGGTGATCTTGTCATTCTGGAAAGCACAATGGGTCAACTAAGTTTGCATTTAAAATTGGCAACTGTGTCCACCCTACATGCAATTTTATTTCCTTGACACAATGGCATCTACCAACAGGACAATACAACATGTCATACAGCTTGCAGTGCATATGCATGGCCACAAAGCTCTCCAGATCTAAACCCAATCAAGAATCGTTGGGACCACCACAATCGGGCTGTTTGTGCCATGGATCCTTAACTGATAAACCTCGTCCAGCTGGCCGCAGTACTGGAATTGGCATGGCTCCACATGCCTTTCAGTAACTTCAGAATCTCATTGACTCTCTTCCTACACGTCTCGCAGTGGTCTGTGCTGCGAAGGTGGTTATTCAGACTTTTGACAGTCGGTCACATTAATGTGGCTGGACAGTGAACAATGAAGCTGATGGATGCAGTACAACTAGAGAGGAGCTAGCTGCAGCTGTACACTCAAGAATCATGGTGGTTGCACAAAGGCCAAAGTACTGTGACTTCATTTCATTTCACTTAGAGTTCTAACATGTATTACTATACAGGGTGCTACAAAAAGGTACGGCCAAATTTTCAGGAAACATTCCTCACACACAAAGAAAGAAAATATGTTATGTGGACATGTGTCCGTAAACGGTTACTTTCCATGTTAGAGCTCATTTTATTACTTCTCTTCAAATCACATTAATCATGGAGTGGAAACACACAGCAACAGAACGTACCAGCGTGACTTCAAACACTTTGTTACAGGAAATGTTCAAAATGTCCTCCGTCAGCGACGATACATGCATCCACCCTCTGTCGCATGGAATCCCTGATGCGCTGATGCAATCCTGGAGAGTGGCGTATTGTATCACAGCCGTCCACAATATGAGCACGAAGAGTCTCTACATTTGGTACTGGGGTTGCGTAGACAAGAGCTTTCAAATGCCCCCATAAATGAAAGTCAAGAGGGTTGAGGTCAGGAGAGTGTGGAGGCCATGGAATTGGTCCGCCTCTGCCAATCCATCGGTCACCGAATCTGTTGTTGAGAAGCGTACGAACACTTCGACCGAAATGTGCAGGAGCTCCATCGTGCATGAACCACATGTTGTGTCGTACTTGTAAAGGCACATGTTCTAGCAGCACAGGTAGAGTATCCCGTATGAAATCATGATAACGTGCACCATTGAGCGTAGGTGGAAGAACATGGGGCTCAATCAAGACATCACCAACAATGCCTGCCCATACGTTAACAGAAAATCTGTGTTGATGACCTGATTGCACAATTGCATGCTGATTCTCGTCAGCCCACACATGTTGATTGTGAAAATTTACAGTTTGATCACGTTGGAATGAGGCCTCATCCGTAAAGAGAACATTTGCACTGAAATGAGGATTGACACATTGTTGGATGAACCATTCACAGAAGTGTACCTGTGGAGGCCAATCAGCTGCTGATAGTGCCTGCACACGCTGTACATGGTACGGGAACAACTGGTTCTCCCCTAGCACTCTCCATACAGTGACTTGGTCAACATTACCTTGTACAGCAGCAACTTCTCTGACGCTGACATTAGGGTTATCGTCAACTGCATGAAGAATTGCCTCGTCCATTGCAGGTGTCCTCATCATTCTGGGTCTTCCCCAGTCGTGAGTCATAGGCTGGAATGTTCCGTGCTCCCTAAGACGCTGATCAATTCCTTCGAACGTCTTCCTGTCGGGGCACCTTCGTTCTGGAAATCTGTCTTGATACAAACGTACTGCGCCACGGCTATGCCCCGTGCTAATCCATACATCAAATGGGCAATCTGCCAACTCCGCATTTGCAAACATTGCACTGACTGCAAAACCACGTTCATGATGAACACTAACCTGTTGATGCTATGTATTGATGTGCTTGATGCTAGTACTGTAGAGCAATGAGTCGCATGTCAACACAAGCACCAAAGTCAACATTACCTTCCTTCAATTGGGCCAACTGGCAGTGAATCGAGGAAGTACAGTACATACTGACGAAACTAAAAGGAGCTCTAACATGGAAATTAAGTGTTTCCGGACACATGTCCACATAACATCTTTTCTTTATTTGTGTGTGAGGAATGTTTCCTGAAAGTTTGGCCGTACCTTTTTGTAACACCCTGTATACACTCTTGGAGTGACCTTAGCTGTAATTGAGCATTATCTAATGATTTAATTAGACAGTACTGTGCAATTGCTGCTGATGGATTTTGGTTGTCTGACAGGTCAAGTATCAGGCAGTGTCAGAAGCATGTCATGCTACTCTCAGTACTGTAATTTCACCTTCCCAAGTCTGTCTGTTTATACTACTTGATTCACAGTGTTTGTATTCAATAAATGTCTGCCTGCTGCATGCTCAACATTGACAAGAAGTTGGACTATACTTTTCTTGCAAACAGTTCAAGTATGAAATGGTCACAGTGCTACCAAACTCCCAGGAACAGTTAGAGCAGCAGTTCACGTAACAGCCCAATGGCATTCTCTTTTGACTGTGAACTACCTCCAGCATTATCTGTTCTGCTTGTTTTTCCTAAATTGTCTCGTGCATCATGGGAAGTTCCATGTTCTCTTCATTATACCTCTTGTTGCAGTTGCTACGAGCTGTGATATCTAACTAGTATTTGCCATAACAGACCCTTGAACCCCATGCCTATTTGTGATGGAAATTCACTGCTGCAAACAGCTCACTGCAAGTATGTGAAGATTTGAGGACCACTAAAAAAACACACTCTGTTGTTGAATCTTATCCCGTATCATGACCAGATGAATTTGATAATAGCAGTTGGCAAACATTTTTTTTAAGATGGACTCTGATGAATCATGTAAACAAATCGTGGTCATCAATATTCCTTTTGGGCTTTATCAGTGCAAGAGGCCCTCATTAAGACTGGCAACACATTTGCAGTTTTGTAAAGGTTCTTGGAACACCTCATTCACGATATACCTCTCTTTGCAAGCTACCTTAATGGTAGAATTGACACTGTGATCAAACAATAGAACTACTTGAACAATGTTCTGTTCTTTCCTTACATCACTATATTACAGGTTGTATGTTACTTAAATAAGTTTAACTCTATGAATAGGATAGATTGCTACTCACCACATAGAGGAGGCACCGAGTAGCAGATATGCACATTTAAAGTAGACTAAGCTATTGGACATAGCCCTTCTTCAGATACAGTTTAGTTTACTATTACATGGGCCTGTCTGCCACTCAGCACTTTCTGTATTTGGTGAGTATCAATCTATCTAATTCATATTGTTGTTAACATATCGAGTGCCATGAGGCCGGCAGCAGTCAATGTGTTAAACAAGTCTACATTTTTCCAAGAGTAGGTCAAATACTGGGGCCAGATTCTCACTGATCACCAATATGACCCACAGACTTCTATGTGGCAACCATTAACTCACTTACAAAGTTAATCAATTAGAAGCTTTCTTAACAAAGTTATTATTATGCAGAAATTCATTCCCAAACTGTCAACTTCATGTTTGCATTGAACTGGTCCTATTGTAAAGATGTTCAGTATCAATGGTCTTTTGATTGCAACAAGACATTTCACCCATTAATACAAAAGCTACATTCAGCTCCCTTAAGTGGCCTACATTTTTTGAAATACTTCTTTTTCATCCAGCAGCAAATGCTCATCAGCAGGGCATTGGCATTGTGTTGGCATACAGAGTGCTCATTTCTACCGAGTAACCTACTGTGTAGAATTCAAGAAGCTTGAATTAGGCCCAAACCAATTACTCATGAGTTGGAAAAGGGGCTTTTGCAATCAGTTATCTGTTTTAAAAAATTCGACTTATTCTTATATGGTATGTAGCTCCATTTAATAACAGATCATAAGCAACAAATGGTGACTTTTGGACTACAAAAGTCATTCTAACTTGATGGTGCAGCACTGGACATTTTCCTTGAGCTCTTTTAACTACAATAACTGCAAAACCTGTCAGATCCAGACTGTGTTCCAGACCAGAACTTGAACCCAAAACCTTGCTTTTCGTGGCCAGTTCTCTTACTGACAGAGCTGTGCAGGCACAACTTAAGGCCTCTCCTCACAGCTTCAATTCTGCCCATACCTCGCCATTTATCTTCAAATCATCATAAAAGCTCTTCTGCATCCCTTATTGGACTGGAGCCTAAATAAAATAACTTTTTGATGGACAGAAGCCAATGGCAGAGGTGATGTAGCTGGCTAGAATACAGCACACCACATACTCACAGAATGATTTTAAATCGCTCTGCTTGGCTCTCCTCCTCCAATCCAACCTCTCATCCAGTAAGACTCTGTATTGTGGTGTAACTTGTTGATTCTGTTGAAAAACATGTTCCACTTCTAACCACCCAGGCTGACAAAAGATGTCTGTGGAAACCAGAAATGTTGTTTTGGTAGTTTTGAAGTGTGGAACCACTGTGCACTTTGTTTGTCATATGTAAAGACGGATGTAAAAGACATTGGCTCTGAACATCAACAAGGCATGATGGCAAGTGAGCATATCCACCTGCTAGGCAGTGCCATTTATGCTTTGGTAGTCAAGAACAATGGGTGCAGATGATAATGTTAATGCCAGAACAGTTGAAGAATGTAAATGAGACCTGTCAGTCTGAATGTGAGATCAGTAAATCGGTACATGTTTTGATCTATTGTGAGCTACAAGTTTAGAGAGATCTGTTAAATCCACAACTGTACATATCAGCCAGGTGACCAGGTTGTGTATGGAGTGGAAACCATCAAACCAGAACGAAACTTCTCCCACTGCAGTATGTACCTACAAAACAGGCAACACTGTGAGCATGTGGAGCCCAAGAAAGAGCTGTGGTTGACTGATGTCTGGCTTCACCATCCAGTTCACTGAAATGAGCATCACAAAGTCTTTTTTACTCAAGCGTAGCCTTCTGAAAAAGGGATATTGTAGAGAAATGGCGTAGCTACAGTGCAACAGCTGTTCCTGGAATGAGTTTCTCACTTTACAATGAAGTGAGGCGTTGTGGAGTCCATTGCTGGTGATTCACTGCTGGTACAATGTTGAACACAGAAGGAGTCAAAAGATTTGATTTCTGTGCTATTCCACATCCAGCACAATGGTTTAGCAGAGCACCTAGTCCACACTAGAGATTCAGATGACCAAGGAATTCAGCAAAGCTTCAACAGAGGCCACACTTACACCCACCTTGAATGCATATATGCCCAGGCCACAACTATGCTATGTCTCCTCATACTCACCTTGCACAGGCATCCAAAATCTGCTCCTCACCTCTGTATGGATGTGGTCTTTTGGCAGGCATCTGATACCATGCATGGCAACTTTGTGTGTATTGTAGTAACTAAAAGTGACACTTTCAGGTACCACTCCAACCAGTTATGCCCACTGTGCCACATCTGTCAATCACACAGTCTTTCCAACAGGTGGCTGTACCCACACCAAGGGATATCCCAGCCAACAATCCAATATGACATTTAATATTTACTATCTCCACTGCTACCACAGCTATGTCCAAGAAGAGCACTTCAGAGTATGTGTCACTGCAATACTGTCCCTCAGCTGTTGTCATTGTACTTGTGCATGCCAATACTTTGTTATGAAATGTCAGGTGCATTACAACTAGGCCCTTCGACTCCTCATGCCACTTGTGCTCAAGACTTGGCTAGGCAGGTGGAAGATTTCACAGATACCAGTTTCCTCCACTGAGTGAGGTGATGCAGTAGTTAAAAAGTGGGGATATGCTGTGGGTTCAGGAGGGAAAAGGTTATTTACAACTAGTAAAGAAACCAGACTGCAGTTACAAGAGTTGAAGACATGAAAGGGAGTGGTTGAGAAGGGAGTGAGAGTAATGTTAGTGAATATGTGCACTGAGAAAGCAATAAACAAAACAAAGGACAAATTTGGAAAATGAATAGCTCATGGAGAAGAAATAAAAGCTTTGATTTTTACTGATGACATTGTGATTCTGTCAGCGGCAACAAAGAACTTGGAATGACATTTGAATAAAATGAATCATGCCTTGAAAAAGGTTACGAGATGAACATCACAAAAGTAAAACGAAGGTAATGGAATGGAGTTGAATGAAATTAGGCAATGATGAGGAAATTAGGTTAGGATGTGAAACCCTAAAAGTGATACACAAATTTTGCAATTTGGACAGTAAAATAACTGATGATGACTGAAGTAGAGAGGATATAAAATATAGAATGGCTAGAGCATGACAAGTGTTTCTGAAAAGAGGAATTTTTTAAAATCTAATATACATTAAGTGTTAAGAAGTATTTTTGGAAGATATTTTTCTGGGGTATTATGTGAAAAGGAAACATTTATTCAAGAAAACTATGAAATTATGAGATAGAATGGCTGGCCCTGATACATACATTTAAAAGTGCATATACTATCCTAGCTTTTGGTACTAATAGTTCCTTCTTCAGCAAGAAGAGAGAGGTAGATCTGGAAAGATTATAAAGGAAGGGGCAGATCATTCAAACTCCATGTTTAGAGGGACCTGCCTGTTGTAAGAATGAGGGGAGACAAATATGTCTCATCTTGCGTCCAAGTGATCTATTCTTCCTTTTTAACCTTCCCGAACCTATCCCCCTCTTCCTTCTGATGGAGGAACTATTAGTTCTAAAAGATAGGATTAAAAATTATATGCATTCACAGCTATATGTGTTTTACCATCTGAAAAAATAAACATATTTAATGTGTTTATTATTGTGAATCATGGGTCATGTTCAAAACATTTTTTTTATTATTTTTGATAGAGGGAATATTATAATTTTCTTTTGTAATTCCTTTCATCACCACTTGAAATACATCTCATCAGACTGCTTTGAAGTAAGTAAATAGAACCAAGAAATGTCAATTCAATAACTTTCACTGATATGCTACAGATAAATAATGTGACATAGCCCTTCCCTCACCCTAAATCGTACATTTGGAAAGTGAAAGGCACACAGCATTTTTAAACTTTTGGTTTCCTTACTTTGAAAATGAGGAGGAAGAAACCCATTTTAGGAGATAAAAAGGGACAAAGCAGAATCAGGTCCCTCATCTTGAATTTATGATGGTAGCATGTGGGAAAAATGAGCATATTATGAAGATTAGATAGAAATTTGTTTCATGACCACACATCAACAGGAACAAAGCAGAATGAGACAAGATGGAAATTAACAACAAAATTACTGCATATAGGAGACATCTCGTACATGCTTGGTAATTCATTGCTAATTTCCATTATATCCTTTCTTACTGTACCTCTATAATCCATAGTTATTAACTTTCCTGTCTTTTATTAAGGTGAAAGAATCTGAAATGCTATGAGTCTTTCACTTTTTGTGAGTGATTGTTTACTGATCAGTTGCCACTGGTAGATATACATTATATACTATCCAATAGATGAGCAGAATTTTGTATTAGACATATTAATAAGTGAAGTTTTTTTATATCATAAATAAGATAAATATATTTACCTTCTCATGGAGAATCAGTCTCCTAGTAGAGGTACAGCGCTGTCCAGCAGTGCCTACACACGCAAATACCACAGAACGGACAACCATTTCCAGATCAGCATCTGCATCTACAATAATAGCATTGTTTCCTCCAAGTTCTAGTAGATGTTTACCAAACCTTTCTTGCACCTGCAATGCAACCTAAAAATCAAATCAATCAATAATCAGTTTTTTAGTTAGATAACAAATATTATTCATATGAAAAATTACAATAGGTAAAATTATCCCCAACATTACTAATAAAATATGTCTCCCTGTCCCTGGTGACCACTGTTCTACACACAAAGCAATTAATGAATGATTCTGGGTGCAGTGTTAAATTTTTATCTTCTGTGTGTTCTTTTGTGGATCTACTGACTTCCCTGGCAGTGCTGCTATGATATCGAAGGGTTGGAATTCTTCAACAAAAGATTAAAGTGAGTCATGGAGCAAACCTGATTTTGCATAAGATGGATGAAATATTTTCAAAACCAATGACTATAGATTTTTGCACCTTACTTTCTTTCCTCCAACTGCTCCTATTTCTTCAACATCCTAGCTGAACATGTAGCATTGGCCACAGCATTGTAGCTCGACAGGAGTATGAGTTTCATCAGCTGGAGTGAGAAAAGGAAAAACAGAGACAGAGAGCAAGAGGAAGAATTGGGGAAGGGTGTGTGATAAACTGGAGAGAGAAGTAGTGGGTGTACAGGATAAGAATGTGGCACCAGTAAGCTCATTCTGACCTCAGGCTGAGGAAACTGTGCACAGGGCGTAATGATGTGATTTGGGATGGAGAGATAGAATAGAGAAAAAGGGAGCCTTTGGAGAGAGAGGTGAGAGTTCAGGATGAATGAAGTCTGGGTTGTGGAGGTGGAGGTGGAGGTGGGTGTGGGGCATGTGGCTAGCAGAGACTGAGGCCAGGAGGCTGATGAGATCAAACAATGTGTTGTGAACACAATTTCCATCTACATAATTTGGAGAATCTGGTAGTGTGGGGAAGGACTGAGATGGCACAAGTTGTGAAGAAGCCATTGAAATCAAGCATTTTGTGCTCATTAGTGCGTTTTGCCATTGGCTGGTCAACTTTGCCCTTGGCCACAGTTTTTCAGTGGCCATTCATTCATTTAGTCAGCTAGTTGTAGATCATGCTCATATAAAATTCTGTGCAGAAGTTACAGCAAAGCTGGTATCTGAAATGAGAAAAAGAGAGAAGTAAAAAGATTGTGGGTGCATAGTTGGAATAGCGGGCTGTGTAGTGCTGGAGCGCAACCAGTGAATGGGATAGATGGGTGAAGGACAGTGACTAATGAAGGTTGAGGCCAGGAGGGTTACAGAAACGTAGGATACACTGCAGGAAGAGTTCCCATCAGAACAATTCAGAAAATCTGGTGTTGGTAGGAGAGATGCAGATGGCACAGGCTGTGTAGCAATCATTAAAATGAAGAATAGTACATTGGGCAGTATTCTAGGTTCCTACATTAGCAACAGGATGGTCCAGCCATTTCTTGGCCACAATTTGTCGGTGGCCATTCATGAAGAGAGACAGGTTGTTGGTTGTCATGCCCACATAGAACAAAGCACAGTGGTTGCAGCTTAGCTTGTAGATCATATGACAGTGTGACAGGTAGCCCTGTCTTTGATGGAATAGATGATGCTTGCGAGTGGACTAGAGTACGTGGTGGTGGTAGGATGTTTGGGACAGGCCTTGTAACTAGTGCTATTACAAGAGTATGAGCCATGAGACAAAGGTTTGGGAGCAGGGGTTGTATAGAGATGGACGAGGAGACTGTATAGGTTGTCTTTTTCAGAAGAAGACCTTCTGGCTGACAGCTGATGTATTTAGTAGTCTTTTTGTTGTGTCTGTCTGCAGCTCACCATCTCCACTATATAGTAAGTGGCAAGCTATTCTTTCCACAATATTGCCATTTTGATAAAGTAGTGGATACAAGTAAAGAGGTTGACAATCCTGGATGATAATGGATGATGTGGGCAACACTCCTTTGTATCTGGTTCCTTAGGTGCTCAGAGTATTGGGGGTATGGCACAGAAACCAGGACCAAGTTTGGGGAACAGTGCCTTTCTGTGAAGGTCTTTGTAAGTTGTATCAGTGGCAGAGACCATGGACATTGTAGGTTTGGCAGCTTCACAGCAAACAGTGGTATCTATGACATGTGAACTCCGGGCATGGTATTTGGCTGCCTGAGGAACTACCAATATGACAGTACAACTGGCCATAGAGGAGGCGAAAGCCAATCCTCTTTAGACAGCTGCCTTAGGCAGATCACTGTCAGCTGCACTAAGCCAACATCTGCTCGCTACCATTGCCACTGTCACTGGTTCCTGAGTATGGCATCATTCTAGTCTGTTGGACTCTGCTGAATTTGTCCTCTTGACCTGCTGCATTGCTGTGGGAATCTGACTTTGTCAGCAATGCTTGACAACAGAAACATGTCCTCTGGATATTTTGCCTTTGTGGTCTATCGACTCGCTCACATTATCAGGAGCTACAGATTAATTACTGTGAAAGATGCTGACTTTCTGGGACTTCAGGTGCCAGTCCCTTCTAGTTCATTTACATTCTTGTGGAGCACAATTTTTTTTGTCATACGTGGGGATCCAGAAATTTAAATTGTATTAGTGTTCAGTGACCAATGAAGACTGTAACTGTAAAAGTCTTTATTTATTACTTCAGAATGCAGCGATAGTGATGTGGCATTAGTCTCATGTGTGCAAGACTGCCACAGTACTAGTGAGCATAAACATTACACTTGGAGGACAGTATCTATATCTAGATAGCTGATAAGAACAAGACAATGTGTCAAAGATGGATATAGCATTTGTTAATCTGATCAAAAACAGCAAAAATAACTGGAACTGTGTGAAAAACAATAAGAGCAGCAGCAGAAGTTGAGATTACAACAGAAGCACGAGCAACTATTGCAGTGAGTTACATTAGCAGCAGGAAATAGAACAGCAACAGAAGCAACATAAGGAGCAAATGTTGTCTCACTCCAAGGTGGTTCTGCTCCTCCAGCACAGTCACACTGGTCCCACCCTCTGTGTTCAATAGTGAGTGTGACAAAGTAGTTCATATATGGCATACCTATGCCATCATCTCACGATGGGACATATTACTGATGCCGCTTGTCATCGAGACTACTTCCTTCCTTGAACCAGAAGCATGTCAAATGATGCCAAAGGTTCCTCCCAGGAACCTTTTTGTCTTCACTCTGGATGAACTCATGGCGAGACTGTCAAAATACTTTGACTACCAAATGCATATTGTATCATTGTGTTAAGTTAATGGTGTGAATTCAATGCCACAGCAGATAGTAGTGCTAAACCATATGCAAATAGCCTCATATAAGACAGATTGATCAAATGCACCTGATCATCAAATCTGTATCAGCACTATTAAGTTACCAGATCCTAGTTGGGAAGAATTCCTAACCATTGCATTGTCATTTGAAATATGATGTTGCATCTGACACACATCACCTTTACAGCATCAACCAACAACTGCCCTGGCTATCCAGTGAGGGCCAGTCCATCTCATCAGTATCGAAGGAAACTTCCCACCTGCCCTGACCTGCTTCCATAGCCACAGCTGTGACATGCCTCCACCACAGAGCTGTTTGTATAGTTTACAATCAGTTTGGGAACAATGCTGTCATTTACAGAGTACCAGAAGACAGACTGCAAAGCCCTCACCACCAATAGAGGTTGGCACCATCTACATGATGCAGGAAAGATGCCAAGACAAGTACCTATGGGTACATGTCCACAATGGCAGCCATCAGGTACCATTTGAATTGGATGCTGACATTACAGAAACATTTTTCTCCATAGAGATGTATAGACAATTAAGTCCTGCCCTCTCCTCTCATGGATCATGCCTCTGCTTAGAATTGACCAAGTGCCAATTACCATTATAGGCACATAATATGCATTGGACACATACAAATAAGTTACCTGCTGGCTGTAGTGTACTAGTAACTCGTAAAGATGTCCCAAACATATCTGGCATGGCCTGTTTTAATGCATTCCATTTCATGATTCCCCCCAGGAGGCTCACTGCTCTTTGGTGGATTTGTGCTTGGCTACCACGGGTCCCCAACATTTGCAACATCTTTTCCCTTCCGTACTGCATGTCTATCCTCTTACTATTCTTTTTCCCCTCCCTTGGGGAACATGTCTGGGGTATTATTGGGAATGTTCCGCATTGTCTGTCACCAACATAAGAACAGTATCACCAATGTTTTTCATTCCCTTTTCCTTTCTTTGTTTCTCTTCTCCTATCCTTCCTCTGATTGAGTGTTTGAGGTTCCTCTTTTTCTTCTTCCTCCCTCTATGCTTCTGAAGGCTAGCCCCTGTGTCTGATGTGTAACAGATGGCTGGGTAGTGTGAAATTCCCATCCCTGGGTTGACAGGTAGGGTTTGCACGTACCTCCTGGTACAGGCCAGGCCCAGGGAGGGGTGATTGCCTGAGCTGCTACCTTCCCAAACTGCTGATTGGTGCCTCTGTCACGTGTTCGGGAGGTGTGACCTGAGGTGTAAACAATCACCTAAGGTGGGTGCACCACCTTATGAAGGGGGCCCAGGTTCGAAAGAGAGCACCATTGGAGATGCTGGCAATCCTGGGGGATTTTTTTGCGATGCGCCAATCATCTTCACAATCAACATCTACAAAAAATAAATCAAATGAGGCTAACGATTTGAAGATCCTTCCAGCTGCATCACAGTTCCTCGTGGATTCACATACTGAAGACAGTAGGTCCTTCACAACAGTAAAACTGTTTGTTATTCAGAAAGGTGTTGTTGTAATTGCCGTCCCTGTGAAATCCTGTTCTAATTTATAGAATAGCACTTTGCTTTTGGAGACTACTTCCGATTCTCAAGCACAACTGCTCGTCACCTCACTTCTCCACAGCTATCTTGTTCCTGTTGAGGCCCATAGAACTTTGAATTCTTCCTGTGGTGTTATTTACACTAGGCTGCTCGACAGTCTGACTGAGGCTGAAATCCAATCCAATCCTCTCTGATCAGGGAGTCATTGCCATACATTGGATGATGAAAAAGGTACATTCCTCCTTAGTGCCCACACACATCTTTTTCTCTCCTTTGATAGAGTGGTGCTTCCAACCAAGATCAAAGCAGACTATTAAATTATCACAGACTGACCGTACGTTCTGAACCCAATGCACTGCTACCAGTGTCATCGTTTCAACCACACTAGAACGTCTTGTTGACACCTAGCCAAATGTGTAACTTGGGGTAGGGATGTGCATGAGGGCGACTGTCCACCACCTGCTCACCACTGATCAACTGCAATGGCAGTCGTGCCGCCTCCTCTCGAGATTGTCCCATGTATCTTGATGAGCGGGTTGTCCAGGAGATCCGGGTAAAGGAAAATGTGTCTTATCCAGTCACTCGCAAGTTATTGGATAGTTGCAAACCCTGTGTTCTACTGTCTGTCACTCATAGTTCTGTTCTCCCTACATCTTGCTCCATGAGGGATATGGCCAAGCAGTCATGCAACCTCAAATTCAGGTCTGAGGTTGTGAAATCACCGAGTGTCAAGGGAGCATTGCTGTCCCCTCATCTAGCTGTGCAACAAGCCATAAAACTCTCACCTCAAGGGCTGAAGCCACCAGCTACACAACCAGCAGGCCAGAAAGGACAGGAGGATTACTCCCATGAAGACTTCTTACATCCCTCCAGCCAACCAACACCTGAGTCTTCCTCTGCTAACCAGAAAGGCTCAAAGAATTCCAACAAAGGCAAACAGTCTTCTCCTTCGCCAACTCGGAGATCCTCTTTGAAGTGTCGCCATGTGATACCTTTGCCCGGCCAACCTCCCTGTCACCAGTGCACACCACCAACTGTTTTTCTACGTTGGACTCCACAGACCGACAGCACAAGAAAGCCAATGCTTCTGTGGACCTCATGGAGCAGGATCCTCCTGCCTCGGTGCCCTGTAGCAGCGAGTCTTCGCAGGCCGGCACTCAGCAGCCGCTGTAATGACACCCCTTCATTTTTTCCTTATCATGACTCTCGTCTAAGGGGAAATTCGTGGCCATTGATCCCACAAGGAGGATTTATGGCTGCTTTTAGAATTTCAGTGTCCCCTTGTACTCTGCCTTCAGGAAACAAAGTTGCATCCTCGTGACTGCTCTGAGCTTCCGCATTTCTTCCCAGTCCATTTTGTCCTCCCCCTTGAGGTCGGCATTCTATCTCATGGGGAATTATGCTGCTCATACATGATGATCTTCATAGTTAACTCATGTCCCTGACTACCCGTCTTAAAGCTGTTGTGGTTTGCCTTTTCCTTCATCACCTGACTTTCTCCATTTGTACCATTTATATCCCTCCATCATTTGTTGTCTCCAGGGGAGACTTCATCCAGCTTATTGGGCAGCCACCATTTCTGCTACTCAGTGGCTTTAATGTATATCATACCCTTTGGAGTTCTCCCAGAACCTGTCAGAGAGGTGCCCTCTCGGTTGACCTTCTTAATCAACTTTATCTCTTCTGCCTTAACAAAGGAACATGCACATTCCTTTCTGACTCCTCGCACACCTACTCCCATTTGGACTTGTCCTTCTGCATTGCCCAGCTTGCCCATCGTTTCAAGTGGTCTGTTCTTTCTGACATCTACTTGAGTGACCATTTCCCATGTGCTACCTGCTTGCTGACTCCTAGCCCACTGTGCACACACCCAAATGGCATCTTACTAAGGTTGACTGGCAGCTTTACTCCTTCCTCGCAACCTTCGAAAAACAAAATTTCCCCAGTTGTGATGACTAAGTGGAATATCTTACAAATGTTATCCTTACCACTGCAGAACGTTCCGTTCCTCGCACTTCCTCTTTATCATACCATTTCCCAGTCCATTGGTGGGCTGAGGCATGCTGCGACACAATTTGTCATTCTACAATGGCAAACTGCATTTGTTACAAACAAATGTGAGCACGGTGTCATTGCGTTCTTCAGGATAGCGAAAAAGCTAGCTGTATTTCATTCACTATTTCTTTTAACAGTTCCGCCCCTTCCTCTGTTGAGTGGGCAAAACTCCGACAGCTCTCTGGGACCAATATCCATTCTCCAATTTCTGGCCTGACACTAGCAGATGATGTCGTAGTGGACCCTATTGCTATCCTCAACGCCTTGGGCCGCTATTTCACGGAAATTGTGAGCTCTTCTCACTATTACCCTGCCTTCTTCCATTGGAAATGAGTGGAGGAGGCTCGGGCGATACCCTTCTCAGAATCGTAAGTGTTACAATGTCGCCTTTACTATGAGGGTGTTTGACCACACTCTCAGTTCATCCTGATCCTGCACCCAAGGGCCAGACGCAGTCCACATTCAGATGTTGCAGTACCATTCTCTGGTGGGCAAGCACTTTCTGCTTAATACGTACAACCACATCTGGGCAGAGGGCACGTTTTCCGGACACTGGCGTGAAGCCACCGTCATATCCATACCTAAGCCCAGTAAGGACAAACACGTTCCTTCTAGCTACCACCCTATCTCTCTCACCAGCTGTGTTTGCCAGAAGATGGAACCTATGATTCGTGCTTGGCTGGTATGGTGGCTCGAGTCTCGCAATTTACTAATCACTGCTCAGTGCGGATTTTGAGCACACTGTTCCGTAGGTGACCAACTCATCACTTTGGCCACCAATGTCACAAATGTTTTTCTGTGGAAATCCCAGACTATGGCCATGTTTTTCGATTTGGAGGAGGCCTACGACACCCGCTGGAGAACTGGTATCCTTCGTACTCTCTACATGGGACTTCTGTGGCCATCTGCCCCATTTCCTTGAGGAATTTTTAAAAGATTGGGTTTTCAAGGTTTGTGTGGCTTCTGCCTTGTCAGACACCTTCATCCAGGAAAATGGTGTGCCTCAGAGTTCTGCCCTGAGTGTCATCCTCTTTGCTATCACCATTAACCCTATAATAGTGTGTCTTCTGACGGGCATCTCCGGCTCCCTTTTCATTGATGATTTTGCCATCTGTTGCAGTTCTCCATGGACCTGTCTCATTGAGCGGTGTCTTAGTGATGTCTCGATCGTCTTCACTCGTGGAGCATCGACAATGGCTTTCATTCCTCCACTGACAAACCGTTTGTATGAATTTCGGGTGGCACAATTGGTTTCTCCCACCATCTTTACATCTTGGGCCTATTGCTCTTCCACTGAAACTATGAAATTCCTGGGGCTCATGGTCAATAGGAAACTTTCTTGGTCCTCCCATGTGTCTTATCTGACAGCCTGCTGTACGCAGTCCCTCAATGTCCAATGTGTCCTCAATAGTACTTTCTGCCATTCAGATTGCACCAAGCTCCTCTGTTTGTACTGGGCTCTTGTCTGTTCGAAGGTAGACTATGGGTGCTTTGTTTATGCATCTCATGCCATTTCATCACTATCCACCATTGTAGCATCCAGTTGGCCCCTGGCGCCTTTACAATAGCCCGGTTGAGAGTCTGTATGCCGAAGCTGCTGAACTACCACTGTCCTACTGCTGTGACTTTCTCCTCAGCAGGTATGCATGCCGTTTGTCTGCCGTGTGTGGCCACCCATTCTGTGCCTCCTTCTTCAATGATTCCTTTGATCACCAGTATGGGGCATGTCCCTCTTCTTTGTTACATCCTGGAGTCTGCTTTTGGCACTTGCTCTGGTGGCTTAACTTCTCACTACCTGCATTTTTCCTGGTGGGTGTGAATCCTTTACCACTTTGGCTTCATGCAGTGGCACGTGTTCACCTTGGCCTTCATTCGCTTCCTAAGGACACTACTCCAGCCTCACTCTATTGTTTTCAGTTTCATGACCTTCACATGGAACATTGCGATAGTACCTTTGTGTACCCTGATGGCTCTTGGACTAGCTGTGGTGTCAGGTATGCTTTCATCATTGGCGTCTACATTTTCCGGTTTGGCTTCTGGCACACTGCTCAGTATTTACAGCTAAGGTCTTCACCATTTATCAGGCCATGGTGTACATCCAGTGACACCATCTTGTCAATTGTGTCCTATGCTGAGACTCTCAGCGCCCTTCAAAGTCTATGTGTGCTGCACATCGCCCATCCCTTAGTGCAATAGGTCCAGGAAACTGTCACTTGCTCACTCTTGGTGGAGCCACTGTGATGTTTATGTGGGTTCCTGGTCATGTCGGCCTGCCAGGAAACAAGGCTGCTGATGCTGTTGCCAAGGCTGCAGTCCTTGTACCTCAGCCCACTAGTTTCCATATTCCCTCAAATGATCTCTTGGTTGCCGTCTGTCAGGAGTAGGTGTCCCTTTGGAATTGCCATTGGTCATCCTTTCATGGGATTACACCTCTCCCAGAGTCTTGGGTGACCTCCTTTCAGCTCTCTCGCTGGGAGGAGGTCATTTTAACTAGGTTCCGTATAGGGCACTGCCATTTTAGCCAACGCCATTCGTTAAGTGCCACTCTCTGACCACTTTGTGCACATTGCACCCAAGTTTTAACTGTCTGCTATTTCCTGGTGGAATGCCTTTTTTTTTTTTAACCGTTTACATTCACACTTGGGTTTGCCATCTGAGTTATTGGCCATCTTAGTGAACAATGCGTTGGCTGTCAACTGCATTTCACTTTTTATCCATTGTAGCAATATGGTGACGGCCAATTAATTTTTATTTCTGGACTTCCGTTTCTCTATGGTGTATTTTAAAAGCCCATTCCCCATGACCCTGTGTTTAGCTGTCTTCTCTTATGTCGATTGGGATTGACATGCCATCGTTTTTTAACGCCCCTCTGTCTTTGTGTTCTGTGGTTTTGACTTAGGTGCATATGACCCCAGTTGTTTTTGCACCCTAAAACAAAACAAACAAACATTTCATGATTATAGACGCTGTTCATGCAATATCAGAAGTTGTTCCCTCTCAAGAAAACAGCAACATTTCTAATGATTTATGATCCCTTTTGCCATAAGCTTTAGCGCACTCTTTGTGCTGATGCTATTCCACAGTGTGCAGGTGTTCATCCTATAGCTTATGCCATCTTGGAGTCCATACAGAGCAAACTTAATGGGCGTACTGAACAGTATTCCACCAGGTCCTTGGTCATCTCCCATTGTATGGTCCATAAGCTACATGGATCCTCTCATACCTTTGTCAACTTCAAGTCCACCGTGAACTTTCAGAAAAAATTGGTGAACAAAAAATCTAAATCTGTTGTATCCCTTGTTGAATATGTCTTCTACAATGTTTATAAAGTTTTCTTATTAGCATAAAATAAATTTCTCTCTGCCACACTTAGAATGATACGCTCTTACCTTATGACCCACATGTGTGCTGCCTGTAAATGACACCAGTGGCAGTCTAGTATCCCTTGCAATGGCTTCTCCAATATCACTTCCACCAGAGCACAAAGAACAAATGGCACCAGGTAGATTATTTCTTTCTAATACTGATGCTAAGATCTTTGTGGTAGCAACAGACACAAGAGGTGTAGTTGGAGCCCCTTTCCACAGTAAAGCATTTCCACATACCTGAAACATTTTATGGATATAAATAAAATTTGTTCCAGTATTTGAAAACTGATATTTACTTGTGGGCCAGTTGCAAGTTTTAATCAATTAAACTGATACTATGACATGAAAACACTCAACTGAACAAAAAGTTATTGGAAGTTCATTTATGTGCCAAGTTATGTGCAATAAAAATATACAATAAAAATGTCATCTTTGGAGAAGCAGAACTCAAATGAAACTGCTTAGTATTAATGCTGCAATAAGACTAACGTTTACATTCCAATGCTTAACCCTTCAGAAAGGCTGGTGCTTTCTCTAGATTAATTAAAGTCAGGTCACTAAATATTAGTTGGCCAAGTCACACAATTCCATCATAAAAACAAACACATTAAATTAAGAAGAAGGTGGAAGAAATGGTAACTTTGTGACAGATCTGCAACCAACAATAATACTAAAAATATTAAAATAATGCAGAAGTTTTTCATCACCAGGCTAGAAATCAGCATTTGCAGTTGATGATAGGCTGCAAAAAATAGCTGTTAAGTGAGAAAATATGAAAATAAACATAGAAGGGAAAAATGGAAGTGAGAGGCAAGAAAAAGAATAAAAAACCATCAAAAATGAAAAGCAATCACAATTGTCAATATTGTTACAAAATACTGTATGACAGAAACAGAAGAAAGGAAAAAAAATGTGGCAGTGGTTGCAATAGGAAACCAACAGTGGTGAGAGTGTTGGGGAAAATTTAAGTGTGTACCTACTTAGTAGAGGAATGGGAAACGAAGGTGGCATATTTGTTGCAGTTAGACAAGACACTCGACCCCACCAAAATAAAAGTTGAAGCTGCATGTGAGATAGCTGGCAAGAATAAGTATGAAGGGTGAGCAAAACATTATAACAGGGTGCTTCTATCAACCACCAGATTCTCTTCCTGATGTAACCAAAAACTTTAGAGAAAACCTCATTTCACTTTTACTTACATTTCCTAATGATCCTGTAAATATTGGAGGAGACTTTAGATCACCTAACAATCAACTGGGATGATTATAGTTTTGTTAGTGGTGGGTGTGACAAGACATCCTGTGAAATGTGACTAAATACCTTCCCTGAAAACTACCAGGAACTGCCTGGAACAGATAGTTCAGAAACCCACCCATGATGTAAATATATTAGATCTAATGGCAATGGAAAGACCTTACCTCTTTGAGAAAGTCCATGTAAAAAATAGTATTGGTGACCATGAGGCAGTTATAGTAACAATGGATAGCGAAATACAAAGGCAACTAAAACAAACAGAAAGATATATACAACCTCTGACAATAAAGTTTGGTGAATAGTCCAGTAACATTAATGTAGATGAACTATGAATTACAGTTACCTTACTGTCCTTCGAAATAGTCACCTCCCATAACTATGCACTGCTGAGCTCTGCGAACATGTCCTGGAAAGTTTGCACAAAGTCTTCTTTACGGATGGTGTTATGGTGTTCAGATGTCGTGTTGTTCAAACGCTGTGTCACGTTTTGTTGGATGTCAGGAATATCGTCAAATCTCTTCCCTTTCAAAGTGAGTTTGAGCTGAGGGAATAGGGCGAAGTCTAGGGGATTGAGATTCGGTGAGTATAGTGGATGTTCAAGTTGCACCATACCCTTTTTTGCCAGGAACTGTTTGACAATGTTGGCTGTGTGTGGGCGAGCGTTGTTTTGAACAAAAACTCAGGAACCTTGTGCATATTGGTGTCATACCCTATGTAGATGTTGCATGAAATGGGTCAAAATTTCAATGTACCATGCAGCATTCATTGTCGTTCCCTCAGGTAGAAATTCCTTGTGGATAATGCCTTTACTATTGAGAAAGGTGATGTGCATTGTCTTGATGCTTGTTTTTTCAGCTCTGACCTTTTTCCAATGAGATGATGTTGGAGAACGCCATTCCATGCATTGCTGTTTCATTCCAGGGCTGTACCAGAGACACCAAGATTCATCCTCAGAGACAATATGACAAAATGCTGTGAAGCCTCTAAACATGCATGCTTCTGATCATCAGTCAAGTGATGTGGCACAAGTCGACAACACGTTTTCCTCTTCCCTAACTCCTGGATAAAGATTTGTCGCATGGATTAATGGTTCATCTGCAGTTCATCTGCTATCACATGCTCAGTTAATCGACAGTCGTTCATGAATAATGTCCTCCTTTTCTCAATGTTTTTGTCACTGACGGTGGTCGCCAGTCGTCCGCTATGGGGATTGTCACAAACGCTTTCCGGGCATCCTCAAAAATGGGCAAACCATTTGTACACACACTTCATGGACAGTAATTGATCCCCATAAACACATACCAGCATTGCATGCATTTCTTTCAGT
This sequence comes from Schistocerca serialis cubense, assembly GCF_023864345.2. Classification (NCBI taxonomy): domain Eukaryota; kingdom Metazoa; phylum Arthropoda; class Insecta; order Orthoptera; family Acrididae; genus Schistocerca; species Schistocerca serialis. The sequence goes on from NC_064638.1 coordinate 484,704,638, forward strand.
GTCTTTCCAAGCTTAAAACAAAACTTTAAATTGATCCTTTTCTCGTTAACTGTCCTGTTCTCAGTTCAGAACCAATGCACTAACAAGCACTTCATCCAACAGGTCTAACACAGAACACATACGATGCTCAACTGAACTATGGCAGGGCAGGTTGTCAACACTGGCCACTATGCAGCTGCAGTGTTGTGAGTTGCCAGTGTTGCCCAATCAACTGTTCCGACTTCATTCACCGAACTTTATTGTCAGAGTTTGTATGCTCAGCAAAATAGATAGGGAAACAACAGTCTCATACCTCAATGAGAAAGTTGAAACTTTTTGCTCAGGATATGAATATGCCTCAAGTTTAAAAGAACAGTTGACTACACGCTGGACAGATATGTACGTCAGAGGTTGTATTTTCAGCAAAATAGATAGAGAAACAACAGTGTCATACCTCAATGAGAAAGTTGACACTTTTTGTTCAGGATATGAGTATGCCTCAAGTTTAAAAGAATAGTTGACTATGCACTGGACAGATATGTACCCAAAAGAACAGTGCAAAATGGGAGAGATCCACCATGGTATGCAGTGACTGTAAAGAAACTTCTAAAGAAACAAAGACTACTGTATAATATGTATAATATAAATCATAGAACTATAGATAGAGAGGTGCAGAATGAAACAATTTGGCAGTCAAGAGAGCAAAGCATGAAGCCTTCAGTGTGCACCATTGGAGAATACTGCCAAATGATCGTTCACAACAATGCAAAGAAATTCTGGTCATATGTAAAAGCTTTTAGTGGCACCGAAGTTAGTCTCCAGTCATTCATGGATGAGACTGGAACTGAAGTTAAGAGTAGGAAAGCAAAAGCAGAAATGCTTAAGTGTATTTTCAAATGTTCCTTTACAAAGGAAAATCCAGGAATATTGCCCCAACAAAACTCCCATACAACTGGAAAGATAAATGAAATAGATACTAGTGTCAGTAGAATTAAGAAACAGCTGAAATTGTTAAAACTGAACAAAGCCCCAGGGCCTGATGAATTCCTATCAGATTATATGCCCTATTTACAGCTGAGTTAGTCCCTCTGTTAACTATAATCTGTCATAGATCCTGCTAACAAAAAAACTGTACCCACTAGTTGGAAAAAAGCACAGGTCACACTCATCTACAAGAAGGATAAGAAAAGTGAGTCACAAAATCACGATACAAAATTCTTGACATCCATTTGTTGTAGAATCTTAGAACATACTCTGAGCTCAAACATAATGAGGTATCTCAAACAGAATGACCTCAATGCGAACCAGCATGGATTTCAAAAAGATAGATCATGTGAGCCCCAACTTGCACTTTTCTTACATGGCATTCTGAAAGCCATTGATCAAGGCAGTCAGGTAGATGCAGTATTTCTCAATTTCCAAAAGTATGGTTATAAAGGGTATCAGATGAAATATGTAACTGGATTGAGGATTTCTTGGCAGGCAGGATGCAGCACATTATTTTAGATGGGTAGTCATTGACAGATCTAGAAATAACTTTGGGTGTACCCTACAGGAGTGTGCTAGATCCCTTGCTATTGAAGTTGTATATTAATATTAAAAGTAACCTCAGACTTTTTGTAGATGATGCAGTTATCTATAGTGAAATACAGTCTGAACAAATCAGTACAAATATTCAGTCAGATCTTGATAAGATATCAAAGTGGTGCAATGATTTGCAGCTTCCTTTAAATGTTGAAAAACACAAAAATTATGCTCTTCACAAAAAGAAAAAAAAATTCCTGTGTAAATAGTATTAATGAGTCACAGATGGACTCTGTAAACTCATACAAGAACTTGGGTGTAACAGTAGGGACGTAAAGTGGAATGATCACATAGGCTGAGTTATGGCTTATTGGTAGAATACTAGAGAAATACACTCTACAAAGGAGATTGCTTACAAATCACTCGTGTGACCCATCCTAAAATATTGCTCAAGTGTGTGGGATCCATACCCACTAGGACTGCCAGCGATGTATTGGACATATACAGAGAAGGGCAGCACAGTGGTCACAGGTTTAGTTTGATCTGCCGGAGAGTGTTAAAAGAACTGAACTGGCATTCTCTTGAAAATAGATGAAAATTCCCCCAAGAAAGTGTATTATATAAAGTATCAAGAACTGGTTATAAACGATGACTCTAGCAAAATATTACAATACCCAACTTATCAATCCCTAATGGGAAAAAGTCCCAGTCAAATATGTACAGTGAGACGCATCCTCTGGCATGCACTTCACAGTGGTTCAAAAAGTGCAGATGTGGATATAGAAATAGGAGAGAGAGAGAGAGAGAGAGAGAGAGAGAGAGAGAGAGAGAGAGAGAGAGTGTGTGTGTGTGTGTTTTTTTCTGGAGGGAGGGGGGAGGGGGAGTTGGTATAACAAAGTCAGTGCATGGAAACATAAATTTAGGTGGAAGACACAGAAGGCAAACTTGTGGCTGTGATCTGTTTCTACTTCATTGGAAGAAAGTAAAGGTCACACCAGTTTACAAGAAGGGTAGGAAAGGTGATCCAAAAAACGATTGTCCAGTGCCTTTGACATCCATATGTCCATCTGTTGTAGAATCTTACAAATATTCTGAGCTCAAACCTAACAGAGTATTTTAAATACAATGGCATTCTCCATGCCATCAATCATAGATAGGCTAAACCTTAGTCACACAACACTCAGCTAGTCTTGTTTTCATGTGAAATGCTGAAATCCATGGGCCAAGGCAGCCAGGTAAATGCCCTATTCCTTGGCATTGGTTTTTCAGATGCCATAAGAATGATCATATGGGATACCAAATGAAATTTGTGGCTGAATGAGGAATTCTTGGTAATAGTATACTATACTTGGTAACTTTTGTTTCATTAAGTACTATTTTTTTAAGTGCAAAGTACAGAAGTACGACTGCTTTGAGTAGTCTATGGCACTGTAGTGCAACTACTTGAAGCATAATTGTCTGGCGCAATGCATGAATACTTTGGTGTATTCCAACCATTTGCAACTAATGTATAGTCATGGCTTTTTTGATATTGCAGAGTGAATGAGGGCCATCATTTATGCCATGTACACAGCAGCTTGGGTTGGACTATAAGTGCCTTTTCTGTACGCAAAAAGTGTAATGCAATTCATGTGCGCTAACACATGGCATCCATAGAAAAGATTAGATAATAAGAAGTTCAATCTGCAATAAGAAAGGATTTGTTAGTTTATGATGTATTTCAAATGTTGTTAAGTAACGTAATTTTTGCTTATCTATCTGGTTTTTGCCAACTGACAGTTTTATCGTAACTTATTTATGTTTTAATATGGTGATGTGCTTTTGTACCAGTTTCACTGATCATAAGTTGAGTTGCATAACAAGTTTAACCTGTAAAATGAAAGGATTTACTATTTTTATAATGCACCTTAAAATATTTTTTAAAATGCATTCATTTCCATGTGGTGTTCACCAATCGGCAGTATTTTAAATTTCAATATTGAATGTGCTGCTGTGCTAGTTGTGCAATGGAGTCACTTTGTAAAAAAGAATCATAATTTTTGCTCACTGGAGTGCAGTATGTAGAACCATGTAAATTTGATGACGTATCATTTCAATATTAGTTGTGTTGTTGTGCTAGCAGCAATATTGATGTAATATGGAAAAATGAAATTTTTGCTCATTAGAGCATGGTCATTTGCAGTTATTCTTTTATCTTTGAGCATAATGCTGCACATTGTGGCTTCAGGTTATTATAATCAATATGACACTTTTCTTCTCCGTTAGAAGACTAAATATGAAGCAATGAATTATCATGGTAATGATCTGCTTAACGGGCAGCCTTCTTGTAAATTGGCAGGTTAATTAATTTATTTTGCAGTGAGGCTGCCACACTTTTTTATTTTCAGTTATAGTACAAACAAGTAATTTTTTAGCGACTGGACATATTATTTGCATGAGCATAGCTCATGCAACTGCAGTGTCTTCTGGAGGTGACGTCATGTAATGATGTAACACATAGCAGTTTGGTGCAATTTGACACACTGGAGACAATGAGTGGTCTTAGAAAAAAGAATTTTTGGCATTGTAGGATTTTTAAATCTATATTAAGTTAATAAAAAGAAACAGAATGTGTTGTTTAGTCAGTAAACATTTTATTTTCAACATGTGCCACCGTCAGTGGCCACTAGAATTTTACCTGGTAACCACTGGTGTCTCTGCACACCAGTTCTCTAATGTCCATCATATGTGGTGTAATTTGCTTTTGTTAAGTCGACTGTATACTGCTTTGATTACTGCAGGGGCAGTTTCTGTACATGGGCTATCACCTGTATTTGTCGCACTTAAATCATGGTATGTGACTAGTAAGACAACTTGTAAAACAGAACCATGACAGATTTATATACCTTACACATATATTAGCATACTGTAGTAATAGAAATATATGCCTTGTTTGTATGAGATTGTCAAGTCACCTGTAATCTTCTTTTTAGGACGGCTTGAAAATGACCACAGGTATTCAAAACTAGTCGCCATCAAGAAATAAAAAATAGATACTTCTCAATGCAACTTATGATGAAGCTACAACCATTTATTTCAATTATAAGACAAGTTACAAAACTTATTTTCACCAGCAATATGCTGCATGTTTGTAGATCACAGTTTTATTTGATCCATTACAGAGGATCATGGAGATACTGAAAAACTGAAAGCGGTATATGCCTGTAGATAGACACCAACTGTCCTGCAAGAGCCTACATGAAAAGTTTCAACGACCAGAACTAACTGATATTATAGTAACATAGTACAATCCCGCTACATATTGGTTCCACAGGGAATGCAAAGACAAGATTAAACTAACTACAGCACACACAGTCAATTAAATAGTCATTCTTCCCGCTCTCAGTGGGACAAAGCCCTGATCAATGATATAGTAGGAAGTAACATCTGCTGTGCAGTTGACAATGGTTAGCAGAGTAAATACCTAAAAGTAGCTTTAGAGATTTATCATAGAGAAGGACTAGTATTATCGTCACAGCAAGCAAGGGCATATGCTACCAGAATTTTATGATGGAAGACAAAAATGTTCTAGCCAATCCTTGTCAGATATTCCTTCTTTCATATAACTGACCTCAGTCTCAAATAGATCTGCTCTTTTAAAAAAAATATAAGAAAAGTCTCTGCAAGTCTCCCTTGCTAAGCAATCCTTGACAGACATTTCCTCTTTTACCCAACAAGCCTCTGCTTCAGATGGATCTCTCTCTCTCTCTCTCTCTCTCTCTCCCTCCCCCTTTTTTTTTTTAAAAAAAAAAAAAAAGAAAAAATAAGTTCAGACTCAAAGGATGTCAACTTAAGTGTCATGAGAGATCCATGCTATTCTTCCAGATTGGAATTAAAAAAAAGTTTTCTGCCAACAATATTTCTTTTCTGAATACTAAATTAAAGTACCTGCAGAATGAGATAATTCTCATTACATGCTTGCTAGTCCTTTCTCTGATTCAAACCGATTAGTGGCCTAACCATTCTATAAGCCATGTAGCAATAAAATATGCATGGCCTAGTTCATGTTAAGTCATTTTGATCCTCTGTTCAAGGCAGATCTATAGATGTAATTTTCATTTATGCATGATGACATCACTTTTAAGCTTTGCTCACTTGAAAATTGCAATTTATATTTTCTGCAACCTTACAAAACTGATACATGCTTAGGAAAATATGTAAACTGTAAATTATGAGGTAGAAGGTACATTACAATCATTTTGTCATATAATACAATTACACATTCTCACTATTTTATGTGCATTTTAATTCCCGATAATTCAGAGACAAGACGCTTGAAATTAAAACTTACCATGGCAATAGCACTGTTCCAGCCATACACTGCAATAGGGAAGTTGAATGCACTAATTACTCCAATAACTCCCAATGGATTCCACTTTTCAATCAGAAGATGTCCCTCACGTTCAGAGGGAAAGAGTTTCCCAGCAAACATACGGGACAGGCCAACAGCATAATCACATATATCTATGTATTCTTGTACTTCACCAATTCCTTCTGGCAGTATCTTCCCTAGAAATTTAAAGAAGGAAACAAATCTGATTTTATCAACTGCTCTGATATGCACAACCCATTAACAGTGCTCAAGATCAGAAGAAACTCTGTGGTTCAACATATCTCTGGTATGATTATAATTATATAAGCAGTTGTTGTTGTTGTGGTCTTCAGTCCTGAGACTGGTTTGATGCAGCTCTCCATGCTACTCTATCCTGTGCAAGCTTTTTCATCTCCCAGTACCTACTGCAACCTACATCCTTCTGAATCTGCTTAGTGTATTCATCTCTTGGTCTCCCTCTACGATTTTTACCCTCCACGCTGCCCTCCAATACTAAATTGGTGATCCCTTGATGCCTCAGAACATGTCCTACCAACCGATCCCTTCTTCCGGTCAAGTTGTGCCACAAACTTCTCTTCTCCCCAATCCTATTCAATACTTCCTCATTAGTTATGTGATCTACCCATCTAATCTTCAGCATTCTTCTGTAGCACCACATTTCGAAAGCTTCTATTCTCTTCTTGTCCAAACTATTTATCGTCCATGTTTCACTTCCATACATGGCTACACTCCATACGAATACTTTCAGAAATGATTTCCTGACACTTAAATCAATATTGGATGTTAACAAATTTCTCTTCTTCAGAAACGCTTTCCTTGCCATTGCCAGCCTACATTTTATATCCTCTCTACTTCGACCATCATCAGTTATTTTGCTCCCCAAATAGCAAAACTCCTTTACTACTTTAAGTGCCTCATTTCCTAATCTAATTCCCTCAGCATCACCCGACTTAATTAGACTACATTCCATTATCCTTGTTTTGCTTTTGTTGATGTTCATCTTATATCCTCCTTTCAAGACACTGTCCATTCCATTCAACTGCTCTTTCAAGTCCTTTGCTGTCTCTGACAGAATTACAATGTCATCGGCGAACCTCAAAGTTTTTATTTCTTCTCCATGAATTTTAATACCTACTCCGAATTTTTCTTTTGTTTCCTTTACTGCTTGCTCAATATACAGATTGAACAACATCGGGGAGAGGCTACAACCCTGTCTTACTCCCTTCCCAACCACTGCTTCCCTTTCATGTCCCTCGACTCTTATAACTGCCATCTGGTTTCTGTACAAATTGTAAATAGCCTTTCGCTCCCTGTATTTTACCCCTGCCACCTTTAGAATTTGAAAGAGAGTATTCCAGTCAACATTGTCAAAAGCTTTCTCTAAGTCTACAAATGCTAGAAACGTAGGTTTGCCTTTCCTTAATCTTTCTTCTAAGATAAGTCGTAAGGTCAGTATTGCCTCACGTGTACCAGTGTTTCTACGGAATACAAACTGATCTTCCCCGAGGTTGGCTTCTACTAGTTTTTCCATTCGTCTGTAAAGAATTCGTGTTAGTATTTTGCAGCTGTGACTTATTAAACTGATGGTTCGGTAATTTTCACATCTGTCAACACCTGCTTTCTTTGGGATTGGAATTATTTTTATATATATTTGGTAAGTCAAATCATCTTTGTTTTCATATATATATATATATATATATATATATATATATATATATATATATATATATATTATTTCTTCTCCATGAATTTTAATACCTACTCCGAATTTTTCTTTTGTTTCCTTTACTGCTTGCTCAATATACAGATTGAACAACATCGGGGAGAGGCTACAACCCTGTCTTACTCCCTTCCCAACCACTGCTTCCCTTTCATGTCCCTCGACTCTTATAACTGCCATCTGGTTTCTGTACAAATTGTAAATAGCCTTTCGCTCCCTGTATTTTACCCCTGCCACCTTTAGAATTAGAATATATATATATAAGCAGTATGAAATTTATAAAAAATTAAATGAAAAGGGCAGTTTATTCAAGTTTGTGTGTGTGTGTGTGTGTGTGCAGATTAAAGGAGATTGGAAGAGGAGGAAGAATGTGGAAATCTATCTCTTGATGCAACAACCAACTATCCTACAGAAGCTGAAGAGCAGAAGTATCCAGTGTGTCAGAAGAAAGACAGGTGAAGAAGGTACTTGAGGGGAAACCAAACGCCAGAAACTCCATAGGTTGACCAAGGCAGTGTGGATGGACAGCCTGGTGAAGGACTCGGCGGCCCTGGGGATTGATGACATCAGGAGGAACTGAGGACAAAACAGAAAGGAATGGAGGCAGTTTATGCAAACAGCACATAGTCTGCAGGACTTGTGATTGCTGGATATGTATGCATGTACTTTTTTTTTGTTAGAATGATGTAGCTTCATTGATCGCCTGTTCAGAAAAAAATATTACATATCAGCAGCAATTCTAGTTGGTCTCCCTATACAATTTAGAGAACATTTTTTCTCATATATAATGGCAAATGAGCTGCGAGTCACTTAGATTCAGCCTGATTGGCCATATAAGTGCCAAATAGTTTGGTCATACATATGAATCCCATCACACTTACTGAAATCAAGAAGAAAATCAAAAGTAAAAAAGTGCTTCTGGTGTTGATAATATTTCCACAAGGATGGAGGCTTTATTCTGATTATGTAAGTGCAGTCCTAAGCCATATATTTAATTAATCCCAACATCAACATATTAAAATATGTATGGGTGAAACCACTTTGTAAGAAGAGTCAAAAACTGATGTAACAAATTACTACCCAATATCCCTGCTACAAAGTTTTTCCAAGGCCTGAGAGAAACTGATGTTCAGGAGGATTGCTGATTACCTAAATAGCCACAACATTCTCAGGCAATATACATTTGGTTTCTGGCAAAGCCTATCAACTGATGATGGTATTTTCTTCTTCACTGATCGAATCCTGCAATCTCTTAAAAGAAAATTGATACTAATCGGAATCCTATATTATTTTTGAAGAATCAAGTTTGCCAAGATCGCTAGTAATTCTTTTCATTACTGTTACCAGTTTTGACTGATCTAGGCTGTCATCATTCCGTCTTGTAACATTATTAGACAAACTTGCTTTTTACAACACTTAAGACACATAGTGATGTTGCATCAAAATGTAATAAAAAGTGGCAGCAAACACCAGCTGATATCTCAGCATATACTAATCACTTGACAGTATAAGTCAAGTGATTAGTGTGTGCTGGGACATCAGCACAATATGTAGTATGTTTTATTTGTGACATTCTGCTGTTCCTTACCATTCGTTATTACATTTTGATGCAACATCACTATGTGACTTTCAGTGTTGTAAAAAGCATATACATCTAACTATGTTACAAGATCCAATGATGACAGCATAGATTTGTCAAAACTGCTAATAGTAATAAAAAGAATTACTAGCAATCTTGGCAAACTTGATTCTTCAAGAATAATATAACCTTCAGATCACTCCCAAAGATTGACTCAATATAAATCATATACACTCCTGGAAATGGAAAAAAGAACACATTGACACCGGTGTGTCAGACCCACCATACTTGCTCCGGACACTGCGAGAGGGCTGTACAAGCAATGATCACACGCACGGCACAGCGGACACACCAGGAACCGCGGTGTTGGCCGTCGAATGGCGCTAGCTGCGCAGCATTTGTGCACCGCCGCCGTCAGTGTCAGCCAGTTCGCCGTGGCATACGGAGCTCCATCGCAGTCTTTAACACTGGTAGCATGCCGCGACAGCGTGGACGTGAACCGTATGTGCAGTTGACGGACTTTGAGCGAGGGCGTATAGTGGGCATGTGGGAGGCCGGGTGGACGTACCGCCGAATTGCTCAACACGTGGGGCGTGAGGTCTCCACAGTACATCGATGTTGTCGCCAGTGGTCGGCGGAAGGTGCACGTGCCCGTCGACCTGGGACCGGACCGCAGCGACGCACGGACGCACGCCAAGACCGTAGGATCCTACGCAGTGCCGTAGGGGACCGCACCACCACTTCCCAGCAAATTAGGGACACTGTTGCTCCTGGGGTATCGGCGACGACCATTCGCAACCGTCTCAATGAAGCTGGGCTACGGTCCCGCACACCGTTAGGCTGTCTTCCGCTCACGCCCCAACATCGTGCAGCCCGCCTCCAGTGGTGTCGCGACAGGCGTGAATGGAGGGACGAATGGAGACGTGTCGTCTTCAGCGATGAGAGTCGCTTCTGTCTTGGTGCCAATGATGGTCGTATGCGTGTTTGGCGCCGTGCAGGTGAGCGCCACAATCAGGACTGCATACGACCAAGACACACAGGGGCAACACCCGGCATCATGGTGTGGGGAGCGATCTCCTACACTGGCCGTACACCACTGGTGATCGTCGAGGGGACACTGAATAGTGCACGGTACATCCAAACCGTCATCGAACCCATCGTTCTACCATTCCTAGATCGGCAAGGGAACTTGCTGTTCCAACAGGACAATGCACGTCCGCATGTATCCCGTGCCACCCAATGTGCTCTAGAAGGTGTAAGTCAACTACCCTGGCCAGCAAGATCTCCGGATCTGTCCCCCATTGAGCATGTTTGGGACTGGATGAAGCGTCGTCTCACGCGGTCTGCACGTCCAGCACGAACACTGGTCCAACTGAGGCGCCAGGTGGAAATGGCATGGCAAGCCGTTCCACAGGACTACATCCAGCATCTCTACGATCGTCTCCATGGGAGAATAGCAGCCTGCATTGCTGCGAAAGGTGGATATACACTGTACTAGTGCCGACATTGTGCATGCTCTGTTGCCTGTGTCTATGTGCCTGTGGTTCTGTCAGTGTGATCATGTGATGTATCTGACCCCAGGAATGTGTCAATAAAGTTTCCCCTTCCTGGGACAATGAATTCACGGTGTTCTTATTTCAATTTCCAGGAGTGTATAATCAGAATCCTATGTGATCTATCTATGGTTTTAGACAGTGTCAGCCATGAAACTCTGATAAATAAAGAAGAATCTTATGGTCTTACACGCAGGAAACAGGTGGTAAAAATTACTGGCAGTAATGGAATTCCATCATCATCATCTAAGTGAGCATAGTCAACACTGGAGTGCCACAAGCCTCAGTGCTGAGACCCTTACTGTTTCTTATATTTATAAATGACCTCCTACTCTGAACCACTGTAGTGAGCAAGTTCACCCTCTTTGCAGATGATACTTCTCTCCCAGTGGATAAAACAACAGGGAAACCTCTTTTAATCCCTCAACTGATTTAGGTGTAATTGACTCTCACTGAATGTCAAAAAAACTCATTATGTACAATTTTGTGTTACACATAAAGAACAAGAGGACACAAATATAACATGTAGTGAACAGCAAATAAAGCATGTGGACTCTGCTAAATTCTTGCATGTAATATTTATAGCAAATTAGATTTGTCCAAACATATCTCAGATCTGGCAAAAATACTTCATTTTGCATATTTTGCCTAATGCATAATTGCATCATTTACACATAAGGATGCCTTCATAACTGCTTACTTTGGATATTTCCATGCACTTTTCTCTTAAGGCATCATCCTTAGGGGTAATCAGCCCCTGGCAAAAACAAGTGTTTCGTCACTCAGAAAGAGTTATATTCATTATGCGCGGTGATCATCCAAGCCAGTCTTGCAGGAACCTTTTCCAGAAACTACAGGTTATTACAATGACATCTCAGTATATCATCCCCATTGTATGTTTCATTATTAAAAACTACTCTCTTTTCAAAACCAATAGGGCATATCAAAAGGCCACAATCCAAGGTTGAATGAAACAGGACTTACATAGTAAACAAACAAACTGTACTCTTGTGCAGAAAGGAACAGTTATTCAGGCATGAAAGTTTTCAATGCACCACCTAGAGACATCAAAAGTCTTGTTCTCGGAACACCTAAATTCAAGAGCAATTGGGAGAATTCTACTCATTCAGTTACTTTTCTTTTAATGTGTGTGTGTGTGTGTGTGTGTGTGTGTGTGTGTGTGTGTGGGTGGGTGGGTGGGTGTGTGTATTGAGTATATATAGGCGGAATAAAATTGTACTGTAGATTATGTAAAAAGGAGAAGGTGAATACAAAGTGAAACTACTGGCAAAAACAGAAAGAGAAAATAAGACGACAGAAAAGATTTTGAAATGCGACAGTGACAATAACAAACGTAATTGTTGGGTTCAAATTAATGATATGAATATGATAGACGGAAACATTCCATGTGGGAAAAATATATCTAAAAACAAAGATGATGTGACTTACCAAACGAAAGCACTGGCAGGTCGATAGACACACAAACAAACACAAACATACACACAAAATTCTAGCTTTCGCAACCAACGGCTGCTTCGTCAGGAAAGAGGGAAGGAGAGGGAAAGATGAAAGGATGTGGGTTTTAAGGGAGAGGGTAAGGAGTCATTCCAATCCCGGGAGTGGAAAGACTTACCTTAGGGGGAAAAAAAGGACGGGTATACACTTGCACACACACACATATCCATCCACACATACACAGACACAAGCAGACATTTGTAAAGGCAAAGAGTTTGGACAGAGATGTCAGTCGAGGCGGAAGTACAGAGGCAAAGATGTTGTTGAAAGACAGGTGAGGTATAAGCGGCGGCAACTTGAAATTAGCGGAGATTGAGGCCTGGTGGATAACGGGAAGAGAGGATATATTGAAGAGCAAGTTCCCATCTCCGGAGTTCGGATAGGTTGGTGTTAGTGGGAAGTATCCAGATAACCCGGACAGTGTAACACTGTGCCAAGATGTGCTGGCCGTGCACCAAGGCATGTTTAGCCACAGGGTGATCCTCATTACCAACAAACACTGTCTGCCTGTGTCCATTCATGCGAATGGACAGTTCGTTGCTGGTCATTCCCACATAGTATGCGTCACAGTGTAGGCAGGTCAGTTGGTAAATCACGTGGGTGCTTTCACACGTGGCTCTGCCTTTGATCGTGTACACCTTCCGGGTTGCAGGACTGGAGTAGGTGGTGGTGGGAGGGTGCATGGGACAGGTTTTACACTGGGGGCGGTTACAAGGGTAGGAGCCAGAGGGTAGGGAAGGTGGTTTGGGGATTTAATAGAGATGAACTAAGAGGTTATGAAGGTTAGGTGGACGGCGGAAAGACACTCTTGGTGGAGTGGGAAGGATTTCATGAAGGATGGATCTCATTTCAGGGCAGGATTAGAGGAAGTCGTATCCCTGCTGGAGAGCCACATTCAGAGTCTGATCCAGTCCTGGAAAGTATCCTGTCACAAGTGGGGCACTTTTGGGGTTCTTCTGTGGGAGGTTCTGGGTTTGAAGGGATGAGAAAGTGGCTCTGGTTATTTGCTTCTGTACCAGGTTGGGAGGGTAGTTGCGGGATGCGAAAGCTGTTTTCAGGTTGTTGTGTAATGGTTCAGGGATTCCAGACTGGAGCAGATTCATTTGCCACGAAGACCTAGGCTGTAGGGAAGGGACCGTTTGATGTGGAATGGGCGGCAGCTGTCATAATGGAGGTACTGTTGCTTGTTGGTGGGTTTGATGTGGACAGACGTGTGAAGCTGGCCATTGGACAGAGGAAGGTCAACGTCAAGGAAAGTGGCATGGGATTTAGAGTAGGACCAGGTGAATCTGATGGAACCAAAGGAGTTGAGGTTGGAGAGGAAATTCTGGAGTTCTTCTTCACTGTGAGTCCAGATCATGAAGATGTCATCAATAAATCTGTACCAAACTTTGGGTTTGCAGGCCTGGGTAACCAAGAAGGCTTCCTCTAAGCAACCCATGAATAGGTTGGCGTACGAGGGGGCCATCCTGGTACCCATGGCTGTTCCCTTTAATTGTTGGTATGTCTGGCCTTCAAAAGTGAAGAAGTTGTGGGTCAGGATGAAGCTGGCTAAGGTAATGAGGAAAGAGGTTTTAGGTAGGGTGGCAGGTGATCGGCGTGAAAGGAAGTGCTCCATCGCAGCGAGGCCCTGGATGTGCGGAATATTTGTGTATAAGGAAGTGGCATCAATGGTTACAAGGATGGTTTCCAGGGGTAACAGACTGGGTAAGGATTCCAGGCGTTCGAGAAAGTGGTTGGTGTCTTTGATGAAGGATGGGAGACTGCATGTAATGGGTTGAAGGTGTTGATCTACATAGGCAGAGATACGTTCTGTGGGGGCTTGGTAACCAGCTACAATGGGGTGGCCGGGATGATTGGGTTTGTGAATTTTAGGAAGAAGGTAGAAGGTAGGGGTGCAGGGTGTCGGTGGGGTCAGGAGGTTGATGGAGTCAGGTGAAAGGTTTTGTAGGGGGCCTAAGGTTCTGAGGATTCTTTGAAGCTCCGCCTGGACATCAGGAATGGGATTACCTTGGCAAACTTTGTATGTGGAGTTGTCTGAAAGCTGACGCAGTCCCTCAGCCACATACTCCTGACGATCAAGTACCACTGTCGTGGAATCCTTGTCCGCCGGAAGAATGACGATGGAATGGTCAGCCTTCAGATCACGGATAGCTTGGGCTTCAGCAGTGGTGATGTTGGGAGTAGGATTAAGGTTTTTTACGAAGGATTGAGAGGCAAGGCTGGAAGTCAGAAATTCCTGGAAGGTTTGGAGGGGGTGATTCCGAGGAAGAGGAGGTGGGTCCCACTGTGACGGAGGACGGAACTGTTCCAGGCAGGGTTCAATTTGGATAGTGTCTTGGGGAGTTGGATCATTAGGAGTAGGATTAGGATCATTTTTCTTCGTGGCAAAGTGATATTTCCAGCAGAGAGTACGACTGTAGGACAGTAAATCTTTGATGAGGGCTGTTTGATTGAATCTGGGAGTGGGGCTGAAGGTGAGGCCTTTGGATAGGACAGAGGTTTCGGATTGGGAGAGAGGTTTGGAGGAAAGGTTAACTACTGAATTAGGGTGTTGTGGTTCCAGATTGTGTTGATTGGAATTTTGAGGTTTTGGAGGGAGTGGAGCTGGAAGTGGGAGATTGAGTAGATGGGAGAGACTGGGTCTGTGTGCAATGAGAGGAGGTTGAGGTTTGCTGGAAAGGTTGTGGAGGGTGAGTGAGTTGCCTTTCTGGAGGTGGGAAACCAGGAGATTGGATAGTTTTTTAAGGTGGAGGGTGGCGTGCTGTTCTAATTTGTGGTTGGCCTGTAGGAGGATGCTCTTAACAGCTGGTATGGATGTGGGAGAGGAAAGATTGAGGACTTTTATTAAGGATAGGATTTGACGGTTGTGTTCATTGGCTGAATTGATGTGTAGGTGAAGGATTAGGTGGGTGAGGGCAATGGATTGTTCAGTTTGGAACTGGTATAGGGACTGATGGAAAGAAGGGTTGCAGTCAGAGATGGGAACTTTAAGTGTGAGGCCTTTGGGGGTAATGCCAAATGTCAGACAAGCCTGAGAAAATAAAATATGGGAGTGTAATCTGGATAGGGCAAAGGCATGTTTGCGGAGGGAATGTAAATAAAACTTAATGGGGTCGTTGTGGGGGTGTTGTGAGGGTGACATGGTATTAGAAGATGGAAAGTGTAACATGAGGCTGAAATGAAAATGAAAATAAAAATTAAAATATATGGGGAGAGATAAAGGTGAACTAGAAAGCAACTGGAGGTCTGGTGTGAAAAAAGGCGAAAAAGTGTTGGTTAGAGCTGGGCTATGTTGATCCTGTGGTGAACTCGTGTAGGTAGACAATGACTTTTCAAGTCAACTTTTCCTGATGAAGCAACCGTTTGTTGCGAAAGCTTGAATTTTGTGTGTATGTTTGTGTTTGTTTGTGTGTCTATTGACCTGCCAGCGCTTTTTTTTGGTAAGTCTCATCATCTTTGTTTTTAGATATATATATATACACTCCTGGAAATGGAAAAAAGAACACATTGACACCGGTGTGTCAGACCCACCATACTTGCTCCGGACACTGCGAGAGGGCTGTACAAGCAATGATCACACGCACGGCACAGCGGACACACCAGGAACCGCGGTGTTGGCCGTCGAATGGCGCTAGCTGCGCAGCATTTGTGCACCGCCGCCGTCAGTGTCAGCCAGTTTGCCGTGGCATACGGAGCTCCATCGCAGTCTTTAACACTGGTAGCATGCCGCGACAGCGTGGACGTGAACCGTATGTGCAGTTGACGGACTTTGAGCAAGGGCGTATAGTGGGCATGCGGGAGGCCGGGTGGACGTACCGCCGAATTGCTCAACACGTGTGTCGTGAGGTCTCCACAGTACATCGATGTTGTCGCCAGTGGTCGGTGGAAGGTGCACGTGCCCGTCGACCTGGGAGCGGACCGCAGCGACGCACGGATGCACGCCAAGACCGTAGGATCCTACGCAGTGCCGTAGGGGACCGCACCGCCACTTCCCAGCAAATTAGGGACACTGTTGCTCCTGGGGTATCGGCGAGGACCATTCGCAACCGTCTCCATGAAGCTGGGCTACGGTCCCGCACACCGTTACGCCGTCTTCCGCTCACGCCCCAACATCGTGCAGCCCGCCTCCAGTGGTGTCGCGACAGGCGTCAATGGAGGAACGAATGGAGACGTGTCGTCTTCAGCGATGAAAGTCGCTTCTGCCTTGGTGCCAATGATGGTCGTATGCGTGTTTGGCGCCGTGCAGGTGAGCGCCACAATCAGGACTGCATACGACCGAGGCACACAGGGCCAACACCCGGCATCATGGTGTGGGGAGCGATCTCCTACACTGGCCGTACACAACTGGTGATCGTCGAGGGGACACTGAATAGTGCACGGTACATCCAAACCGTCATCGAACCCATCGTTCTACCATTCCTAGACTGGCAAGGGAACTTGCTGTTCCAACAGGACAATGCACGTCCGCATGTATCCCGTGCCACCCAACGTGCTCTAGAAGGTGTAAGTCAACTACCCTGGCCAGCAAGATCTACGGATCTGTCCCCCATTGAGCATGTTTGGGACTGGATGAAGCGTCGTCTCACGCGGTCTGCACGTCCAGCACGAACGCTGGTCCAACTGAGGCGCCAGGTGGAAATGGCATGGCAAGCCGTTCCACAGGACTACATCCAGCATCTCTACGATCGTCTCCATGGGAGAATAGCAGCCTGCATTGCTGCGAAAGGTGGATATACACTGTACTAGTGCCGACATTGTGCATGCTCTGTTGCTTGTGTCTATGTGCCAGTGGTTCTGTCAGTGTGATCATGTGATGTGTCTGACCCCAGGAATGTGTCAATAAAGTTTCCCCTTCCTGGGACAATGAATTCACGGTGTTCTTATTTCAATTTCCAGGAGTGTATAATAGAGGGAAACATTCCACATGGGAAAAATATATCTAAAAACAAAGATGATGAAACTTACCAAACAAAAGCGCTGGCAGGTCGATAGACACACAAACAAACACACAAAATTCAAGCTTTCGCAACAAACTGTTGCTGCATCAGGAAAGAGGGAAGGAGAGGGAAAGACAAAAGGATGTGGGTTTTAAGGGAGAGGGTAAGGAGTCATTCCAATCCCGGGAGCGGAAAGACTTACCTTAGGGGGAAAAAACGACAGGTACACACTCGCACACACACACATATCCATCCGCACATACACAGACACAAGCAGATATTTTATGTAAAATATGGGAGTGTAATCTGGCTAGGGCGAAGGCATGTTTGCGGAGGGAATATAAATAAAACTTAATGGGGTCGTTGTGGGGGTGTTGTGAGGGTGACACGGTATTAGAAGGTGGAAAGTGTAACATGAGGCTGAAATGAAAATGAAAATAAAAATAAAAATATATGGGGAGAGATAAAGGTGAACTAGAAAGTAATGTCTGCTTGTGTCTGTGTATGTGCAGATGGATATGTGTGTGTGTGTGTGTGCAAGTGTATACCTGTCGTTTTTTCCCCCTAAGGTAAGTCTTTCTGCTCCCAGGATTGGAATGACTCCTTACCTTCTCCCTTAAAACCCACATCCTTTCGTCTTTCCCTTTCCTTCCCTCTTTCCTGATGAAGCAACCGTTTGTTGCGAAAGCTTGAATTTTGTGTGTATGTTTGTGTGTCTATCGACCTGCCAGCGCTTTTGCTTTATATATAATGTCCATGTCTTTTAGTGTAAGCATAAATATTAATTCTGACATCTCGTATTCTGTGCCTTATTTATTTTTGTGCATTTTTATTTTCGTGCATTATGTTGTAACATTGGATGATATAAATTATTAACATAAATTTGCTATATTGTACTTTACTGTCTCCATTATTGTAAATTTTATGAAAAATTAAATGATCGTAAATATTATAAAAACAATGACTCCTTCCATGTTCTAGCAATTCTAATGCTATTATCAACAGAACTTGTGATAAAATAAAATAAATTTTTGAGCTCAAAAGTCTCAAATTGATTAGAGGTAGCATGTGTATTGCTTGACAGATTGCCTTACTGAAATTTACAATAGGGTGGAACTAAATATTTCTGATACCCACCTTGCTTGTTAACACTTTTTTCTTGTTCTGAAATTTTAATAATTTTCATCAAAAGTCATTTTTGTATTCAATTCCATATAATTTTTTATGGGTTTAGCAGTCCTGTCATGAAATTACTACATGGGCATATCTGAATAATGAAATTTACATTGAGACACATATCTGTAATTATATTTACCCATTTCAAGGGATACTAATTTTCCAAGTGGTATCAGCTTCTCTCTTAGAGCATCTCCAATCTGTCGTACAACTTCCCCACGTTTGGGTGCTGGTATATCAGCCCATATCTGCCAGGCTTTCTTGGCTTCCTGTACACACTCACTGTAGTCCTTTATGCTTCCCTGCTGAACTTCGGCTATGGGTCTCCCATTTCCTGGACAGATTGAAGCTATTACCTGCAAAAGCAGACTCTTGTTGGTAAATGTGCTAGAAGCTATACAACTCGTCTGACAGAACTTTATCTCCGAGCTGTGATGGTTAACTCTGAAACTTCACAATGTAACAAATGAGGAAATGGGGGTTGCCAGCATAGTTTGTTTCAAAACAATTTTAACATATTCCAATACATTACCATAAATTTGTATGCATTTTAGACATTTGTCAATAATCCTAACTGATCACTATACACAGGTTTACATGCTTCAGTAAATAGTAAGTATGTAATAAGTATTAATTTTTGTGTGTCGTTTAGCACACATAGACCATACCCACCATACTAGACTATAAGCTTCCTCTCTGTCCCTTATATTACTTGCAGTTTGTGTAGCTAGCTTTTGTAGCTGTTGCAGTAAATCAGACTTGTTATACCATAGTTCATCATTTGCAACTACACCAAGTTTCTATTGCACAGATTCTTAGTAGTTACAAGAAAACTTAGACTTATATACTCCTACCTGAACAAGCAAACCACTAATATACTGTCGGCCGGGGTGGCCGAGCGGTTCTAGGTGCTACAGTCTGGAACCACGCGACCACTATGGTCGCAGGTTCGAATCCTGCCTCGGGCATGGATGTGTGTGATGTCCTTAGGTTAGTTAGGTTTAAGTAGTTCTAAGTTCTAGGGGACTGATGACCTCAGAAGTTAAGTCCCATAGTGCTCAGAGCCATTTGAACCACTAATATACTTATGCTTGAGGGCAGATGGATAGTGGTGGAGGTGGAAGTTCTCAGCACAGAAATGAAAGACTGCATACTTTGGGTAAAAAATGTACTATATGTAGTTCATATAGTCACTTCTCAGGTCAGTGAATTATATACAGTTTTTTTTTTTTTTTTAAATGAGTAGATTCCATCTCTGAAGTATGATTTTGGAATGTCTGTGAAATACATACCTTGTGCTTGCCAGAACATCTTCATTGAACTCATAATGATTTTCAACCACAAGTTTCTCACGCGACCAAAAAAAAAAAGATATTTTCTTTTGCACTCCAGAATACTTCTCACACATTCTATCATTCAGATAAAGAAAAACTGTATATTTGGGGCATGAAGTGGTGAAATAAAAATAAGTTATATTATTTTTCTAATGGTCCACCTTTGCTGAGAAATTTATTTTCACTTTTCCCTCTTGTCAGCTTTCAACGGAGGTGACTTCTGTCTTGCACAAAGCTTTCTCATGGAAAATTCTACATTTAAACTGTGCCACACTGGCAACAGTTACTGCAAAAACATTTAATGTTGATCAGTCAATACTATATTGTACATTTTCACAATAACTTTCTACATCTACATCTATATTCTGCAGGTCACCATACAGTGCATGATAGAAGGTACCCTGTGCCACTACTAGGCATTTCCTTTCCTGTTCAAATTGCAAATAGAGTGACGGAAGACCAGCTGTCTATATTCCTCCATACAAGCCCTAATCTCTCTTAGCTTATCTTCATGGTCCTTACATGGAAAGTGCATGGAAAGTAGAATCGTTGTGCAGTCAGCTTCAAATACTGGTTATCTAAATTTTTTCAATAGTTTTCCTGGAAAAGAATGTTGCCTTCCCTCCAGAGAATCTCAAATAAAGTCCCAAAGCATCTCCATAGTACCTATGAGTTGTTCAAACCTATGGGTAAAAAAGTAGCAGCTCGTCTCTGATGTCTCCCTTTAAGCCTTGAACATAAGCATTTTTGTCCATTCACATTAATAAATTAATATAAAATTCTATCACAGGTAATAGAGCTCAGAAATGTCCACATGAAACAAATATCTTTCAGTTAATATCTTTGTCGAAACTTCCTGGCAGATTAAAACTGTGTGCCCGACTGAGACTCGAACTCGGGACCTTTGCCTTTCGCGGGCAAGTGCTCTACCATCTGAGCTACCGAAGCACGACTCACACCCGGTACTCACAGCTTTACTTCTGCCAGTATCTCGTCTTCTACCTTCCAAACTTTACAGAAGCTCTCCTGCGAACCTTGCAGAACTAGCACTCCTGAAAGAAAGGATACTGCAGAGACATGGCTTAGCCACAGCCTGGGGGATGTTTCCAGAATGAGATTTTCACTCTGCAGCGGAGTGTGCGCTGATATGAAACTTCCTGGCAGATTAAAACTGTGTGCCTGACCGAGACTTGAACTCGGGACCTTTGCCTTTCGTGGGCAAGAGCTCTACCCACACCCAGTACTCACAGCTTTACTTCTGCCAGTCTCCTACCTTCCAAACTTTACAGAAGCTCTCCTGCGAACCTTGCAGAACTAGCACTCCTGAAAGAAAGGATACTGCGGAGACATGGCTTAGCCACAGCCTGGGGGATGTTTCCAGAATGAGATTTTCACTCTGCAGCGGAGTGTGCGCTGATATGAAACTTCCTGGCAGATTAAAACTGTGTGCCCGACCGAGACTCGAACTCAGGACCTTTGCCTTTTGTGGGCAAGTGATCTACCATTTGAGCTATCGAAGCACGACTCACACCCGGTACTCACAGCTTTACTTCTGCCAGTATCTCATCTCCTACCTTCCAAACTTTACAGAAGCTGCCTTCTGGGCCACTTGATAACCTAATGGGATTAGAAGAAGAGAAGTAGATCAACTTGTAGAGTAGCATATGAGGGTAGCTTTTAGGGATCTGTGTAATCACTCCACCATGTCATTAGCAGCAGGATGGCAGTTTGTTGTGAAGTGCATGTGCTTGCTGCAAGTTAGCGCAAGATTCTTAAATCAACAGGACATGTTCTGCCACCTGCAGTCAATGGTGATGTGGTGGCGGCACCTAAAACATGAGACCCACATATCTATGAAAGCCTTTGCCACTGTGTTTGCAGCTATTTTGGACAGAGGTACTACTTCAGACAACTGAGTGAACCTACTGATGATAGTAAGCAGACACTGTTGGCCATATCATATATGTGTGGGAGAAGCAATGGTCCACTGGGAGTGAAAGAGATGATGGGGGCCTGCAGGTCCCTGTCTATTTAAGAGAGCTGGCATGGGATGCAGGTGTTGTCTCAGTTGGCGCAGTTGTGCTGGATACTGGGCCAAAACACACACTCCTGCGTGAATGTGGCATAAGTACCAACACAGGTCAAGCAACTGCAGAAATCCAGGGGAAGAAATGGGTAGGCACACTCTGAGAGTGGTCAGTATTGGCATGGACGTTGTACCAGATGGGTTCGTGGGCACCTAGTATTGTGCATGTTTGTGGGTTGAGACCCACATTTATGTCACTTTGCACCCATAGGAGTTTGGTGTTGGCAACCTGGTCAGCTGTGAGGGCAACATAATTGAGGGGAGTGGGAAGGGCGCATGATCAGCTAAAGCAATTGGTGACTATGTTGTCCATTCTGGCTATATGCCAGACTTCAGTGGAGAACTGCACAATACACTCCTGCTTTCTGAATTGGCGGAGTGAGAGCTACATGCCCTCTTTGTGGCAAATACCTATTGTCAAGAGGTGATGGTTGGTAAAAATTTCAAATTGGCACCCCTACACTGAGGAGCATAAATACTTAACCACCTTGTACACCGTGAGGAACTCTGTGGCCCAATGTAGCTGTGGCTCCATAAGCTTCACTGAGAAAAATGCCAGGGCTACCAAATCCTTTCAAGATGTTGTTGCAGGAATGCACCTATGTCAGAGTGGCTGGTGTCAGTGATAACTGCAAGTGGATCAGTGGGGTGGAGGTATGCTTGGAGTGCAGATTGCGAGAAATTGTGCATTGTTGGTTCAAACTGCTCAACACTTGTAGCATCCAGGGAACAGGCCTGTTGCCTTTTGTTTGCTTGCCAGGGCAGCTGTAAACAGCACTTGCATACTTCCAGTGTCCTTTAGGTGGCGCCTGAAAAACTTTACCACCCTGAGGAACTTGCAGAGACTCTTGTATATAGTGGCATGTGAGAAATCAGACACAGCACAGACCTTCTCGTCAATGGGGCGAGAGCCTATGTACGATGTCCTGTGCCCCAGGAAGTTGGACTCTAGAACACTGAAAATGCACTTCTCCTTGTTGATAATGGCGCTAGCCTTCTAGAGGTGAGAGAATACCTCCTGGAGATGGCGTCAGTGCTCCTTGAGACCATGTGACTAAATAAGGATGTTGTCAAAATAGGTGAAACATCTCAAAACATCCTGTAGGATGTTGTTGAGGGAACATTTCCATTTCTGGGCAGCTTGTTGGAGGTTAAATGGCAGGAAGAAACCAAAAGGTATAATAAAGGCCATCTTCTCTATGTCCTCAGGGGCAACTGGTAACTATGTGAACGTTTTTGTGCAGTCCACTTTGCTGAAAATGGTTATGCCACATGAGTCATCACTATAACTATGCAATAGTGGAACAGGGTAAGGATTGGGCTCCCTTCTGGAGCTACGAGCTCAGAAGTCCATGCACAGGTGCCCATACTGCCTTTCTTTGGCACGAGATGTAGGGCAGAAACCCACAGGCTGCTGGAGTGGTGGAGCACACCTGTGGTGACTGCTGCCTCAATCTCAGCCTGCATGGCTCTGCATTTGTCAGGCACAAAGGGACAGGAGGAAACCAGTGGCCCAGGCATCCTGATATTGTAGTTACAGATATCAAGGTGAACCTCATAAAGAACTTGGAGGTGTGAGTGAGGAGGAGGAATGTGGTGAGAAGGTTGGAAAATGGCCAGAGTAGGAGAGCTGTTTGATGGAATAAGAGGTGGTGGGGAGGACTGACGCAGCCCGGAACGATGGAAGGTGGTATCAACAATACAGCAGTCTTTTAGGTTGAGGAGGAGGCTGTAGTGAGAAATAAAATCAGTGGCAAGGATGGCGTCTGTCGCATCAGCCACAGTAAAAGCCCATAAGAAATCTCTTCCGAGACCAAGGTCGATGGATCGGGTGTGCAAGCAGTATATTTAATGGCTGAGCAGTTTGTTGCAGTGAGGATTGGGGGGGGGGGGGGGGGGGAGTGGACGGCAGCCAGCAGAGGGCAGTAATCAGCAGGAATAAACAGAAAGGTCCAAATCTGGGTCGATGAGGAAGGGTGGCAATGAGTGGAGGTTACCACGATTGCATACAAGTAGGTGGTGCAAAATCACAGAGCAGACAGGCGTGCCTACTACCAATTGCTGTTGTTGGTGTTTGAGGCCCATGCACATGTACATGTCAATCTGCAGTGTCTCTGCCGTAATGCTATTGGTACCAACAGTACTTGTCAGCCCCACACACACCATGGCTATAGTGAACTGGCTGCAGTGGGGAGGGGTGCCTGCATGAGTGTGTACACTGGTAGTTGTAAGCACCACTGGGCAGAGGTGGGCAATGCATGGTGTGAGGCAGGTGCATGCGCTCCAAGGCAACAGTGAGCTCACCCACTTTACTAATCATCTTGGCTATCAGCTACACTATGTCTGTGGAGGACTGGGGGTGCTTGGGATGCTGCAGGTTGTGCTAGCATGTGATCATGCACATGGATGTTGTGACATTGCATTTGGCGGCAATGTTGTGTCCCTCAAGGGCTTTGAAAACCCTGTAGTGGTGGCAGCTGCTGCATCGGGCAATCTGAAACTCCTGCACAGCTAACACTATGTACTGCGGTGGGCAAAAGCATGCACCAATTTGCTATTAGCAGTGTTTCATGAAGCACTGAAGGCTTGGCCAGGTGGTGAAGGGGTTGTGAGGGCCACTTGTAGACACACTCCTGCATTGAGAACAGTGCGAAATAGCACTGCAATTCTGAAACAGTGAGTCACTCTGTGAGCCAGACATGTAGGGCACTAAATTTGCCAGACTGTAGCATGACATCACATGCCTCTGCTGTGATCAATGGTTCCACTTGTGTCATTTCTGATGGAAGAGCCTGGAATATCGTCTCCACAGAAACAAACCACAGGCATGGGTCACGCACATTGAACAGTGGCAAGTGCACCATGGTACAGTCAGATGGAGGGCTGAGAGAGAGTACATGTATCTGCACAGTGGGGGTGTCTGTGAGCTGCATGAAGCAGGTTAGGAACAATTGGAATCTGTCGATCTGTGCCCGCAGGTGGAGGTGGTGGGAGTAGTGGGTCTCATTGGTGAGGGCTATACCCATCAGGGATGATGTAACGTGATTGTTCTGTACCATGGTGCACTGCTTGTTCACCAGCAGTGGTAGGCAGAGGGGTGGGACTGGATCTGCAATGTGGCTGCACAATGCAAATGAGCTGGTGTAGCAAGCGGAAGCTGGGTAGTGGGTGCATTTCAGTCAAGGGTCACCAGTGTGGGAAACACTTTCCTCATTAACCCCACACACATATCCCTATGGTGCACTATCACATATAGGCACTAGCAGGAAGAAAACAAAGATGATCAGGACACAGAAACAAATATTAGTACTGCGAAGTGTGTATAATAATAACTGTAAGACAGTCACTAGATGGGCTTATATAGATTATAGGACAAGACAGTCACTAGATGGGCTTATATAGATTATAGGACATGCCTGAAATATAATTTTTTTATAAAACTTAGTTTATTCATGCAAAAAATTAGCCTATGCAAGGTTTATAGAAACTGCTCGAAGCAAATGCAAAGCAGCATGGCAGATTATCACACAAGAACACTTTCCCAACAACACACAATAAGTGTCACTTGAACCAGACCAATAGAATGAATTCAAAGAAATTGGAATCACAATCAACTCAGCTGACAAGTCCGCAAGTGAACTACTTGGCAGCAGTTTCCAGTAAACAGTCCTTTCACTGGAAAATTATCAAATCCACTGATGTCATGTTGTTGTGGTCTGCAGTTTAAAGATTGGTTTGCTGCAGCTCTCCATTCTACTCTGTCCTATGCAAGCCAACCTACATCCCTCTGAATCTGCTTGCTATGTTCATCCCTTGGTCTCCTTCTAGGATTTTTATCCCCCTCCCCCCTATTTGGAGGAACAACTAATAGTATTCTTAAAGGATCTATTTGGCTCTATTTGAAAAGTTGTTAGCAAAACCAGCCCTTAATTAATTTCAAAGTAATTAACAGTTTTGTCAAAAGTATTGTTTACATAACTACATATGTTAATTTCATGGTTTAAACAAATAATTCAGCCTAACCCTTGTAGTAGAAGATACTGTTAAAATTTTTTTTTCGATGTATTCAATTAATTTAATAAGTTAAGTTTTAATTGTAATTTCTGTAAATTAAACTTCAAACAATGTATAGTTTCAGCACCTTTTATTGTGGGGATACATAATGGCCTGATTTTTGGTCCCGACAGTCAGTTCACAGCTGAGTTTCAGATGAGAAACCAACAATACTTCAACTTAACTGTGAAACAATTAGGCCATGTGTTAAAACAATGGCAGTGTCTGCTCCATACATACCTTTCTAATCTTCAAGAACTGTGAACTTTGTGGTTATGTTTTTACTGCTCGTAGATGTTCAATAGTAAACTATTGTAGTAATATGTGGATGTTCACTTGCAAACTATTAATGAGGCTTATCAAAAGTTAAACAATACGGCACTGGCCTTATAACTGTGTAATATAGGGGGGTTGCGAACAGTGAAAGTAAAAGCCTGTGAAACGCGACTGTGCATGTGTTGGCTACATCATATACAGTAGCCAGTAGTTGCACTTCCACTCCCTATTTTTTCAGCCAGTATGTTTACACAGAGGACAACCAATGAAGAAATAAAGCAGGCAAGCACCACCACAATTCCCTTTCATCTGCTTCATTTACTGCACTTTTATATTTTCTCCTTTCATCAATTAAATTTGGTGTCTTCTGTGTTACACAAGGATTGCTACTAGTTCTCACCTTTTTACATATTTGATCCTCTGTTGGCTTCACTATTTCATCGCTCAATACTATCCATTCTTCTTCTACTGTATTCCTTTCCACTATTCTAGTCAACCATTGCCTAATGCTTCCTCTGAAACCCTCAACAACCCCTGGTTCTTTCAATTTATCTAGGTCCCTTCTCCTTAATTTCCTATCTTTTTGCAATTTTTTCGGTTTTAATCTACAGTTCATAACCAACAAGCTGTGGTCAGAGACCACATCTGCCCCTGGAAATGTCTTACAATTTAAAATCTGGTTCTGATATTGACTCCAAGTTTGTCTGAGTAGAGCTCATCAGTTTTATCTGCAAAAAATTATCAATGATAACATATGTAATATGGAAACTGAAAGATTCGGTTACTTCAGAAAGTAACCTCTTTTTGTCTGTTCCAGTCTCACATTTTGTATGGTCTGCAGTTACTGGGGAATTCTAAACATGTAAGTGAGATATTGAAGATACAAATAACAATCATAAGAGAAATGTGTAGAGCTGGACAAAGAGATCACTGTTGACCTGTGTTTAGTAAACTTAATATACACTGAAAAGCCAAAACATTATGACCACTGCCCACAGTGACACTGGATGCCACCTGGTGACGTTGCAGGCATGTAATGTGGTTACAAATGTATGTAAGTGGAGCAGACAAAGATGGGGGATCATCCTAGCAAAGATATGGACTGCAAATGGGGAAATTCATTGAGATAAGCAACTTTGATAAATTATTATGCAGAACCTGTGAATGAGTATCTTGAAAATGGCAAAACTGGTAGAATGTTCATGTGCTACTGTCACGAGCATCTCCAGAAAGAGGTAGACGAACACTGAGACTACCACTGGTCTTAAATGCTTGGACGTCCAAGACTCTTCACAGAATGTGGGGTTCAAAGGCTTGTCTGCTCTGTAAAATAGGATAGATGGTGATCAGTGGCATCTCTTCTGAAATATATAATGCTGGTGCATGCACAAGTATTTCAAAACACACTGTTCGTTGTTGAACATGGAGCTCCACAACAGACCATCCCTACATGTTCACATGTTGACTCAATGACCCTGTCAATTATGAAACCACACTGGTTTCAATTGCCTGAGACTGCAGTCGTGTATGTAAGTTGCATTTGCATCAGTGTGTGTGTGTGTGTGTGTGTGTGTGTGTGTGTGTGTGTGTGTGTGTGTGTGTGTGTGTGTGCCTATAGTTGAAAAAAGTCAATGACCGAAATTTGTAATTGTGAGGGTCTTTTTGTTGTCCCCATCTGCAGCTCAGCATCTTTACTTTTGTAAATCTGTATGTTTATGTCTCATCACTCTACATTAAACAAAATGCAAGAGAATTTTATATAATTGGAGGTATACGGCAGTATGGTACAAGGGGAAACACTAAATAGATATTCCAAGACACAGACAGGTAAAGGCACCTCACTTCACCAGTCAGCTCACTAAAAATCTTTATCAAATTAACACGCTCAATGTGGCTCATGTCATGTAAATTATTTTTAAAAAAGTTGCATTACCATTTAGCTGAAAATCCATTTTATAATGTAAAATAATTTTTTGATGTACAGTTTGTGAATATATGTTAAAATTTAAAATGTATGCTAAATTCTGCATTTGTGCATACCATTAAGCATATTGATAATATGAATAAGAGATGAAACATATTCCATTGTGTCAATGGCAATACAGATGAATAAAGATGAATATGCAATGTACTCAATCAAATATTCAATACATCACTACCAAAGGGAATATTTATAGGGACTCTGAACATCGATATTTTGGACCCCTTGAAAAGAAACGTAGAAAGACAATTATTAATAATTACTAATCAGTTTCACTACTTACCTACTTCTTGAAGGTATTGGGTTATGTCTGCAAGAATCATAACAGATCTCCCTCAAAACATAACACTTGGTCAGTCTCAATTTTTGTTTCAAAAGTATCTGTCCAATGAACATGCTGTTTTTTTGTTCACAAGTTAAATTATACAAAATTTAAGTGATGGGACAAAATATTGTGAACTGGTATTCTCTGTGACTTGTCAAAAGCATTTGATTATGCAGTTTTCAGTATTCCCCTGAAGAAGCTCAAATATTATGGTATTAAAAAACTTGCTAGTAACCAGTAATCTTACTAACAGAATGCACAGTGTTGTAGAAAGAAACTCAGAATGGTGCTACTCATTACATGTATACTACAGGGCCAATTTTGGGTCTGCTCTTGTTCTTGGTATATACCATGTGGCAGCTACTCACAGAGGTCCAGTGTGCACTGTCCTCATTGTGTGCGAGCAAAACTCGGTGGATACACTAATGTGTTAATGCAGAACTGATGTATGCTGAAAAAGAAGTAGTTCCAATTCAGGCCACCAGGTGCTAATCTGGTACAATACACTGTGTGTATGATGGTATGACATCCACAATGTCATTTGACAAGCCCTAACATGGGTGAACAGTATAGCTATAGAAAAGAAAGACTGTGCGCCATCTGTTAGGTGGCAATTTAAGTGCTGTAGTGATCGCTAACTGAGAGGTCTGAGGAGAGGCCCAGTGTCATTAAATGGTTTAAAGTATATGATAATGAAATTCAAAAACATGAATGAGCTTGGTATGGCACCTGGAAGAGGAAGGTGTCGTATCCTGGTGGAAATTATTGATGAGGTTGCTGGTGCGGTGTCATGAGAATTGTCCATCCCATGGTCAACAGTACAGAAAATTTTGCTGTCTATTTTACACTGTACAAAGTTTTGGCACAGATTGAAGTTGATTATATATTTTTTATTTTTACTGGATAGGTGCACCCCACCATGAATTCCTCTCCTGTGACAACCTCTTCATCTCGTAGTAGCACTTGCAACCTACATCTTCAATTATTTGTGGAATATATTCCATCACCTTGTCAATATGTTCCACACATTCCTTTCCTTTCTGATTTTGTGCAGAACCTCATCAATCATTACTCTATCAGTACACCTAATTTCAACATTCATTTTCCACAAATTCCTTTCCCTTCCAATTCTGCCCAGAACCATCTTGTTTCTTACCTTACCAGTCCACCTAATTTTCAACATTCATCTGTAACACCACATCTCAAATGCTTTGATTCATTATGTTTCAGTTTTCCCAGAGTCCATGTCTCACTACCACACAATGCTGTGCTCCAAATGAACATTCTAAAATTTCTTCCTTAAATTAAGGCCTACATTTGATATTAGTAGACTTCTCATGTCAGGGAATGCTCTTTTTGCCATTGCTAGTCTGCTGTTGATGTCCTCCTTGCTCCAACTGTCATTGGTTATTTTCCTGCCTAGGTAGCAGAATTCCTTAACTTCATGCACTTCGTGGCCATCAGTTCTGATGTTAAGTTTCTCATTGTTCTCATTTCTGCTAGGCATTTTGATTTACTCTCAATCCATATTCTGTACTCATTACACTATTCATTCCATTCAGCGCATCATGTAATTCTTCTTCACTTTCACTGAGGATAGCAATCTCATCAGAAAATTTTTTCGTTGATACCATTTCACCTTGGACTTTAATTCCACTCCTGAACCTTTCTTTTATTTCCATCATTGCTTCTTTGATGTACAGATTGAACAGTACGGGCGAAAGACTACATCCCTGTCTTACATCCTTTTCAATCTGAGCAATTCATTCTTGGTCATCCACTCTTATTATTTCCTCTTGGCTCTTGTACATATTGTATATTACCTGTCTCACCCTCTAGCTTACTCCCATTTTTCTCAGAATTTCGAAAATCTTGCATCACTTTACATTGTTGAATGTTTTTTCCAGGTCGACAGATCCCATCAACGTGTCTTGATTTTACTTTAATCTTGCTTCTATTATCAACCACAACATCAGAATTGCCTCTCTGGTGCCTTTACCATTCCAAAAGCCAAACTGATTGTCATCTAATGCATCTTCAATTTTCTTTTCCATTCTTCTGTATATTAATCTTGTCAGCAACTTGGATGCATGAGCTATTAAACTGATTGTATGATAATTCTCGCACTTGTCAACTTCTACAGTCTTCAGAATTATGTGGATGATATTTCTCCACAAGTCTGATGGTATGTCACCAGACTCACACACTGTACACACCAACGTGAGTAGTCGTTTTGCTCCCACTTTCCCCAATGATTTTAGAAATTCTGATGGAATGTTATCTATCCCTTCTACCTTATTTGATCTTAGGTTAACCAAAGCTCTCTTAAGTTCTAATTCTAATACTGGATCTCATATCTCCTCTTAATCGACTCCTGGTTCTTCTTCTATCACATCAGACAAATGTGCCCCCTTTAGAGGCCTTCAATGTACTCTTTCCATCTATCTGCTCTCTCCTCTGCATTTAACAGTGGAATTCCAATTGTACTCTTAATGTTACCACCCTTGCTTTTAATTCCACCGTAGATTGTTTTGACTTTTCTGTACACTGAGTTAGTCCTTCCGGCAATCCTTTCTTTTTCAATTGCTTCACATTTTTCAT
The DNA here is from genome assembly GCF_023864345.2 of Schistocerca serialis cubense. NCBI lineage: Eukaryota > Metazoa > Arthropoda > Insecta > Orthoptera > Acrididae > Schistocerca > Schistocerca serialis. Next base: position 484,735,652 of record NC_064638.1, read on the forward strand.
GGAGATATGCATTTCACTGTTTTTGGCTACTCAATCCCTGCAGCAGGGAAATAGGAGGTGAAATGTTTTATGAAAATATTTCACTGTGAAAGCAATTTTAAAGTTATACCTACGTCAATTGCTACACAGCCCAAACTGTTAATGATAGAAACTTGAAATTTGGAGAGAGTTTTTATCTTCTACACGGCATTGTTTAATAAGGGATTGTTTGAAATTACACTCATAAGGGGGTGGGGGGTAATAAGGGATGAGAGTCTTTTTGAAAATGTATCACTGTTAAGGCAATTTTGAAGCTAGAACTACGAAAATTGGTATCTGGTTCCTCAGTCAGAAATTTAAAAAATGTGTTTCAGCAGGTTTGGAAATTCAACCCTTGAGCGGGTAATATAGAAGATGAAAATTTTTAGGACAATATTTCATTATGTTAAAAATTTTGAAGCCAAATCTACAAAAATTGGTAATTCACTTCTTGGTTAGAGATAAAGAAATATGTGTTAGGGGTTGATGTTTCTATGGAGATACCACCACAAGAACACAAAGGCAAGATTAACAAATTCCTTGGACTCCAGTGACCACAACTGCTTATTTGTCAGATGTACATTTGGCAAAGACAGTGCTTGTATGACCTTATTTAGTGTGCAAAGTTTAGAAGGTCGTGTGATTTGTTAACAGGATAAAAATTCAGTTAAAGAAAAACAAAATAAAAATCTATGTAGACCATACAGTATAAATGAGCAAAGCAGTAGGTGCAGTCCTCAAACTCTGCTTCAGTTTCACATTTCCCACCGCTCCTGGGCACATTATTGTATACATTGCTAACATATGTTAATGTGTTTTACATCCAGTTTCTTCATTCTCAATTGGAGTGCCTGGTTCATCCCTATTAACTCACAAGGATAGGTTAGGTACTAATAGTGGTGGTGTATCTATTGCTGGAAAGAATTCCATCATTTCTGGAAAGATTGTTATGGATTTTGAATGTGAAATAATTGAAGTGAAATCGAGCACCAAAGATGGTCAAACATAGTAAGCAATTGCTTTTACAGAGCATCTGACTTAATAGTTGTATTGGCAGATCACTTCAGACAATACTTGGAGAAAATTATGAGTACATTTTCCTGTCATGTTATTATAGTAGAGGCAGAATTCAACTTGCCAGCTATAGAAAGGGAGAGTCATACAATTAAAACTGGTCCAAAGGTGGGGTACATGTGAGTTTTTTTTCTGAATACACTGCTTGAAAATTTTTTTTGAGCAGATAGAGAACCGACTAATGGGACAATGTTATAGACCTCCTAGCAACTGTAGTGCCACTAACCAGTTTTAGTGAAATTAATAAGAGGTGTTAAGATAGCCACCATGGAGTACTGCAATAACAGCCAGGGGCTGGTAGCCACAGTGTGGCAACATGTGGGTCATAATAACATGTACACCTAAGGATTATGAGATGGGCTGGCCAGCCGCTCTCGGTGGAAAACTGCACTGCACAGTGGTAATGGTAACAGTGGGTGGGTTGATGTTACAACACCAGGGCAAGACTTCTAAATGTATAAAGCAGATGTAAGAAGCAAATATTATAGTATGTAATGCATTTTTTAAATATGATTTTTATCATTTTAAGTCTGACATTTGCAGAAGCCATCATTGTGCTGGTTAGATGCAAAGAAAATGTAAAAAAGGAAATAAATGTATCCAATAAATGTATCATCTGCTTGTTGATGATGCAGGTTTTATAACCAGGCCTAATGTAGTACTTTCAGCACCTGAAAATGTAAATGATGATTTTTTTTTTCATTAACAACTGATTCTCCAACAATGAGCTGTGGGTGAATTTAGGTAAAACACAATACATGCAATTCTTTAACGCACAAGTGCTGACCACACCATTAGAAATAATGCATAAAGATAGATCAAAAAATTAAACAGAATATTTTAAATCATTAGGTGCTCAAATTGATAAGAACCTGCAGTGGAGTTCACATTACAGATCTTCTTAAATGCCTAAGCTCTGCAACTTTTGGATTACACATTATCATCAGATTTTGGAGCTGAAAATGTCATAGAACTGGTTTACTTTTCCTCTTTTCATTCACTTTTGTCCTATGGCATCATATTCTGGGGTTTGCAGATGTACATTTGTAGATGCAGATAATATGTGGAGTCCAGTCTACAACTTTTTGAAGACAGCTCTTTAGAAAGTTGTGTGTACTGACAAAATCCTCACAATAAATAACTGCTTTATAAAGTATGTTGTCAGCAGGAATTCTCAATTTGAAAATAATAGTAATATTGTTAAATATAATATTAAAAGGGAGATGATTTACACTCTCCATCACTCAGTCTTAGTGTGGTAAAGACGGGACTCAGGTGTAAAGAATTAATAGATATTAAAATTAACTTCAAATACAAACTAAAATCATATGTACTTGGCAACTCCTTCCACTCTATCAAAGAGTTTCTGAATTTGTAGCATGTGTATATATGTGTGTTTCTTAAGAGGAAGAGAGAGGTTAAACGTATTAAAGTGTAAATCACTGTAACCATGAAAAAGAAACCTCAAGAAATCACATAAATTGTCAACATGCTGCCATAATTTTCACTGGAAAATTGTATTGTAATTGTGAATCTGGTTCATACCACAACATAGTAAGAGGTCACAATCATGACCCACAGAAAAAAACTAACAAATTAATTATGCTAATTATCTATGGTTTATATATTGTAAGGTGACTGTCTTTAGTTATTATTTTATTTTCCACATTGACTTTCATGAACATAACTGTCTTAGGAAAATAAAAAGTTTATACATTATTCATATTATAAAAATATTATATTTAATAAAATAGTATCTAAAGGATTGACACAGACTTACATCAACAATAATTCTGACTGACACCTTCTAGAGTCTGCATACTTTATGCTGATGGTCCACATGTGTCCAACTTAAAACAGAATTCCATATTGCAAATGTGAGTGGGTTAGTGTGTAGGAATTTCATTGAAATATGTGAGACATTTTAAGAAGTCAAAATTGCAGATAATATTTTTACAGGTGTAGCTGATAAGATGCTCATCCATCAGAATGCCTAGAAATTTACATTTATCAAATTTTTTGCCTCAATACAATAATTCAGAACTTACATACACTAAAGGTGGACTATAGCTTTTTAAAAAAAACTTCATCATGTCTGTCTTACTGTCTTTCAGTGTCAGTTTACACTTTATAAAGTTTTTGTGATCAAAGCAGAGATCTCTTTATTGTTTTGTGTTGCTATCTGTTCAGTACAAACCCCAGCTAATAAAGGAATTATCACTAACATTGTTTACAAACTTTAAGTTTTGTTGCTCTGTTATGTCATTGGCGAAAACAGACTGCAAAAGTGGCTTCATAATACTTTCCTGTTGGGTCCTACAGCTGAAAAATCTTGTTTATTGATTTCACTGTTGGTGTGTGTCAATAGAGGAAGAGAGAAATTGAACATGGTTAAGTATAAATCAGTGTATGCAAGTTAAACAATAATAATAATAATTTAACTTAAAAAAATCATGTAAATGGAAGCATGTTGCTATACTTTTCAAAGAAGAAATGTAGGCTCACTGCAGTTGTAAAACTGACTCATTCCACATCACAGTGAAAAGTCATAATTATGATCCACAAAATACATAACTAACTTCATTATTGTAAATAGTGTGACCCAAAGTCCTCTCGTATGCAGATAAGAATTTAAGAAATCTAGTGCAACTCCTCTTATACCTTAAGTTCCTAGTTTGACGAAAGTACTGAATGATCACAGAATCAAGGTTAGAGAAAAATGTAGAACTGTCTGCCACAGATTCCTCTACTGTGACAGTCTCTTCATCTCTGAGCAGCACTTACAGTTCATTTATCGAGCCTGTTGAAGACTTAATTGATATGAACACAATTGCTGTCCCATGCTCACAAATTTTCTTCTTTCCCTTGTACTTACAAGACCCTGTTTGATTGTCATGTACAATGCCATGAAATCATGCCATCATTTTAATGTAATGAGTAAGATTTTATTTCCTCCCCCCCATCAACCATAGACCTTGCCGTTTGGTGGAGAGGCTTGCGTGCCTCAGCGACATAGATAGCCGTACCGTAGGTGCAACCACAATGGAGGGGTATCTGTTGAGAGACCAGACAAACGTATGGTTCCTGAAGAGGGGCAGCAGCCTTTTCAGTAGTTGCAGGGGCAACAGTCTGGATGATTGACTGATCTGGCCTTGTAACATTAACCAAAACCGCCTTGCTGTGCTGGTACTGTGAACAGCTGAAAGCAAGGGGAAACTACGGCCGTAATTTTTCCCGAGGGCATGCAGCTTTACTGTATGGATAAATGATGATGGCGTCCTCTTGGGTAAAATATTCCGGAGGTAAAATAGTCCCCCATTCGGATCTCCGGGCGGGGACTACTCAGGAGGACGTCGTTATCAGGAGAAAGAAAACTGGCGTTCTACGGATTGGAGCGTGGAATGTCAGATCCCTTAATCGGGCAGGCAGATTAGAAAATTTAAAAAGGGAAATGGATAGGTTAAACTTAGATATAGGGGGAATTAGTGAAGTTCGGTGGCAGGAGGAACAAGACTCTTGGTCAGGTGAATACAGGGTTATAAATACAAAATCAAATAGGGGTAATGCAGGAGTAGGTTTAATAATGAATAAAAAAATAAGAGTTCGGGTAAGCTATTACAAACAACATAGTGAACGCATTATTGTGGCCAAGATAGACACAAAGCCCATGCCTACAACAGTAGTACAAGTTTATATGCCAACTAGCTCTGCAGATGACGAAGAAATTGATGAAATGTCTGATGAGATAAAAGAAATTATTCAGGTAGTGAAGGGAGACGAAAATTTAATAGTCATGGGCGATTGGAATTCGAGAGTAGTAAAAGGGAGAGAAGGAAACACAGTAGGTGAATATGGACTGAGGCTAAGAAATCAAAGAGGAAGCCGCCTGGTAGAATTTTGCGCAGAGCATAACTTAATCATAGCTAACACTTGGTTCAAGAATCATGAAAGAAGGTCGTATACATGGAAGAACCCTGGAGATACTAGAAGATATCAGATAGATTATATAATGATAAGACAGAGATTTAGGAACCAGGTTTTAAATTGTAAGACATTTCCAGGGGCAGATGTGGACTCTGACCACAATCTATTGGTTATGAACTGTAGATTAAAACTGAAGAAACTGCAAAAAGGTAGGAATTTTAGGAGATGGATCTGGATAAACTGAAGGAGCCAGAGGTTGTAGAGAGTTTCAGGAAGAGCATAAAAGAACAATTGACAAAAATGGGGGAAAGAAATACAGTAGAAGAAGAATGGATAGCTTTGAGGGATGAAGTGGTGGAGGCAGCAGAGGATCAAGTAGGTAAAAAGACAAGGGCTAGTAGAAAGCCTTGGGTGACAGAAGAAATACTGAATTTAATTGATGAAAGGAGAAAATATAAAAATGCAGTAAATGAAGCAGCCGAAAAGGAATATAAATGTCTCAAAAATGAGATCGACAGGAAGTGCAAAATGGCTAAGCAGGCATGGCTAGAGGACAAATGTGAGGATGTAGAGGCTTACCTCACTAGGGATAAGATAGATACTGCCTACAGGAAAATTAAAGAGACCTTTGGAGAAAAGAGAACCACTTGTATGAATATCAAGGGCTCTGATGGAAACCCAGTTCTAAGCAAAGAAGGGAAAGGTGAAAGGTGGAAGGAGTATATAGAAGGACTATACAAGGGCGATGTTCTTGAGGACAATATTATGGAAATGGAAGAGGATGTAGATGAAGGTGAAATGGGAGATATGATACTGCGCGAAGGATTTGATAGAGCACTGAAAGACCTAAGTCGAAACAAGGCCCCGGGAGTAGACAACATTCCATTAGAACTACAGACAGCCTTGGGAGAGCCAGTCCTGACAATACTCTACCATCTGGTGAGCAAAATGTATGAGACAGGCGAAATGCCCTCAGACTTCAAGAAGAATATAATAATTCCAATCCCAAAGAAAGCAGGTGTTGACAGCTGTGAAAATTACCAAACTGTCAATTTAATAAGTCACAGCTGCAAAATACTTATGCGAATTCTGTACAGATGAAATGGAAAAACTGGTAGAAGCTGACCTCGGGAAAGATCAGTTTGGATTCCGTAGAAATATGGGAACACGTGAGGCAATACTGACCCTACGACTTATCTTAGAAGCTAGATTAAGAAAAGGCAAACCTACGTTTCTAGCATTTGTAGACTTGGAGAAAGCTTTTGACAATGTTGACCGGAATAATCTCTTTCAAATTCTGAAGGTGGTAGGGGTAAAATACAGGGAGCAAAAGGCTATTTACAATTTGTACAGAAACCAGATGGCAGTTATAAGAGTCGAGGGACATGAAAGGGAAACGGTGGTCGGGATGGGAGTGAGACAGGGTTGTAGGCTCTCCCCGATGCTATTCAATCTGTCTATTGAGCAAGCAGTAAAGGAAACAAAAGAAACATTCGGAGTAGGTATTAAAATCCATGGAGAAGAAATAAAAACTTTAAAGTACGCCGATGACATTGTAATTCTGTCAGAGACAGCAAAGGACTTGGAAGAGCAGTTGAACGGAATGGACAGTGTCTTGAAGGGAGGATATAAGATGAACATCAACAAAAGCAAAATGAGAATAATGGAATGTAGTCGAATTAAGTCGGGCAATGCTGAGGGAATTAGATTAGGAAATGAGACACTTAAAGTAGTAAATGAGTTTTGCTATTTGGGGAGCAAAGTAACTGATGATGGTCGAAGTAGAGAGGATATAAAATGTAGACAGGCAATGGCAAGGAAAGCGTTTCCTAAGAAGAGAAATTTGTTAACATCGAGCATAGATTTAGATGTCAGGAAGTCGTTTCTGAAAGTATTTGTATGGAGTGTAGCCATGCCTGGAAGTGAAACATGGACGATAAATAGTTTGGACAAGAAAAGAATAGAAGCCTTTGAAATGTGGTGCTACAGAAGAATGCTGAAGATTAGATGGGTAGATCACGTAACTAATGAGGAAGTATTGAATAGGATTGGGGAGAAGAGGAGTTTGTGGCACAACTTGACAAGAAGAAGGGATCGGTTGGTAGGACATGTTCTGAGGCATCAAGGGATCACCAATTTAGTATTGGAGGGCAGCGTGGAGGGTACAAAACATAGAGGGAGACCAAGAGATGAATACACTAAACAGATTCAGAAGGATGTAGGCTGCAGTACATATTGGGAGATGAAGAAGCTTGCACAGGATAGAGTAGCAAGGAGAGCTGCATCTAACCAGTCTCAGGACTGAAGACCACAACAACAACAACAACAAGATTTTATTTAGGATAAGGCTGAAATACTGCCCACATATAGTATTTACCTCTTATTTGGTGCTACAAGAGTTAGTTAAGAAGTTCTTTTTTCATCAATTAACATGCTGAGGCTACCATGGACCACATGCTCCATTCTTTTTAGTACAGTATATCTTTGGATGGTGTGTAAAGATTTTAAAAAAAGAAGAAGAAAAAGAAATAAAGAAAGAAAAAAATGAAGTCAAAGTGTTGATCAGGATATCATACCAAATTTCCTGTCTATCACCATCAACCCAATAGAGAAATTCAAATTAATGTACAGTATTGCACTGTGTACTGTACTACAGATAGTGGAGTATGTAGCCTCTGGTGGGCACGTGGTATCAGGTGTGAACCTCTGCTGTTTCTGCCTGCAGCCTCAGATCGGTCAACATATAAAGTCAAAAAGAATGGAATAGCTGATTCGCAGTTTGAACTGTGGCTGCCGAAGACTGAAATAGCAAATATCAACAGAAGAGTGTTTTAGATCCAGAAATCAGCAGGAGAGAATGATATCCAATGCCAGAAAATGAGAGTAAGGGAGGCAAAGAAAGAAAATAGGTTCAGAAGTTATAAAGAAAATAAGAATTATAGCTCAGACTATGCACAGTCTTTAAAATATGTTATCCTAAACTTAGAAGGGCAAATTATCTCTGGTCTAATGAAATATCCCTGTTACATCAGCTCCTCAGAATCTGAATTTCATATGTTCATTCCATTGTCTTCTTGTTTTCTTCTCTAAATTCAAGCTTCTAAGTGACTGATTTATTTATCTGTCTTTATGTTTTTCCAGACAATGGAAAATCCAGGATGGAATGTAACAATATTATAAGAAGGAAAACTGCTACTCAGCATATAGTGGGAATGCTGAGTCACTGATAGACACAACAAAAAGACTCTTACAATTATAGCTTTTAGCTATTAAGGTCTTCATCAACAACACACACACACACACACAAACACACACACACACACACACACACACACACACACACACACACAAATGCAACTCACACACACAACAGTGGTGAGCACACTAGACTTGCATTCGGGAGGATGATAGTTCAAACCCATGTCCAGCCATACTGATTTAGGTTTTTCATTATTTCCCTAAATCACTCCAGGCAAATGCCAGGATGGTTCCTTTTACCCATCAAAACCTTTCATTGTACTCATAAAGCATAAAATAGTGAAAGAAAAACAATTTCAACATAATTTCCCTCAGCAATGAAAGACATCTAATTCAGATTTCATGGAACTATATTGTATATCTGATTAGCTGTCATAAACTGCTTTAAATTTCTTTTCATCAATGAGGTACTCGCTGTTTGATGCATTCACAATGTTAACAGAATACAAAGGTGAAATGACAACACAGTAGTGGCTCAAGACTTTTGTAACAAAGCGATGAGCAGTACCAGTATTGTGTGTATCTGAATGTATCAGTTTATATTAAATAACATTAATAGTTAAATATATCTCAGAGAGCTCAGAAAAATTGTTCACTGTGTTTTATGTAAAGAACCAGCAAGTTTGTAAGTGCAAACAATTTTCTTGAAAAATCTGATAAGATGGAGTATTCAAAATTTTTGTAACTACCTAATCCTAAAAAGAAATAGGTGTTACAGCCATATTCTATTCATGTGGACTGAGTATCATTACTATACATCACATTTGATCAAGAATGTAGTAACAATTTTCAGCCTAAAAGGTAAAAAAAATTCTTCCGTATGTTGACAGATATGTTTGTTTATACCACTGTAATATAAAGCAAATATCTCAAAACTCCTTTTTATAGTGGTGCACAGATTTAAATTTTTCTCTTTAAAAGCAGTTGATCATTTTCTGTTTGTGATGTCTCAAAGAAAATTATAATGACTATTGCAAAGGTGTTCACTGAAGACGACGCTTCATTGACATGTTGAAGATGTCATCGAAGACACCCATACATTACCTCCCCACTAGCAGTCCACTTCCCATTGTAAACTCCTGGGTTTACTTTTTCTAAGCCTAGTTCTTGAAGGAATGAATATGAAGTTTCTTCAATAAGAAATTTTGGTTTTGACATCATTTGTCGAACTTGAATGAGACTTATAAATATCTTCTTAAAAGTCATCACACTGCCAGAGGCTGTGATCCTCTCTCTGACTGAGTACTTGTGGCACAGGCACTCCAGTGAGCTGTTCAGAGAGGTCATAGGGGTTACTACCAAGCAACTGATAAACAGCAAATAAGATAAGATAATGTACTGTATGAAAATACTGCAGGCTTAAAACAGAACTGTCTTCAAAAGAGACTCAGCTTGTTCTTCAGTGACTTTCAGTTGAAAATTTAATTAATTGTAGTACTGCCATATCATAAGACTGCTAAAGAGTTAACAAAGCTTTGGGCAGTGAATCTGTTCACAAATACTAACACAATACTTCATGAAGGACTGCTAATTGCCACCATTATTTAATTGCAGACATATGTATAGTGGCAAACAATGAAAAATCAAAAAGGCAAATTTACTGCTTCAGCAACTATATTGAATTCTTGGAGAAGAGCTCACATTAATATTAAAGAATTCACTAATTTCACTGTTACAATTTCAAAATATCTGTTAGATATCTGTTTCTTCTACTGCCAGTACAAGATGACTATAAAATTGCAAAGTATTTTATATTCAATGGCGTTGATGTCTGAAATGCTTGTTAAAATTTAAGGACTTGTTGTTATGAATAAAATGTAATTCTTCTCTCATGATTATATGTACAAACTTTTCAGGTTTATATAATGTTTCTTGAATTAATGGTACCCTCACACTGTTTTAATGTTACAACAAGGTTGTAAAATATGGGCCAACATCTTCACATAATTTTCTGAAAACAAAGAATCAGTCTACCTTATATTCTCATGAAGAAAAAGAAAAAGAAGAAGAAGAAGAAGAAAAATAACTGTTAAATTATACACATACACAAAATTATTTTACACATGTGGAACTTCAGTTTGATTGCAGCCTGACATATTGCTGCAATGGGAAAATGTCAATTTTTCATGCTTTTAATAATGAAGATTGTTAAAACCAAGAATAATCAAAGAAGCATTCAATTTTAATGCAACATATTGCACATCGCCAGCTTCAGTATTCAAGAATGTAATTTGTAATTCTACTACTTATGCACACACACACACACACACACACACACACACACACACGGTACTGTTATGTAATGTCAGTAAGTCTATAACAGAGGAAAACACACTGAGCTAACTTACGGCACAATACTCTGCTACTTATGTAATCAGCTAACCTGTTAGATAATTTCTGTATGTAAAGGTTGACAGTCATTCTTTTATTTAAACATAAGATACCAAACTCCCATGAGCCAGAAGAAACTTCAGGGAAGTGGGACAAATCATAGTACACATTAGATAAGTAAACAAACAGTCATAAAGTTCTGATTTATTTAAATGTCTGGAATAAAATTGTGTCATTCAAGACTATACTTGTACAAGTGATACTACCTGAATTACAAATGTAAAGGATACATAAATGTCATTGAATTATAAACATTTGAACCATTAAACATATTTCAGCCGATAATTGTAGAGGATGCATAAATGTCATTTAATTACAAACATTTGAATCATTAAACAAATTTCAGCCAATAACTGCAGGTTCATCATAACAGAGCTCTTAATGAACTCTTTTAGTAGTGTTATAAGCCGGTGAATGGCCCTTCTCTAAATCAGTTGATGTTCATGTAGATTAATTAATTTGAAAAGTCAGTGGTTTGTAGGTTCGATATTTTATAAGCAAACTAGTGTGTGTGTGTGTGTGTGTGTGTGTGTGTGTGTGTGTGTGTGTGTGTGTGTGTGTGTGTGAGAATGGGCACGCACGTGCATGCTCATGTGCGTCAGTGACACACAACCAACATATCATATCATGCACTTTCTCATTTCTTTCAAGTGTGATTATTCTTAGGAGAAATTCACCTGTCACTTAATAAATAACAAAAGCGTTAACAAAATCAAACAACGGAACTTTTAGGATGGAATGTAACAATATTATGAAAAGGACAGCTGCTACTCACCATAGAGCGGAGATGCTGAGTTGCAGATAGGTACAACAACAAAAAAGAGACTGTCACAAAATGAGCTTTCAGCCAACGACACCTTCGTCAAAAAAAAAAAGACAACACACACACACACACACACACACACACACACACACACACACACACACAGTCTCTGGCAGACGAAGACAGACTACAAGCAGCAGTGCATGAAGGGAAGGCAACCAGGTGGGGGTAAGGAGGAGGCTGTGGCAGGGAGAGGGAGGGATAGCAGGGTAAGGATGGGGGACAGTAAAGCATTTCTAATGGGAGTGTGCAGGGATGAGGTGGTGAGAGGGTAGGACAGCTAGGTGCAGTCAGGATGTTAGGGGGGTAGGGAAGAGAGTGGGGGTTGTGGAAAAGGAGAGAAGTAAAAAGACTGGGTGAATTGGTAGAATAGAGGTCTGTGCAGTGATAGAATGGAAACAGGGAAGGGGCTAGATGGGTAAGGACAATGACTAATGAAGGTTGAGGCCAGGAGGGTTACAGGAACATCACATATATTGCAGGGAGAATTCCCACCTGCACAGTTCAGAAAAGCTGGTGTTGGAGGGAAGGATCCAGATGACACAGGCTGTGAAGCAGTCACTGAAATGGAGAATGCTCAGCAACAGGGTGGTCCATTACCTACACCAGTCAGGTCACAAACATCACCTATCCCATCAAAGGCAGGGCTACCTGTTAAACCAGTCGTGTGATCTACAAGCTAAACTGCAACCACTGTGCTGCATTTCACATGGGCATGACAATTAAGAAGCTGTCCGTCCACATGAAAGGCCACTGACAAACTGTGGTAAAGAAACAACTGAACCTCCCTGTTTGTGAGCATACCGCCCAACATAATGTTCTTCATTTTAGTGACTGCTTCACCACCCGTGCCATCTGGATCCTTCCGACTGACACCAGCTTTGCTGAATTGGGCAGGGGGTAACTGCCCCTACAATATATGCTTACTATAACCCTGCTGGCCTCAACCTCCATTAGTCGGCACTCATCTAGCCCCTTCCCTGTTCCCATTCCAGCTCTACACAGCCTTCTATTCCACCAGTGCACCTAGTCTTCTTACTTCCCTCCTTTTCCAGTAATTCCCTCTCTCTCCTCCACCATCCATCTAACCTCCTGACTGCACCTAGCTCTTCTACCCTCTCTCCATCTCATCCCTGCATGCTACCACTACCAGCAGTTTACCATCCCCATCCCTACCTTGCTATCCCTTCCCCTCCCTGCCCAGCCTTCATCTTACTTCCACCCAGTTGCCTCTTCCATCATGCACTGCTGCTCATAGTCTGGCTTCAGCTGCCAGAGACTGTGGTCATGTGTGTGTGTGTGTGTGTGTGTGTGTGTGTGTGTGTGTGTGTGTGTGTGTTTGGGCGCGCTTGTGCATAACAAAAGCAATAGGCATGTCTCTAGATAAATCTCCATAGTATTTACAAAAAATAAAAGATTGAAACCATGTTTAATTCATAATGAGTTGATAATTTTATGGAAAAAGATTATTACAATTTTTTAGTTGACAGGCATGTTATCTGTGTGGAATATGTCAAAATCAAATCACAATTTTCTCTGTTATGAATCTTGAGGAGATGCAGAACAGGTATGCATATTAAGTGTAGTTCAACTACTGAACATATTACTGTTACAATTGCCTATTGTGCTAGTGTATTATTTACAAAATTTCACACAGAAAAGACTTAGAGTAAGAGTGTTTCATTTAAGAGAAAAGAACAAAATGTTCACTGAAATGATCAAGTAATGATACCGAACTGCACATTTTTTTAAAAAGAAAAACAAGTGTCTTAATATAAATGTTAAACAGTGAAAAGTCCAGGATGAAATAACAACAATATCGAAAGTATAGATTGATACTCATCACATAGAGGAGGCACTGAGTTGTAGACAGCATAATGAAAGATTACTAAAATATCAAAGCTTTTGAACAAGATCGTTCTGCAGCAGAAAATACACACACATTCACATAAGCACAACCCACACAAACATAATGACTGTCTCAGGATGCTAGAGCCTGACTGTGACTTTATGTGATGGAGCAGCAGTTGGCTAGGATGGGTGATGGGGATAAGGAGAGGCTTGATGTGGACAGAGGGCAGGATGCCAGTGTAGAGGCAGGAGAAAATGTTTGTCTGCCAGCTGGTGAAGAGTGCAGGGATTTTTGGGGGGGGGGGGGGGGAGGAGGGGACAGGATTGGACTGTTAGGTGTAGCATTGGGAGGCTGTGCTGGGAAGGGGTGGAGGAGGAGGGGAAAGAGAGAGGATACAAGGACAAATAGAGATCAAGAAAGGACTTCTAGGTGCATTGGTGAGATAGCAGATGTGTATAGTACTGCAGTGGGAGGAGGGAAGGGGATACGTAGGGGAAAACAGGACTAGCAACTATTTTGGCAAGGGGGGTTATGACAATGAAGGATATGGTTGTAGGGAGGGTTACAGCCTGTGTAGTTCAGAAAAGCTGTTGTTAGTAGGACGAAAGCAGATGGCATTGGCTGAGAACTAATCATTAAAGTAAAGCACATCATGTTTTGTGGCATGTTCAGCAACTGAGTGGCCCATTTGTTTCTTCGGCGCAGTTGGGTTGTGGTCATTCAATTGGACAGACAGCTTGTTAATTGCCATACCTACTTAGAAAGCAGCACAATGGTTGCAGCTTAGTTGATAGATCATGTAGCTGCTTTCACAGGTGGGCCAGCCTTTGATGGGGTAGGAAGTGCCTGTGATAGGACTGGAGCAGGCTGCATTAGGAGGATGTATGAGACATGTCTTGCACATAGCTCTATTACAGCAATGTGAGGCATAAGGCTAGGGGTTGGGAACAAGTATCCACTAATCTGCTTGTAAAAATAGCAATTGGCATAAAATCCAAGAACATACTGCTAATGGTTCATCAAAATAACTTCATGCCCCAGTATATAAAAGAGCTGCTTACAATTCCCATCTTTTATGCCCTTATATAATGTGTAACAGCATTGTATTTTAACATATTTGTTAAAACATACATACAGGAGTCTTTAAATAGGCACTGGTAACAATGCCGAAGTCAATTGCAGAGTAATACAATAAGTAATTATCTGAACATTTAGTCTGCACTCAGTTCTGTAAAAATAGTATTGTCAAATTTCTGACAAAAATTGTTCTGTGAAGTTGATCTATGTGAAAATCACACTAAATAAGTAAAAAACATCAATGAATAACAAAATGGGTGAATTCATTTAAATATTAAAGGTAAAGCTGTCATCAACTCAAAAGCTTGGTTTGAACGACACAGTGCTTTACTAGGCACGATGTTATTAGAGGTGGCATTATGTTGCCTTCCTTTGACCTTTGAAATGACTGACCCAGAACCTACAGTTTAGAACAGACTTGAAAAGCATGGTGCAACTCGACGTTTTTCACATCAACAAACCTTGCCAGGGTAAAAATGTGACTAGTGAGAGGCAAAAATCCTAAGAGTGACCAGGGATCAAACTCTTGACCTTTGGACCTGCTGTCTGGCAATTTGCCATTGAGCACCTACCCAGGTTATTAACATGTCCATTCATTATTGGAAAAACAGGTCACAACAAGGTCTTTACTACTGCTGTAAGTGTGGTGTCCATTCTTTGAGACACATCCAAAATAACAGCATCACATGTACGTTTATTTATTTACTTATTTATTATTTATTTGTCCCGTAGATCAAATCAGTACAATGGCTTGTACAACTGATATGGGATAAATATACAGTTTACAGGAGTCTAAAACAGTAAACAAGAACACAGTAGAATGATTATTTTACATTATCTACAAATTATGTTACTTAAAGTTACAGCTTTACAGAGATTTGTTACATGATGTGACAAAATTGACTTAACAACATTCAGCTTTGATACATTATCATGCACTAAGACAATTTTGATTCCAAATATTCCTGGATGGTATAAAAGCAGTCTTTTATTAAAAGAGATTTCACCGTCTGTTTGAATTTATTTATTTCTTGGATTTCTTGTATAAAAGTTGGAAGATGGTTATATAATTTTATTCCCATGCACTTGACACCATCACTGCACAGTTTTGTTGAGTGGGGAAGTATTCTTAGAGACAACAGTAATACTAAGCCTTGACAGCACTACATCATATCTTCAGTGTGGACATATCCTAGGTCCAACCTCTTGGAATCATGCGAGATGCTAGACACTGTGAGCAATGAGGAAAACGTATTTTTTTGTAGGGAGGGGGGGGGGGGGGGGTGACAAAGCAATCTAGGATAATTTTACTTCCTCTCTTGTTTTGCCATCTGCCTCCTTAAAATTCATTTTTTCACTTCTGAGTAATTATCATTAACATATGTGAGTATACTCTGCATTTTCATAAAAGAGAAAGGTCGGTCCTTAGTTTTAAAGAATATAACACCAAATCTAATTTTGTGCTTAGTTTTATGTATGTAATTGATTTTCTAATTTATTTTTAATATTCCTAGTTAATATATTTTGTTATAGGGTGAAATCAGTAATTGTTTCGTAACTTAAATTCTATTGTTGATGTATAAACAGAAATAAATTCTGTACTAATTATAAACATTTGGAGGAACAACTAATAGTATTCTTAAAGGATCTATTTGGATCTATTCGAAAACATGTTAGCAAAGCCAGCCCTTAATTAATTCCAAAGAATTAACAGTTTTGTCATAAGTATTGTTTGCATAATGATATATGTTAATTTCATCATTTAAACAAATAATTTGGCCTAAACCTTGTTTTAGAAGAAACTGTTAAAAGAAACAAATTTTTCAATGTATTCAGTTAATTTCATGAGTTAAGTTTTAATTGTAATTTCTGTAAATTTAACTTCGAACAATGCATAGTTTCAGTACCAGTTATTGTGAGAATATATAAGGGCCCAATTTTTGGTCCCAAGACAGTCAGTCCACGACCAAGTTTCAAACAAGAAACCTGTGTTGTTTAGATCAGCAACAATGCATCAACTTAACTGTGAAATAAGTGTAACACAATTAGGCCATGTGTTAAAACAATGACAGTGTCTGTTTCCAGACGTACTTTTTTATTCTTCAAGAAATGTGAACTATGTGGTTAAGCTTTTACTGCTCATATATGTTCAACAGGGAACTATTGTAGTGGTATAAGGATGTTCACCTGCAACCTATTAATGAAGCTTATCGAAAGTTAAACAATAGTGCACTGGCCATATAACTGTGTATTATTGGAGGGGGGAGGGGGTGAACAGTGAAAGTAAAGTACTGTGAAATGCAAATGTGCATGTGTCGGCTACATCATTTAAAGTAGTCAGTGTTTTACTTCCACAACCATTTTTCAGCCAGTTCAGCAGTGCAGTATGTTGCCACCAAGGACAATAAACGAAGAAATAAATCAGGCAAACACTACGGGTGGGAGTGTTACTTCCGAAGTAGTGTGTGACAAGTTGGGAATTTGTGCTGGATGTGAAGTGTGAAGCATGCTTGGATAGTGAAAGTGACAGTTTGCATAAAGTGGGAAATTCGGGTTCAAGTCCTAGTCTGGCACAAATTTTCACTTGTTGCCACTGAATTATTCCAATAACCTAATGTGGCTGACATCAGTATTTCTCTTTCATCATAAGAACTTTATTAACTACAATAATGAGAACAATCAATTAACATCAAGAAAATTGATTTGAAAAGGTAAGTACACCTTATTATATTAGAATTGTGCTACTTTGCCTCTTCAAGAAGGCAACAATGCAAATATTATGCACATTTATTTGTGGGCACATGGTAGAGTGAAGTGTGAGGTAGTTGCATGGGTCATCTGGTAAACTGGTTAGAAAGGCATCATTTCCGTTGTGAAGCAGTTATTATTCTTTTCTTTCAATAGAGAATTGATATTGGTGCAAAGAAGCTTGTGTAGGTTAGTCAATTTCCAAACAATCAGTGACTCCACAGTTAGGAACCTCTGAAATATAAATTTATCTACCAGGAATTAGCACCAAATATGAAGAGGTAATTTTACAATATTTACAAGTGGACATTGATTACAGATTCTAATTCAGTGGTTTTGCATTTTGTCTAATTTAATGAGTGCTAACTTGCTGCCAGTATGGTAAAAATTTACAACAAAATTTAATTGAGGTTGGTCTAGCAATCAGTACAGGGTCAGCATTGTGGCAGACATCTAATGCAGGTAAATTACATCTGCATTAAATCATAATTTATTCCCGGAAATTGTGCAGTTTAGGCTACTGATTTCATGTGGGCTTTCAGCTTCATCCATGGAATAAGATGCTATACATGTTTGTGATTAAACACCACTACTTTGGGTTTGGAAGGTGATACTTGCTAGTATTTTTGCTTTTTAAGTCACCAGTCAAGCAATATGGCAGAAAAATCTATGCTGCCGTCCATTAAAATCATAACACCATGAAGAAGGCATCCAACAAACATCAGTTTGGCATGAAGTGCACTATATGCCTGGATAGGCAAATGGTAACCATTTCAGCACAACTGCATGAAGTTGGTAGGTGTAACACTGTCTGTATTCTGTATATAAGGAAAGATTGAAAGAATATGCCATAGGACTCTTATTCAGAAACTGCATTCAAATGTTGGTTGTTAGTGATAAGTCATGTTGTGCCTCACATAAGAAGGAGAAATGGCTACAAGCATGTGTCAGAATTTGACAGTGGCAGAATCAAGACAGATTGAGAATGTAGTTTATTTAGTGCTTATTTGCTAGCATTTCGGCATGTTTAGCATTCACTTGGCTTTGTTAATTCAAGTTATACATGTACATGTATGTTTTAGATAAACACATATGGTTCTTAAAGCATTTATACTTTGATGATTCGGCCTAAATAATTTACATTCTAGTGTGTCTCATAACATACATGCACAATTGTGTACGAACAGATACACTAGATGAATCTGCATATTAATTGCAGAAATACATACACCTTCTTCGAGTTACACACTATAGATGTATATGGCCTATCTACATTTTACATGACTAGAAGTGTATTATGAGCTGAATAATAATATTATAAAAAGGAAAGTTGCTACTCACCATACAGTGGAGATGCTGAATCACAGATAGGCACAACAAAAAGACTGTCACAAATAAATAAAGCTTCAGCCAGTAAGGCCTTCATCAACAATAGAAGTACACACACACACACACACACACACACACACACAAAAGCAAACATATGTACACACACCTAAATGTAACTCACACGCACAGCTGCAGTCGCAGACAAACTGAAACCACACTGCGAGCAGCAGTACCAGTGCATGATAGGAGTGGTGATTAGGCGGAGGCAAGAAGGAGGCTGGAGTGGGGAGGGGTTGCAGGTTAGACTGAGAGCACGGGAGAGGTGGAGAGGGGGTGGGGGGCGGGGGGGGGGGGGGGGAAGTAACTGAAAAGGGGAGAAGTAAAAAGACTGAATGTGATAGTGGAATGATGGCTGTGTGGTGCTGGAATGGGAACAGGGAAGGGGATGGATAGGTGAGGACAGGGACTAACAAAGGTTGAGGCCGGGAAGGTTGCGGGAATGTAGGATGTATTTCAGGGAGAGTTCCCACCTGCGCAATTCGGAAAAGCTGGTGTTGGTGGGAAGGATCCATATGGTACAGGCTGTGAAGCAGTTACTGAAATGAAGGGTGTCGTGTTAGGCATCATGTTCAGCAACATGGTGGTCAACTTGTTTCTTGGTCACAGTTTTTTGGTGGCCATTCATGTGGACAGACAGCCTGTTGGTTGTCATGCCGACATAGAATGCAGCACAGTGGTTGAATCTTAGCTTGTAGATCACATGACTGGTTTCACAGGTAGTGCTGCCTTTGATGGGATGTGTGATGTTCATGACCAGACTGGAGTAGGTTGTGGTGGGAGAATGTATGGGACAGGTTTTGCATCTAGTTCTATTACAGGGGTATGAGCAATGAGGTAATGGGTTGGGAGCAGGGGTTGTGTTAAGGATGGATGAGTATATTGTGTAGGTTTAGGGGACAGCAGAATATCACTGTGGGAGGAGTGGGAAGAATAGTGAGAAGGACATTTCTTATTTCAGGGCACGATGAAAGGTAGTCCAAACCCTGGTGGGGAATGTAAAGCAGTTGCTTCAGTCCTGGGCGGTAGTGAGACAAAGGGAATGCTCCTCTGTGGCCGGATGGTGGGACTTTGGGAGGTGGTGGGAAACTGAAAGATCAGGCATGGGAGATTTGGTTTTGTACAAGGTTGGGAGGATAATTATGGTCTGTGAAGGCTTCAGTGAGACCTTCAGTATACTTCAAGAGGGACCACTCGTCACTGCAGATGTGATGACCATGGGTGGCTAGGCTGTATGGAAGGGACTTCTTGGTATGGAACAGATGGCAGCTGTCAAAGTGGAGGTATTGCTGGTGGTTAATAGGTTTGATATGGATGGAGGTATTGATATAGCCATCTCTGGGATGGAGGTCAACATCTGGGAAGGAGACTTCTTGGCTCATCATTGATCCAGTTCACAAAGATGTCATAATGAATCAGAATCAGGTGAAGGATGTAGGGTTCGGCATTTTTAGGAAGGATTCCTCTAGATACATCTACATCTACATCTACATTTATACTCCACAAGCCACCCAATGGTGTGTTGTGGAGGGCACTTTACGTGCCACTGTCATTACCTCCCTTTCCTGTTCCAGTCGTGTATGGTTCGCGGGAAGGACGACTGCCAGAAAGAATCCGTGCGCACTCAAATCTCTCTAATTTTACATTTGTGATTGCCTTCGGAGGTATAAGTAGGGAGAAGCAATATATTTGATACCTCATCCAGAAACGCACCCTCTCGAAACCTGGACAGCAAGCTACACTGCGATGCAGAGCGCCTCTCTTGCAAAGTCTGCCACTTGAGTTTTCTAAACATCTCCGTAATGCTATCATGCTTATCAAATAACCCTTTGACAAAACGCGCCGCTCTTCTTTGGATCTTACCTATCTCCTCTGTCGACCCAACCTGGTACGGATCCCACACTGATGAGCAATACTTAAGTATGGGTCGAACGAGTGTTTTGTAAGCCACCTCCTTTGTTGATGGACTACATTTTCTAAGGACTCTCCCAATTAATCTCAACCTGGCACCCGCCTTACCAACAATTAATTTTATATGATCATTCCACTTCAAATCATTCCATATGCATACTCCCAGATATTTTACAGAAGTAACTGCTACCAGTGTTTGTTCCGCTATCATATAATCATACAATAAAGGATCCTTCTTTCTATGTATTCGCAATACATTACATATGTCTATGTTAAGGGTCAGTTGCCACTCCCTGCACCAAGTGCCTATCCACTGCAGATCTTCCTGCATTTCATTGCAATTTTCTAATGCTGCAACTTCTCTGTGTACTACAGCATCATCCGCGAAAAGCTGCATGGAACTTCCAACACTATCTACTAGGTCATTTATATACAGGGTGGTCCCGAATTCATGGTACAAACTTTAATGGTAGGTGCAGGACATTGTAACAAGGATATATTGTATAGGAATGTATAGTCCCAGGTGACGCGGTGAGGCGTAAACAGGGGAAATAACGGCCGAAAGGAAAACGAAAGATTTTATTGAAATCGTTGTTGGCAAGTGTCATGTTTACAGTAAGTGTTCAAAATTGCGTCCACCATGAGCGATACATGCTTGACAGCGTCGGTGCAGCGATTGGCGTACACGTTCAAAGATGCCTGGTATTTCACGCACACCTGCAGCAGCTACAGATATGCGAGCAACGAGATCCTCATCTGAGTCAACTGGAGTCTCATAAACAAGACTCTTAAGATGTCCCCATAAAAAGTAATCGAGGCAAGAGAAATCAGGAGATCGGGGTGGCCAAGGGACTGGTCCACCACGCCCAATCCATCTAGCACCAAACGTGGCATTCAGGTAATTCCGTACAGCAGTGCTGAAGTGTGCTGGCGCTCCATCGTGCTGAAACCACATGCGGTTACGAATGGCGAGCGGAACATCTTGCAGCAGTTCTGGTAACACTTCTTGCAGAAAAATAAGATAGCTTTCGCCACAGAGTCGCGTGGGTAGTAAGTATGGCCCAATCAAAAAGTCGTTCACAATACCAGCCCACACATTAATACCGAAACGTTGTTGATACGCATGTGGACGCGTTGCATGTGGATTATCTGTTGCCCACACATGGGAATTGTGCGCATTAAAGACACCCTCGCGTGAAAATGTCGCTTCATCTGTAAATAGCACATGACCTACGAAATCCGGCTGCAACGCACATTGCTGCAACAACCACTGGCAGAAGTTCACGCGAAGAGGATAATCTGCCGGATTCAATGCTTGTACTTTTTGAAAATGGAAGGGGTGTAAGCGATTTTCATTTAACACTCTGCATACAGTCTGATGACTCACATGTACGTCACGCGCAACAGTTCTTGTGCTTGACTCGGGTCTATCAGCCACTATGTTCAAGATGCGTTCTTCCAGTCTTGGAGTGCGTACAGCTCTTAATCGACCAGCGTCATGTCTGTTGACGTCGAACGTACCTGTTTCACAAAGTTGACGATGTAACCGTTGAAAAATTCTATGATCCGGCATTCGTCGATTAGGATACTCCGCGCGATACATTCGTAACGCAGCTCTGGCGTTACCATTTGCACGGCCGTACATGTAATGCATGTCTGCTTTTTCTGCATACATAAAGTCACCCATCGTCTACGGCAGCACAATTGTGAATGGCGCTTGTCCCTACTGCGATACATCATGTTCATCTACTGCCCTCTACCGGCAGTGACACCAACCGATCACTCCATTTCTCTTTCCCCTGTTTACGCCTCACCGCGTCACCTGCGACTATACATTCCTATACAATAAATCCTTGTTACAATGTCCTGTACCTACCATTAAAGTTTGTACCATGAATTCGGGACCACCCTGTATATTGTGAAAAGCACTGGTCCCATAACACTCCCCTGTGGCACTCCAGAGGTTACTTTAATGTCTGTAGACGTCTCTCCATTGAGAACAACATGCTGTGTTCTGTTTGCTAAAAACTCTTCAATCCAGCCACACAGCTGGTCTGATAATCTGTAGGCTCTTACTTTGTTTATCAGGCAACAGTGCGGAACTGTATCAAATGCCTTCCGGAAGTCAAGGAAAATGGCATCTACCAGGGAGCCAGTATCTATTATTTTCTGGGTCCCATGAACAAATAAAGCGAGTTGGGTCTCACATGATCGCTGTTTCCGGAATCCATGTTGATTCCTACAGAGTAGATTCTGGGTTTCCATAAATGACGTGATATGCAAGCAAGAAACATGTTCTAATATTCTACAACAGATCGATGTCAGAGATATAGGCCTATATTTTTGCACATCTGCTCGATGGCCCTTCTTGAAAACTGAGACTACCTGTGCTCTTTTTCAACCATTTGGAACCTTCCGTTCCTCTACAGACTTGCGGTACATGGCTGTTAGAAGGGGGGCAAGTTCTTTCGCGTACTCTATGTACAATTGAATAGGTATCCCATCAGGTCCAGTGGACTTTCCTCTGTTGAGTGATTTCAGTTGCTTTTCTATTCCTTGGACACTTATTTCGATGTCAGCCATTTTTTCGTTCGTGTGGTGATTTAGAGAAGGAACTACAGTGTGGTCTTCCTCTGTGAAACAGCATTGGAAAAAGGGGTTTAGTATTTCAGCTTTACACATGTCATCCTCTGTTTCAATGCCATCATCATCCCAGAGTGTCTGGATATGCTGTTTCGATTTAACATAAGACCAGAACTTCCTAGGATTTTCTCTCAAGTTGGTACATAGAATTTTACTTTCGAATTCACTGAACACTTCATGCATAGCCCTCCTTACCCTAAGTTTGACATAGTTTAGCTTCTGTTTGTCTGAGAGGTTTTGGCTGCGTTTAAATTTGCAGTGAAGCTCTCTTTGCTTTCGCAGTAGTTTCCTAACTTTGTTGTTGAACCACGGTGGGTTTTTCCCATCCCTCACAGTTTTACTCGGCACATACCTGTCTAAAGGTAGCATGAATAGGTTGGCATAGGATGGTGCCATGTGGGTGCCCATAGCCATACCCTGGATTTGTTTGTAGGTAGTGCCTTCAAAAGAGAAATAACCGCAAGTGAGGATATAGTTGGTCATGGCGAGTAGGAAGAGGGTTGTTGGCTTGGAATTCATCAGGCATCAGCAAAGGTGGTGTTCAATAGCGGTAAGGTCATGGGCATTAGGAATGTTAGTGTAAAGTGAGGTGGCATCAATAGTGATGAGCAGGGCACCATGTGGTAAAGGGACAGGAACTGTGGAGAGTCAGTGGAGGAAATGGTTGATATCTTCTATATAGGAGAGTAGGTTCTGGGTAATAGGTTAAAGGTGTTGGTCAATGAGAGCAGAGGTTCTCTCAGAGTGGGCACAGTAACTGGCCACAATGGGACATCCTGTTTGGTTAAGTTTATGGACTTTAGGAAGCATGTAGAAGGTAGGAGTGCAGGAAGTGATGGGGGTGAGTAGAGAGATGGACTCTGGGGAGAGGTTTTGGGATGAGCCTAAGGATTTGAGTAATGACTGGAGATCCTGATAGATATCTGGAATGGGGTCATTGTGGCAAGGTTTGTAGGTGGACGTAACTGACAGCTGGTGAAGTCCTTCTGCCAGGTAATGCTTGCAGTTCAAAACAACATGGTGGAGCCTTTGTCCAAAAGTAGCATTATAAGCTCGCGATCAGTTTTTAGATAGTGGACTCTGGTTCTTTCTGTGGATGTAATGTTAGTTTGCATGTTGAGGGATTTGGGGAATGATAGTGAGGCAAGGTTAGAGGTTAAGAAATCTTGGAAAGCTAACAGGGGGTGCTTTGGGGGCAGTGGGGGTGGATCACAGTTGGATGGAGGAGTGAACTGAGTTAGGCAATGTTAAGCACTGGTCTTGATTGAGTCTGATTGGTAGGGTTGGTGGCGAAAAAGAGCTTTAGGAATCAGGAGAAGGAGAGAAGATCATTAACAAGTCTTGCATGGTTGAATTTGGGAGTTGGGCAGAAGGTGAGGAGTTTGGAAAGGACTGATATTTCTGTGGGGCTAAGGCTCCTGGAGGAATGGTTCATGACTCTGTTATGGGTCTGTTTAGGTTATGGATTCTGTGTTGTGGTGGGAGGGAGTTTTGGTGGATGGGGTAAGAATAGTAGCTCTGTGAGACAGGGTTTGTCAGCTATGAGGGGATGTGGGGGAGGTTTGGAGGTTGTTGTAGAGATGGTGGACAGTTGTGCTCCAAGGTGGGAGTAGGAAGTGAGCAGCATGGAGAGCTTTCTGATATGGCATTGTGCATGTTGCTCAAGTTCCTCCAGGGCAAGAGTTTCAATATGTGTTATGGGTTCCAGGAATTTGGGATCGCATAGCAGGAGAATTTTGTGCATGAAGAGAGGTTTGCATTAATGAATGCTGTGGTGTTTTGTTTTCTCAAATAAGTGAGTTGCTCAGTGCTCATTATCTTAAGCAAACTCTTGTTGTGGCTTCCCACAGAGACTTCTGCCAGAGAAAAAAGAAACTGAGTCAGTCCTATCAAGCATAGGTAGCCAACCTCAGGGGTTTAAGTCAAAAGTGCAGATTTACTTGTGATCATTGTCAACAGTCCTACGCTGTCTCTATGATACAAGACATTGTTGTCATTTGGCTCTAGACAGAGAGGTGCATCGGGATGCTTTGTGCTTAGAAGATCCCATGGTTGAGGAGATCCTGGCGTTCAAAGAGTTCCAGGCAAAATTCACCGACATCCTCATTGTTGTCCTCTTGTTTGCATCATTTGCCATTAGACTGTGGCTCTTCCTGACGCCATTTCCCCTCCTCTCCTGTTGTTTATGAGCTCAGGTCTGTCATCTCTGACCACATCAGGATGCATGGTGTGCAGCTAGCCATAAACAAGCTTATGTGGCAGGTATCTTACACGGTTGCCCAGTCCTCGGATGTAGAGCTTCTGGAGGTTCATAGTGTCACACTGGTACTCAGCTAGGAGCTTACTGTTCCCAGCAAGATTTATATTGTACTGAAAATTTGTCAGTGACAATTCTGTTTGCAGGTCAGTATCTGTACCTCTGTGTCTCTTATGAGTCTGTATGTATCATCGCTTGGGTCATCTTTCCCTTTCCTCCACCAGTCATCATTTGATCAGTTATGGTAATCATCCAATTCCTGCTCAACTGAAAGTATGATTTCTGAAAACGATTTCGGTCCTGATGAATTCAAGATTTTTAGTTTTCAAATTCAGGATGCAGTGCATCCCATTTCTGACTCCATCCCATTCGATGAGTTAGATAACCTCTACAAGTTTGGGTTACTGTTTTCACCAGGATTAGCTTTTGCAGAAGACTATGAGATCCAAATCACCCTTAAACTGATGGCAATTTCCAAATTTTGTTGTGCTTGTTCTATTCCATTTGCTCTGTGGATGGCAGTTGAGGGCAAAATGGACGGGTTCCATGGCCTAGGTAGCATTGAACTCATTCGTTCTAGCTGTGGCTTGGTAGTTATTCGAAAGCCTACAGTAGCACTTAGATTATCCAGGGATTTAGATCCACCACTAACGACCAATTTGTATTTGGTAGCTATAATCTGCAATAAAATCCTACAGTACTGGCAGGTGGTGAGTGTTTCTCTAGTACTGACTTGATGGGGGCATACCTGCAATTTCATCTGGATTCCACCTCTCAAGAGATAATGAACATCAACATTCTCCTCGGGTTATATTGCTATACAGGACTGCCATTTGGCATCATGAGAGTGCCCGGCATTTTCCAGGGATTTTTATAACAGTTAATGCAAGGTGTTCTGTGACGTTTAAACTATCTTCATGAAATCATTGTCATGTGTTCCTCGTAGCAGTTACAGCTCGCTAACCTAGTGATTCTGTTCACTAAATTGTAAGAGGCAGGCCTTAAATGCAGTCTGCAGAAATCAAAGTTTTTCAGACAGAAATTAAATATTTAAGCCACTTTTTCTTGGAGGCTGATGTTAAACCTACAAAGCACCACATAGCGGTGACTGATGACATTCTAAACTGCAGAAAGTTGTCTCTATTACTGCGGCTATAATTTATCCAGTGAATTAATTGCAAAGAAAGGCTGTTCCTTTCATTTTGTCAGCACATTGTGACTGAGTGTTTGCCCACATTAAGTTACTGCTTAGGTCATCGCCATGCCTCAGTACCTTTACACTGGACAAATAGCTCATCCTGGCAATGGATGCTTCACAGTATGGGATTTGAACAGTGTTAGCTCATAGGACTGTGAACAGCTATGAATAGCTGGTTGTTTTACCTCTGAAAAGTTAACAGCTACTCAACACAATTATTTTCAGACAGAAATTGAGGCTTAAGCCCTAACATACATCATCCAGAAGTTCCCATGTTCTTCTATAAGACCACAACTTCTATCTCATCACTGACTACATCCTGCTTGCTGTAGTGTTTGGCCTCTGTTTGCAACTTCCTGACAGGACTGTGTGACAACTCCAGCATTGGGTTTTGTTTTTGAGTATGTACCACTATAAGATTCATTACAGATACAAGACACAGCATGCCAATGTGGACACATAGTCATGCCTGCCCATGGGACCTGATTTGGCCTTCGACAAAACTGAAGTTGTCTGTTTCCAGATCACGGTTCACCTCCAGCAGGTGGTGGACAGACTTTTGATGTTGCCCCATCACATACCATAGTTCACCCAGCATCATCTCATGCTCTGACAAGTAGTAAAGGAAGCACTAGCTATTATCTACACCCTCAAAACATTTCATGTGTTCTTCTATGGGTCTAAGTTCCAAAATATTACTGCCCACAAGCCCTTGGTTTCTTTGTTTAACCTTTCTTCTTAATTGTGTGACGAACCAGCACATCACCTCTAGTGTTGGGCCTTGTTTCTGTTGAACTACAACAATTAAATATATTTTTGGCCTACACATTCCCTAGTTAAAAATGTACACACATTAAAAAAAGATTTGCATCACCTTGGTTCCAAGAGTTACAGAACCTGTACAGAAAATTGGAATAGAGATCAACATAAAAATCATTTCTGCCCTTTATATTGCTCATGAAAACCACACATCACATGTTGTACCACCATACAGCGAGATCTTCAGAGGTTTGGTCCAGATTGCTGTACACACTGGTACCTCTAATACTCAGTAGCATGTTGTCTTGCATTGATGCATGCCTGTATTTGTCATGGCATACTATCCACAAGTTCATCCAGATTATCCCACTCCTCATCGGCAATTCAGTGTAGATCCCTCAGAGTGGTTGGTGGGTCACGTCATTCAGAAACAGCCCTTTTCAATCTATCTCAGGCATGTTCAATAGGGTACATGTCTGGAGAACATGCTGGCCACTCTAGTCGAGCGATGTCGTTATCCTGAAGGAAGTCATTCACAAGATGTGCACAATGGGGATGCGAATTGTCGTCCTTGAAGATAAATGCCTCGCTAATATGAAACCGATATTGTTGCACTATCGGTTGGAGGATGGTATTCACGTACCGTACAGCCATTACAACGCCTTCCATAACCACCAGCGGCGTACTTTGGCCCCACATAATGCCACCCCAAAACAGCAGGAAACCTCCAACTTGCTGCACTCGCTTGACAGTGTGTCTAAGGTATTCAGCCTGGCCAGGTTGCCTCCAAACACGTCTCCGACGATTGTCTGCTTGAAAGCATATGTGACACTCATTGAAGACGAAAATGTGATGCCAATCGTGAGCATTCCATTCGGCATGTTGTTGGGCCCATCTGTACCATGCTGCATGGTGTCATGGTTGCAAAGATGGACCTCGCCATGGACGTCAGGAGTGAAGTAGCGCATCATGCAGCCTATTGCACACAGTCTGAGTCATAACACGACATCCTTTACTGCACAAAAAGCATCATTCAACATGGTGGCGTTGCTGTCAGGGTTCCTCCAAGTCATAATCCATAGGTAGCAGTCATCCACTGCAGTAGAAGCCCTTGGGCGGCCTGAGGGAGGAATGCCATCGACAGTTCCTGTCTCTCTGTATCTCCTCCATGTCTGAACAACATTGCTTTCGTTTGCTCTGAGACACCTGGACACCTCCCTTGTTGAGGGCCCTGCCTGGCACAAAGTAACAATGCGGACCCTATCGAACCATGGTACTGACCGTCTAGGCATGGTTGAACTACAGACAACACGAACTGTGTACCTCCTTCCTGGTGGAATGACTGGAACTGATTGGCTCTCAGACCTTCTCTATCTAATAGGAGCTGCTTATGCATGGTTGTTTGCATCTTTGGGTGGGTTTAGTGACATTGCTGAAGAGTCAAAGGGACTGTGTCTGTGATACAATATCCACAGTCAATGTCTATCTTCAGGAGTTCTGGGGACTGGGGTGATACAAAACTTTTTTTGATGTGCGTAGAAGACTGGTAAGAAGCCAAAGAACTAAAACTTGCTCAAACTCAGATTTTCCCAAAAAGTATAAATTTCATAGAGTGGCTATCACTGTGCTTCCATTGTGGCTATATCAGTGTTCACTGGACTATATACATGTGTCACGTCTGAAGGAAACTCAATTGCCATCTGCCATTTTTTCTGTCATCGACGGCATCATCTGCTATGTCATGCACTCTTGAAATTACATTTAACTAACTTCAAATAGCTTGTGCTAGCTTTATTTGTCATCAAAAACCTATAAACATTGGTGATTTCTATACACAAGGGTAGCAACATGTGCAAGCGTAATCTAAATGTGGATAAACTTTTCGATGCATATAGAACTGAAAGACAGCTCAAAACATCCTTGGCAACACACGATAACTTGTAGTTGTTCACAAACTGAACATAAATCAGTGCAGTTTCAGCAGGTTACACCTGAAGATTATGAGTCAACTTCGAAACATGTTTTGGTCAGCTAACAGAAGCGGTGACTGGCGCAGAAATTCTGTATTTTTGTTTGTACCTTAAGCATACTTCCACAGCCACATAAACCAGTTCACTATGGACGATATTTTAAAAACGTTATGTATTACAAGTAATTAAATAATAATTATTATGACTTACAAGACAGTAAAATAATATACTGCAACTTCATTTTTACAAGTTTTATTGTCATTTCATTTCTACAGTGTTTTCATTGTCATTTTATTATTACAGTGTTTACATTGATATTCTGTTTTTGCATTGTTTTCACTGAAATTTAATAAAATAAGCTTGGTATATAACTAGCTGTCTTGCAACTTGAGCTGTCTGCTCAAAAGGTTTAGATTTACATGAATGTTTTATTCTGCAGATAAAATGATAGTTGAACTAAACTAAAGTCCACCCGAACTGGCCATGAAGGCCCAATAGTACTGACTGGCCACTGTGTCATCCTCATCCCACAGGGATCACTGTATGCAGATATTGAGGGGCAGCACACCGCTCTCCCGGCCGTATGTCAGTTTATGAAACCAGACCTGTTACTTCTCAATCAGGTAGCTCTTCAATTTGTCTCACAAGGTCTGAGTGCATCCTGCTTGCCACTTGCCAACAGCGCTCGGCACACCAGATGGTCACCCATCCAAGTGCTTGCGGAGCCTGAGAGCACTTTGGTGATCTGATTGGAACTAGTGTTACCAGGCCAGTGGCAAAATGATACTTGAAGTGCAGATTTATGTTTCACGTAATGCACTTCTTCTCCTAATCTATCTACATCTACATGGTTACTCTGCAATTCACACTTAAGTGCCTGGCAGAGGGTTCACTGAACCATTTTCATACTATTTCTCTACCATTACACTCTGGAATGGCGCGTGGGAAAAAGGAACACCTAAATCTTTCTGTTCGAGCTCTGATTTATCTTATTTTATTATGGTGATCATTTCTCCCTACGTAGGTGGGTGTCAACAAAATATTTTCGCATTCGGAAGAGAAAGTTGGTGATTGAAATTATGTAAATAGATCTCGCCACAAAGAAAAACGCCTTTGTTTCAGTGACTGCCACCCCAACTCGCGTATCATATCAGTGACGCTCTCACACCTATTGCACGATAACACGAAATGAACTGCCCTTCTTTGCACTTTTTCGATGTCCTCCATCAATCCTACTTGGTAAGGATCCCATACCGTGCAGCAGCTGCTGTAATAAGATGGTCACTGTTTATGAATATAGAACTTCTCAGTTGTTGCAATGAAGTTTAAATGGTAGATAATTGCGTAAACATTGATAAGTATCTAAATGCCTCAGCAGAATTAAAATGTAAGATCAGAGCCAACTGACTTATTTGCTGAAATGTTGTGATATTTACTGCTAGATTGTAGGTCCACATGCTCCTTGAAAGGTATGTTACATTTCGAATATTTTACAGATCAGTAACTGAATTACAAGATCTTATTTTCAAACTAGCAACTCAAGTTTCTAACTGCACAACTGATCTTTTGTGACATACCCTAAAGCCAGGTTCACACATGCAACTTGGTGTCACCACAATTTGTGACATACAGTAGTTGCAAGGCAGTTGCATGTTTAACTCCCAGTATATTTGTGGTGCAACTTAAAAGACGCAAATTTTGTCATGCCACAAGAAGTTCATCTTGGTTGTACTTAGTTGCACAGCTTTCTTTCAACCATTGCTCCCCGGGGCAGTATTTCAAAACACGATCATTCTGTCACAGTTATCGTGGAGTAATTCTTGCGCACCACATTCAACTTCAGAGTGTTTTCATTTTACTACTGAAAAAAAGTGAAACAAATACACTTAAGCAGCTTCTGGAACTACAAGAACAGCAACCTATGTCTGAATTTCTGCATCAGAGAGTGTGTGTGTGTGTGTGTGTGTGTGGGCGCGCGCGCCAGCGCGCACGACTGCGCGAGCACCCACGCAAACCAATGGTGTGTGTGTGTGTGTGAGTGTGCGCGCGCGCGCGAGCGCCCACGCAAACCAATGGTGTATCCCAGAATCTAAGAAGATTTTAAGATGAAAAAGTAAATAAACTTGCAGCCTGTATGTAACCAAAAATGCGAGTTATATGAAGTTCGTCATTTGTGAGACCAAGCATTGTGTAAATCGTAGAAAATATTGCAGGAAATAGCTCCTGAGTGTGATGTGGCGCCTTTCAAATTAGAAATCAGTTATTCGAAATGCCTTTATCAACGAATACAATAAGATTTCAAAATCTTGGAAGACTTGTATGTCTGCAGACAATATTTATATGTCAGCTATTGGTTATTTGCCATTGCAAACAGTTTTTTCGTCTCTAAGTATTACTGCATTTATAAACGTGTTTGAGGGCCCTGATTTATCTCTGTGTGGTCCGCCTGCTTAGCTGACTGGTAACGTGTTTGTCTCCCATGCAGCGGGCCTGGGTTTGATTCCCGGTCAGGTTGGAGATTTTTCTCCGCTCGTGGGCTGAGTGTTGTGTTGTCCTCATCATCATTTCATCATCACCGGCTCGCCTGTCAAATGTGGCGTTGACTGCAATAAGACTCGCACTCAGTGGCCGAGCCGGCCGAAGTGGCCGTGCGGTTAAAGGCGCTGCAGTCTGGAACCGCAAGACTGCTACGGTCGCAGGTTCGAATCCTGCCTCGGGCATGGATGTTTGTGATGTCCTTAGGTTGGTTAGGTTTAACTAGTTCTAAGTTCTAGGGGACTAATGACCTCAGCAGTTGAGTCCCATAGTGCTCAGAGCCATTTTGAACCAACCACTCAGCGGCCGAACTTCCCTGGATGGAGCCTCCCGGCCAGAAATGCCATACGATCATTTCATTTGCAGCATTTGGGTTTCGTCTTCCCTGTATTTAACTCTTGTCACAGCTCTAATGCCATAACCTCCACTATAACATTCATACCTGTGGACGTGATTTCAGTTGACGCCATACTGAAAACTGTACAACTGCGTAGAACTTGTGGCGTTCTGTGTGAACGATGGCTCACGATACCACTACAGAAAGCCGCTGCTGTGGTGCCACGTTAGTTGCGTTTATGAACACTTTATATGCTTCTTCAGCAGCACATTCTCTGCTTGTACTCTGTTATATTGTACTTACAGTTTTTTGGACTTGGTAGATCATTACTACGATCAGAACAGGTGTACTGGACATATTATAATAATAAGTTTATTGCATAAAAGATAGTAATTATCAGGAACTGTCGGTGTCTTCAGAGTTAATCAAAACCGGGAATTTACGAGCGTGGGTTCCTATTAACATTCTGTCCACCATGGAAATGGTGACCGAGTTAACATTGCTTGCCAAAAGGAGTGCTGTACTCGTATGTTAGGCACTTTAACCTGTTGATTTTTTTTCACACAGTATTTCTGAACCAAAGATATTGATTAGGAAGCACGATTTTAAAACATTTTACAAACTGACATACTCACCCCGCTGCAAAAACTGGGTATCGTAAACTGACTATGTTTATATGCAACTCATCTTCCAAAAGAGGAAAACCTAATTTCAGAAACAGTTTTTCATTATCGTGTTTACATGTTAAGCCAGGTTCACACACGCATTTAACGTGGCACCACAGCTTGTGTCTTGCTGTAGTAGTATTGTGAGTTACCATTCACACAGGACGCCACAAATTCTGCGTAGCTACACAGCTTCCAATATGGCGTCTGTTGAAATCATATGGGCTGGCATTAATGTCAGTGCAGTTTATGGTCTTAGAGCTGTGACAAGAGTTAAATACAAGGAAGAAGAAACCCAAATGTTTGATCCGAAAACATATTTCACACAGGGATAAATTGGGGGAAAGAAACACATCTATAAAAGAAATAGCATTCAGAGATGAAAATGCTGTCTGCCATGGCATTTAAATATCGGCAGAAACGTCATTCCTACAAGATTATAGAATCTGAGTATATTCATTGATATAGGTATTTCGAATAACTAATTTTTATTTTAACAGTTGCTACAACACACTCTAGAACTATTTCCTATGTATAATCCACATTTTATACGATGCTTGGTCTCACAAACAGCGAAGTTTATATTACTCTCTATCTTAGTAAAATATATTAAGTTTCTTTAGTCATTGAAAAATCTTTTAACACTGTGAGATACATCATTAGTTTGCACACACACACACACACACACACACACACACACACACACACACACACACACACTGATGCAGAACATCAAATGTAGGTTGCTGTTCTTGTAGTTCTAGAACCTGCGTAAGTGTACCTGCTGACCATTGTTTTCATTTTTTTTCAGAAATAAAATATAAAAACCACTGAAATCGAATGGTGTACAGCAGCAATTACGGTATGATAACTGCAACAGAATCCTCGTCTTTCGAAAGACCAGGGAGCACTGGTGGTAGGAAAGTGGCACAACAAAGTACAATCAAGTTGAACTTTGCGCGGCATAACAAAAGTTGCGTCTCCCAAGTTGCGCCACTAAAGACTGGAAGTTCATGCATGCAACTGCAGTGTAACTGCAGTATGCCACTATCTGTGGCGCCACTTTTGTTGCGTGAGTGAACCTGGCTTAAGGCCGGTATTACACTATCAAATTTCTTTGTCAAAGACTTGTTCAAAGATGTGATCAAATATTCCGTCAACTATATTTGACAAAGATCTTTGACGTAGCGCTAGAAGGGGTATTACACTGTCATATTTTTCATCAAAGTTCAAGATGGCTGACAACAACAACTTGTTATTAACCGCAGCAGTTGCATGTACCACAATTGCACAGTGTGCATATGCGGAAGAGAGCGGAGGGAAAAAAAGGAAACATACCTGGGTGAAGCCATGGGTTTTACGACGACACGATAAAAGCATTCAACAAAACTTGTTATGTGAGCTTATAGTGAAGGATGTCAAGTCGTACATCAATTACTTAAGAATGGATGAGCATACATTTCTGTATGTGCTCAATGAAGTGTATCCTCATACCACAAAGCACAATATTCACTTAAGAACTGCTACATCTGCAGAAGACAGGTTCACTGTAACACTCCAATTCCTTGCTACAGGAGAGGGTTAGGTTAGGTTAGGTCAGGTCTCCAATCTTCGTAATCTATTTTTGTATTCAGCGTGGCTCACGTTGTAAAGTGCCTCATACATCTCTATTAATTTTGCAGTTGTCGGCACACACCAATTGTATTTACCCGCAATGTTTATAAAAACACTACAGACGACAGAATGCAGTGATGCTAGCGCTCCATGTGGTAACATGTCACATTGCAGTGAACAGAAGACAAGCGACTTCTTTGATCAAATCTACAGCGAGGCCCTAGATTTGATCAAATATTGGACGACATTTGACAAAGTTCCCTATTACACCATCAAATATCTTTGACAAAGATATTGGACAAAGATATTTGACAAAGAAATTTGATAGTGTAATACTGGCCTAAGGCCGGTAAACAGGGTGAGTGCTACGGACAGATGACGTCGTTCTGAGTATAATATAGACAGCTGTGACAAAATTATCGTGTCCTCTTATGTTCCTGGCTAATCACATCCTCAGAAACTGCGACTATTCGGACATAAATTTGTGACAAGCAAGGAACATAAATGTCATTCCTGCTCGTTTCACTGGCAGCAATTTTAGCTGTATTCTCAGGTTCCTGCCTAATCATCCCCTCTGAAATCATGACGTAATAAGAGAACTGCACATGCTCAGTATTTATCTACAATACCAGTTTGTCAAACCTTCCATTTATTGAAGCGGCCTCACTCCAGTTATAATACTGACAAAAATTGTCAGTTGACAATGCGGTTTTACAAGATTAAGATGTCGACCACCCAAAAGAAAGTGAGTACGGCAATTTGTTAGCTACAGCTTGCTAACAACAGAAAACAGTGAAAAAGAGCAAGTGGGTCCAAGAATTGTTGAAAAAAAACTTATTAATGTTGATATGAGATAAAATAAAGAAACAAAATACGTTAATAGGAGAAAAAATCATAGTCTACAAGAGATTAGGACTAATTTGAGATTTCTGGTGACAGGTAAGTTATTTGAATTTCCCAAGTTTTGTTCTGCAATATCAGCAATCATAATTAATCAGATTCTGTGTAAACCTGTGAAGCAATTGCCTTGCCTGGCAAGGGTATGTTCAGGCAGTTAACATAAAATATTTTTTTACGTTTTGTTATAATTTGGCGGAACTAACATGTATTTTACAAATCTCTTACTAGCTGTAGCAGTTATATGATGTACCTATTTTCCTAAGTGGAAGTGTTTTTCCAAACTGCTATGCAATTCACAAAATTATAATACATTTTGAAATTAATAAAGTAAGCAGTGTTATAGAGAATCCTCTGTTGACATCCTAAAATACTACATACAATGATTACCCTCACATAGGTCTATTAATTTTTGTTTTGTTTTAAAAGACTACTAGAAAAATTGAATCTGAGGTATGACGTGCACAAAGGCGAACTGAAAACATAAACAGTGCACACTAATGCTATGTGGCTGGTTCATGCTGCTCTTCCAGAATCTGAATTGAGAATATTGTCAAATCATCAATACCTCAGACTTTCTTTATGTATTGCAAATACTGAAAATGTTTTAAGGTCATTTATACCTCAACGGCAGCGAAGGCGGAGAAGATGGGCTTTGGTATGGCGGAGCTGGTGGAAGAGGCACCTTTTCTCTTTGGGAACAAAAAGAGTAGAAGTAGCGACTGAACCCCAGAGGGACGGCTACAGACAGTGCCTGACTCATGGTGAGCGACTGACTTCAGGCTGGGCATCCTACTGCCTATGTGGAAAGTAACGGGAAACTACCACATTACATTCCCAAGCAGTACATGGTATGTCTCTCCATGTGAAAGATTCCAGAGTTAAAACTTCCCCTCATTCGGATCTCCTGGCGGGGAACACATTGAGAGTAGACATATTTGAAAGGAAGAAAGGGACAGTGGATGGAGGAAAGATACGGATTGGAACATGGAATGTGAGGACACTTCTACAAGCAGGAAAGCTAGAGAATGCAAAACAGGAGATGAAAAGGAACAGATTAGATGCCCTCAGTTTGTGTGAAATGAGATGGGGAGAGAATGGGGAGATAGAAAGTGGAGATTATAAACTCTTTTACTCGGAGGAAATCAACAGTGGTGAAAACGGAGTAGGAATATTGATAGGGCAAAAGCTGAAAAATAAGGTAATGAAGGTACAATATATTGGTGGAAGACTGATGATGATACAACTGAAGGGTAGTTCAAAAGATTTGGTATTAATACTGGCATATATGCCAACCAGCCAGCACAGAGATGAGGAAGTGGAAGAATATTATGAGAAAATACAAGAACTCATCGAGAAAGAAAATAGAAATGCCTGCATTATCAAAATGGGGGACTGGAATGCAGTGGTGGGTGAAGGAAGAGACGAAGATACAGTAGGAAAATTTGTATTAGGAATAAGAAATGAGAGAGATGAACGACTAATTAGTTTTTGTAAAGAAAATTCATTAGCAGTGGGTAACACATTATTTCAACACCACAAAAGGAGACATTACACATGGATAACAAATTTGAATAGGGAAAGATATCAGCTGGACTACATCCTGATACAAAAAAGGTTTAGGAACTGTTTGAAGAATGCTAAAGCTTATCCAGGAGTTGATATAAATTCAGACCACAATCTAGTGATGGGAGACATACAAGTGAAGTTGAAAAAAGTCTGGAGAGGTAAAGCAAAGGAAAGACTAAACTTAGAAAGACTCAAAGAGGTAGGAAAGGCATCAGATTTGGAGAACAGATTTATGGAAAAATGGCAAAGAGGTAGTGTTGATGAAAGTGCTAATGACAAGTGGATAAAAATGAGGGAAGGATTCATGGACTCTGCCAAAGAAGTACTAGGAATTAGAGTATCCCAAAGCACCAGGAAAGAATGGATAACAGAAAGCATGTTGAAAAAGATGGAAGGTCGCAGAAAGTGGAAAAGTGTAGAAACTGAAGAAGGCAAAAAGAGGTACAGGAAACTGAATAATGAATTAAGAAGAGAAACTGAAGAAACAAGAGAAAAATGGATGAAACAGAAATGCGACGAAATAGAGAAAATGGAGAGAGAGGGAAAGTATGAAATGATGTATAGACTAGCTAGTGAAATAGTTCTTGAATGTAAAAGAAAGAGGAATAACATGGAAATAGAAAGAGTGGATGGTACTCTAGCAGAAGAACCACATGAGGTTTTGAACAGATGGCAAGAATATATTGAATGTCTGTATAAGGCAGATGAAATGCAAAGCGAAATTATGGTTGAAGAGGAGCAGTATGTGCCGGAAGATGGAAAGTGATTTACCATCTTGGAAGCAGAAGTAGAAAAGGCACTGAAGGAGATGAAGAATAGGAAGGCATATGGAATAGATGATTTGCCAGCAGAACTGTTGAAGAGTCTGGGAAACAAGGCAAGGAAAGAAAAAGTCTACCTCTGTAACGAGATATATGACAAAGGGGAATGGCCTGAGGACTTCGCTGCAACAGTTATGATACCAATAGAGAAAAAGAGAAACACTAAAAAATGTGAAGAGCACAGACCAGCACTCTAATTTCTCATGCAGCTAAAGTCTTGCTGAGAGAGTTGAATAGAATGTTATATGGCAAGCTGGATAGAGGGATTGCAGAGGAGCAGTTCGGATTTAGAAGAGGAAAAGGAACAAGACATGCTATTGGCTGCTAAGAACTATAAGCGAAAGATATATGGAAAAGGGTAGAGAAATCTTTGCTATTTTTATAGATTTAGAAAAGGCTTTTGACAGAGTTCAGTGGAACAAGCTGATGGATATCATGAAGAGGAAAGGAGTAGATTGGAAAGACAGATGACTGATACAGAATCTATATTCACACCAGAAAGTAAGGATAAGGATTGGAAATGAAATGTCAGAAGGAAGCAGCATTGGATGAGGTGTTAGACAAGGTTGTTGCCTTTCCCCACTGTTGTTTAACATATACCTTGAAGAGATTATTGGGAAAAGCTTAGATGGGAAAAGAAGAATATGTATTGGTGGAAAGAGAATAGAATGTATAAGATTTGCTGATGACGTGGTATTAGTGGCAGAAAGTGAGCGGACAGTGAATAACATGGTCAAAGATCTGAATGAAACTTGTGTGGAATATGGGATGCAAATAAACACAGCAAAAGCAAAGAATATGATCATCAGTACAAGACGCAGTACAGTACAAGACGCAGACTGTCCAATATTGAAACAGGACAATCTACCATTAGCCAAGTAAGTGAATTTAAATATCTCGGAAGCACAATAACTGAAGACTTGAGATGTTACCAGGAGGCGAAAACTCGAATTGCCATAGCGAAGGAGGCATTCAACAGAAAGAGGAGACTCTTATGTGGCAAATTAGATAAAGGACTAAGGAAAAGGCTTGGAAAATGTTTTGTCTGGAGTGTGGCACTATATCGGGTAGAAACATGGACACTTGTGAGTCTTGAGGTTGTGTCCACTGCTCTGTAGCAATTTCTGTGTGACATGAGAAGGCGAGAACAGCTGATACAGCTTTGTGAATACGTCAAGTACAATTTTTCTCAAAACGACCATTGTCTAAAGACAAGCTCATCGAAAATAGTTGCACTAATTTGCATTTATTGCGACTTGGACTATAAGTAGAAATATAATACATGACAAAATAAACTTCAAACTCAAACCAGAATCACTATATTTATTTGACAACTTCTTCTACTCCATATGATTTATAAATGGGTAAAATGCAAGTATGTGGATGTGTTTCACTGCAGTTAAATGTAAATCACTATGAGTAAAAAAGAATTACTGGTAGCAAACACTAGTGCAAAAGACTGTTGTAAAAATTGTCAGCATGTTATCATAATTTTCGTTGTATGTTTGTGAGTATAAATTAACTCGTTCAACATTACAGTGGGGGACTGCATTTATGGTCCATTGAACAAGCTAACAATTAACCATCTTCTGTGAATAACTTGACAGATAACGTCGGCAACCACCGATATCTCGACAGGTAAGTCTCCCTTTCATTTTTAGGCCTTTCTCCAATTCGTGCCATGACAATGACAGGGGTTTATGTGTCAAAATACTAGAGTTTTTGACGAATTTATTCAGCGGTATTCTCGCGAGTAATACAAGAGGCTGGAAAAAGCTTAACTTCACCTTTGGCATGTGGTGAACATTACAGTCTGAATACATCACAGGCTACATATTCCGAATCAATAAAAACTTGGAAGTTCTCATATATAGTGTATACAATAGACATGTTGACAAAAAGGTTTTCAAATCATGAGTCTTTAAAACCCAGAAAGATCATTACTTTTCTTTGTTTCAAAGCCTACATCGTAATACTTTCTGCTATCTGAGTCCATGTCTGAACCATCTGACTGTAAATTTAGGATGATAGTTCAAGGCCTTTATCCATCTTCACCTACCTGTGAAAGTCTTATTTCTAAAACTTTTCAGTGCCCATGCTGATGGGGGATGCTGTCTATCGCTTCATGCAGAAGCCTTTCAGTGTCTGCTATCTGCCGGGAAAGCTTGAAGAGTCATGTCTGTTATCTTGATTGTTTTATTTCCCCACATAGCTTGTAACCTGTGCACAAATTAATTCTATCGGATTATACTTGACAGTAATTTGTGGGTAAACGCAAAACTGTGTGACCACAATAACATGCAAGAAAGTCAAATTTGTGCATTCTGTTGCATGACTTTCATAAATTAACAAGCTGCAGGAGTTCAGCAGGGGTCTGGCTTATATTTTCCGGAATATTTTTTATTTTTCAGACAAAGCAAAATACCCCTTTCTGGTGCTTGTACTTGGTCATTTCTCTGTAACAGCTGAATGATAAATGGCATGGTAATTACAATGACCGATTTCAAAGCTAGGTTCAAATGGCTCTAAGCACTATGGGACTTAATATCTGAGGTCATCAGGCACCTAGACTTAGAACTACTTAAACCTAACTAGCCTAAGGACATCACATACATCCACACCTGAGGCAGGATTCGAACTTACGACCGTAGTAGCAGCGCGGTTCTCGACTGAAACGCCTAGAACCGCTCGGTCACATCGACCGGCTCAAAGTTAGGTATAGCAAGAATTGTTCGGTGAATCACTTCTTGAAAGTGACAGCATTCACTTCAGAATGGTAGTCACTACTATTTTTCTTACACCTAAATAAAAGTTTACACGTAGGACCCATATCAGAAGAAGAGCCAACATACAGAATAAGTGCCCGAGAATCTTTTCCAAAGGGTACTTTAAAACCGCCAGTACCATCACTCATTTTCCAGCAGGTATTCGTGGAATGATTCTGATTCATCCATGTTTCATCAAGTAGAACTATCTCCTCCTCTTGCATCGAACACCTTTATAATGGTTGTGTTTTGTGCTGCTTCTATGTCACTTCTTTCAATTAAAAACACTCTTCTTAACATATTTGAAACCAATGTATTTTAAAATTCTGTGCATTCACGAAGCGCTACCTTTGAAGCCAGTTTGCTCAGGCATAATTGTACTTGTAACAAGTTTTTGTGATGTTAACATCTCGTTGCCGAAACCACCTATTTGTGTTACAGATGCAATTTCGATGACTTTCATGCGACCCGAAAACAAATTTTCCTAAGGTTTCTACAACTCCAATACTTTTGTTTACTATTATCTCTACAGTTCTCTTCCCAACATGTGCTACTGCAGTTCATTCTTGAGTCTTCAAATTGCCAAAAATAGAAGTATCACTTTCAGATTCACATTTGAAGAGGTTATAAATGCAGGACATAAACCTCCTCGACTACCTGTGAAGCATCTGCATTACATCTACATCTACGTGATTACACTGCAATTCACAATTAAGTGCCTGGCAAAGCGATCATAGAACCACCTTCAAGCTATTTCTCTTCTGTTCCCCTCTCAAACAGGGTGCATGAAACTTGAACGCTTTAATCTTTCCGTGCGATTACTAATTTCTCTTTTTTATTATGATGGTCACTCCTCCCTATGAAGGTGGGCGCCAACAAGATATTGTCATGCTCTGAGGGGAAATTCATGGCAAAATCCTGCCACAACGAAAAAACGCCTTTGCTTTGACGATTGCCATCCCAATTCGCATATCATATCTGTGGCAGCCTCTCCCCTATTTCGTGAAAATACAAAATGACCTGCCCTTCTTTAAACTTTTCCAATCGATCCTATCTGTTGTGAATCTCACACCTGACAGCATTACTCCAGAAGAGGGCGAAAAAGCATAGTGTAAGTAGTCTCTTTTGTAGATCTGTTGCATTTTCTAAGTGTTCTACGAATAAATCGCAGTCTTTAGTTTGCTTTCCACACAGTGTTGTCCATGTGATAGTTGCATTTTAAGTTATTCATGAATGTAATCACTAAGCATTTAGTTGAATTTACAGCCTTTAGACTCGTGTGCTTTCTCCTATAAACCGAATTTAGCAGATTCCTTTTAGCATTCATGTGGATGACTGAAGACTTTTCATTATTTAGAGTCAATTGCCTCTTTTCTCACCATACAGATAACTTTTCTAAGTCGTTTTCTAATTTGTTTTAATCTCTGATGACTTTATAAGATGGTAAACCACAGCATCATCTGCAGACAGTCTAAGAGGGCTGCTCACATTGTCTCCTAAAGCGTTTATTACATCGGGAACAGGGGAGTGCCTACAACACTTCCTTGCAAACGCCAGATATCACTTCTGACTTTTCGTCGATTACTTCATATAGTGAACTTCCTGACACGAAATCACGAATCCAGTCCCACAACTAAGACGATACTCCATAGGCAAGCGCCGGCCGTGGTGGCCGAGCGGTTCTAGGCGCTTCAGTTTGGAACCGCGCGACTGCTACGGTCGCAGGTTCGAATCCTGCCTCGGGCATGGATGTGTGTGATGTCCTTAGGTTAGTTAGGTTTAAGTAGTTCTAAGTTCTAGGGGACTGATGACCTCAGATGTTAAGTCCCATAGTGCTCAGAGCCATTTGAACCATTTTCCATAGGCAAGCAATTTAATTAAAGTTGCTTGTGAGGAACTTCATGTTTGTTGCCATCACTTGACATTTTCATTTGGAAATCACACTAAAACGTTTACAGATACACATTCACAACTATAGTGCTACGAGAAAATAACATCGATATCTGAATAAATAATTCGGTCGCCTTGTGAAGGAAACTGCATTGTCGCAAAATACGGAAACAGCGAAGCTTGTGGGAGAGAGATTCTCGCAGTCTAATTTGAAACTCACAGATGGCCGCTCGGAAAGAGAATGAATCTTATTGGCTGCTAGCGGTTAATGGTAGGGGATACGCAGAACGCCTGAAAATAGGGCAGCCTTCCAACATGACGCGAACTGCACATGGAGTATAACAGATGTTTATACTCTAAGGAACTATACCAATACGCGAGAACGGAAATGACAGGGTTTTGTTCTAACCCACAACGTTGTCCCAGCTCGAACCAAACGACCAATGAAATCTCAAAACGGGAAGGCCAATTTGAAAGCGCTATGTTTCATCGCTCTGCATGAAAACTGAGTTAATTTCCAGTTTGGAAACAGCTGGTTTTTGTTGACCATATAGACCACTACTGTTTCTTTGAAAATTTGCCTAATTATGTGTGAAAAATGTTTCTTCTGAAAATTATATTTATTTGCGATAATTGTGCTACCTTGTGAAAATTATGTGTAGTGTCTTTTTCGTATTGCTGTTTTATACATTGAAATCAGGTAACATACGCATGTATGAAATCTGAAGCTTTGAGAATCGTTTTTACCAGAAATGTTTAGTGTAACTTACAGTACAGTTGCAAAAATAAACCCTACATCGTAAATGCTATCAAATGGCCGCCAAATAAATGTTATGGAGTGCAATTATTTTGTGCAAAGTGTAAATGCCTAGCACTACATGAAAAATTGTTACTTTTCGTTATAATGATTGATACAGTATTCACACATGGCATATCGCTTGTACTTCAACTAATTTATTGTATCAAACCTTTTTGCATTTTCATTTAGATGTTTCATTAAAAAATTAGTC
This sequence comes from Schistocerca serialis cubense, assembly GCF_023864345.2. Lineage (NCBI taxonomy): Eukaryota > Metazoa > Arthropoda > Insecta > Orthoptera > Acrididae > Schistocerca > Schistocerca serialis. The sequence continues at coordinate 484,779,044 of NC_064638.1, forward strand.
TCACAAACTGGACCTCCTGTTGCTTAATCTGAACCCCTTACTTTATTTTCCATTTTAAGTCCTCCTGTATTAGTACACACCCTTATTCTCTTGTTGATTCCAAGAGAGTAATAGGAAGGGTTGCTCAAAGAAAGTGGAGCCTGTCTAAAATGACTAAAGTTACTGATGCAGTTCAGAAACATGTGAGTTGGAAGAAGGCCAGTGAGCAGTTTAATGGTAAAGAAACAACTTTCATGAGCGTGTCCAACAAGAAGTACAGTACATCTGAGTAAGCAGAAAAACAAAAAGAGCCAGAGCTACACTTATGAGTGAAGATCTTGAAGAAGAACTGGTTTAATACTGTCTTGCTATGGAAGTTTCTCTCTTCATGCTTATAATAACTTGTGATGAATAGCTATACAATCGGCAGGGAGAAATAACATGGAACATCCTTTCATAGACGAAATTGCTGGGAAAACTTGGGTGGTTCCTAAACCATACTAAAACAAACCGTTAGTAATAAATCTAACAGGAATATTCTACAGCAAGTCTCTTTGTTTCAGCGAAGAAAACACACAGAAATTCTACAACTTTCTGGGAGATGTTATATTTTACCTACACTGCAACTAGATTATGTTTTCTCTGAGTTAATACTTTCTTCTAATTTTTTTTTAGCGCTAATTTGATTATTTGTACTTGGGACCCGATTTTGGCAGCTATTTTTTGGACTAGCTAAGTTTAAAGTTTTAAAAATGTTTTTTGTAATAACTGACCGTTTATTTCTTATAACTAAAACGTAAATGGTGCATAACATTGTAACATAAATGTTACATGCTTTTAAAAGCAGTTTTTGACGCTTTTTTATTTGTTAAATAAAAACGAACAGGGGTCCGTTTCTAGGCAGTTTCTTCGGTATATGTCACTGCTGCTCATTCACCCACAGCAATCTAAGCTGTAGTCTTAGGTTCTTGCCTAACCACGCCCATAGAAATCGCGACACAGTCGGAAATGACCGTCAAATGCTTATCGCAAGTACGAGTACAAATACACTCCTGGAAATTGAAATAAGAACACCGTGAATTCATTGTCCCAGGAAGGGGAAACTTTATTGACACATTCCTGGGGTCAGATACATCACATGATCACACTGACAGAACCACAGGCACATAGACACAGGCAACAGAGCATGCACAATGTCGCCACTAGTACAGTGTATATCCACCTTTCGCAGCAATGCAGGTTGCTATTCTCCCATGGAGACGATCGAAGAGATGCTGGATGTAGTCCCGTGGAACGGCTTGCCATGCCATTTCCACCTGGCGCCTCAGTTGGAGCAGCGTTCGTGCTGGACGTGCAGACCGCGTGAGACGACGCTTCATTCAGTCCCAAACATGCTCAATGGGGGACAGATCCGGAGATCTTGCTGGCCAGGGTAGTTGACTTACACCTTCTAGAGCACGTTGGGTGGCACGGGATACATGCGGACGTGCATTGTCCTGTTGGAACAGCAAGTTCCCTTGCCGGTCTAGGAATGGTAGAACGATGGGTTCGATGACAGTTTGGATGTACCGTGCACTATTCAGTGTCCCCTCGACGATCACCAGTGGTGTACGGCCAGTGTAGGAGATCGCTCCCCACACCATGATGCCGGGTGTTGGCCCTGTGTGCCTCGGTCGTATGCAGTCCTGATTGTGGCGGTCACCTGCACGGCGCCAAACACGCATACGACCATCATTGGCACCAAGGCAGAAGCGACTCTCATCGCTGAAGACGATACGTCTCCATTCGTCCCTCCATTCACGCCTGTCGCGACACCACTGGAGGCGGGCTGCACGATGTTGGGGCGTGAGCGGAAGACGGCCTAACGGTGTGCGGGACCGTAGCCCAGCTTCATGGAGACGGTTGCGAATGGTCGTCGCCGATACCCCAGGAGCAACAGTGTCCCTAATTTGCTGGGAAGTGGCGGTGCGGTCCCCTACGGCACTGCGTAGGATCCTACGGTCTTGGCGTGCATCCGTGCGTCGCTGCGGTCCGGTCCCAGGTCGACGGGCACGTGCACCTTCTGCCGACCACTGGCGACAACATCGATGTACTGTGGAGACCTCACGCCCCACGTGTTGAGGAATTTGGCGGTACGTCCACCCGGCCTCCTGCATGCCCACTATATGCCCTCGCTCAAAGTCCGTCAACTGCACATACGGTTCACGTCCACGCTGTCGCGGCATGCTACCAGTGTTAAAGACTGCGATGGAGCTCCATATGCCACGGCAAACTGGCTGACACTGACGGCGGCGGTGCACAAATGCTGCGCAGCTAGCGCCATTCGACGGCCAACACCGCGGTTCCTGGTGTGTCCGCTGTGCCGTGCGTGTGATCATTGCTTGTACAGCCCTCTCGCAGTGTCCGGAGCAAGTATGGTGGGTCTGACACAGTGGTGTCAATGTGTTCTTTTTTCCATTTCCAGGAGTGTATCATTGCTGGTCTCAGAATACGTTAAAAACGCGAAGTTGAAAAAAAAGGAATGTAATCAGCGCTGAACCTATGACCTGCGACACAGGAATACGACGCCTCCAATATCATGGCCACACCGAACGTTGGGCATTATAATCGAAGTAATTTTTCTTCTTTAATTTTCTGATGGCATTACTCTTCGATGCATTGTTAACTGATATTTACTTATAAGAAATCCTAACAAGGGTGATATGTTTGTGACAAATCTTCAATGGGTCAAAAATAACTTTAGTATGGAAACGAACATAAACCTGTGTGTAGCTGAAACCTAGCGCTTTCCGATTGGCCTTCCAGTTCTGACTTCTCGTTGGTCACTTCGTTACAGCTGGGACGATGTGGTGGGGAGAGTGCAAAACTCTGTGTCGTTTCGTTTTTCGCCTACGAACACACTGTCCGAGAATGTGCAACCTGCAACTACTGTATTGTTGAACTTGGAGTCTCTTGAGGCTGATGTTACTAATACATCATTACTGACATGTTATTATTAGAAATCAAACTGAGATTGTTAGTTTTGCGATAAATCTTCAATGTGCTTTTGCCTTGAAATGGCGTACAGCAGGTATGCAGATATGACATATGACATGCAAATACAACGAATCGATATGCTACAGAAGCTCTCTGGCTCAGTAACCACTCATTGGCTAATAGCACACCAAGTATCATTGGTGGGAATCAGCCACATTCATTTTGGCTTGTTTAGCTGTTTTGTATTCTGACTTACAGCATGCTGTTTCCAGACAATGGTGCATTGAAGATTTATCACGGCCATGTCACCTTTATCATTAAATGTCGGTTAATAAAGCATCAACAAGACAAATTATGATAATCGGTGCAGGAGATGAAACTCACTTGACACAGTCCTAGTGTAATGGATAAGGTCGTTGATTATGGGGTCAAAGGCTGAAGGTACAGTTTACACTATATGCAAATTTGACTTAGCATTGCTAACATATTCTGCAACTGTCTTATGAATGTTATAAAAGTGTGTTCTGCAATATTCTATGTTATTTATATTATCATCTGAGTAGAGATCGTTGGATGAAATAAATATTTAGCTCCTTATTTCCAAACATGTGGCGTTTTCTGAGAGTATGGTTAGGCAGAAACCAAATGACAACAGCTTAAATTACTGTGAGCAATAATATTCATATTATTCCTTGTCACAAAGATTTGGATGTGAAACACATTACTTGGATATATATTTATGTAAGGATTTATAAACTGCATATCTAGTGCTCAAATCTTGATCAGATGACTGCAGAGAAAAGCTAGTCGCTTGCAAGTGTGAAAGGATTCTGTTCCATGCAACACACATTATTCCTGCTTCCAACCTACTCATTTTCAAAACCAGTCCGTAAGCCTGATTGCGGCACTCTACCTTTTGATGCATACTAGAAGACATGTCATTCAAAACTTTTCACCATATGAAAATCAAATAAAAGTGTCTTTGTAGCATCAGCTCTGGCCGACCACCTAGTGTCCGATAACCTTTTCAGAATAGGAAATTTAGTACCATCATTTTTCAGTGCCATCAAAAGAAGGCCCTATCGACAGGTATAAGCGGAATAAAATGTATAGAGGCTTTCAAGGAAATCAGAGACAAGGGATGCTTCCGTACAACATTCTGCAGCACACTTGGCGACCAATGTGAAAAACTGGGAATATATTCAGAGTACTTATTTATATCTTTAATTCGTGCTTCAAAGCTGGTGTACCTGTCACTCAAGTTACTGGTATTGTCATAGTTTTGCCCACGACAGCCTTTGATATTAATGCCATTCTCTGTTAAAAAAGATAGTAAGCTTTGGGAGAGTTGTTCTGCAATATGACCTTCTATATCCAAAAACTTCACAAATCTTTCTGCTGGTCTGGATGGTAGGACATAGCATAGTATCAGAGTCAGTTGATCTACATGAGATATATCACAAGTAAAGTCCAATGAGACTGAATAGTATTTGAATCTCTGAATTTCGCAAATAATATGATCCAGTACGACTGATGCAATTAGATGAATCAATTCCTCACACGTTTTTGACAAATGCGGCGTCTATTCCTTTCTTTTATTTGCATTAATATGTAAATGTTGGGCCAGAAACACATCAAAATTTGGCAAGCAATTCTAATAACCCTGAATAATTTCCATTGTGGGGTGAACCAACAATTTCATCACTACCTCGAAACGCTAGCCCTCGCTCAGTTCGTCAACCCTTTTGTTCACTCTCAATTTGGCTTACAAGTTGAGAATCGACACGTGCATCCTTGTTTTTTAGAACTAACAGGGAATTTAGTGCTTTTCTATGTCAACTGCTTTCTTCATGTCTCTTCAGCAAAATATTTGCTTTCTTCCAGTCATCTAATCCGTCTTTTATAAACTGTGGCGAGCCTTCAGAAGATGCCAATATGCAAACAAAATAGAACAGTCGCCCTTCGCTTTCTGAGTAGCACAACCAATCTCTCATGTGAGTTTTATTCGTTAATTTCTGATTATATGTGAAAAACGACTTTCTGCAGAATCTTAGCTTATTTTCCTTCTTATATGTTTTCACTGTATACGAAAAACTAATGTTCATATGCTGAACTTCGCTACTTCCTTTCATACTCCCATAATTATCTGTCACAGTTTTTTGGCCACTCAGCAATATCGTTAGAATACATTTTACTTTCATTTTATGTCCCACTTGTACAAGACGCAGTAACATCAGAAGCCTGTAACATTTTTTTCGATTGGGCCGATAGGACTTCCTATGCTTTTCAATTCAGTTTTCTTGGAGACGATGTGGCTGAACTGGGAAGACTTGCCATCTGTTCAATTGCTGTATCACTTGTGGAAAACATAACTACATCGGAAAAAGTTGCATATTCTGATGAACCTTCTGTAGCATAACTATCATCGTTACCATCAACTACAGCTTTTGTATTTTGTACTTAATTTTGCGTATATTCGGCAAAATCATTTTGAACATTTAAAAAATCAGACAGTTTACGTGTTTTAGGTATAACATGGTATGTCTTTCTCTCCTTTTCATCTCTTGCTTTACGCTTTGAACTTCTAGAAGCGTAGTGGCGTCCATTGTATCTCTGTCTGCTGCTCACATGGAGGTATAAGGATACCTCCATGGCTGCTCATGGTGGCTGGCTCCATCTGTGTAGAAGGGAATATAAATTACAAAATAAAATGGAACACTACTATTTAATTGGATTGTGTGAAGCGTAGGTATCATAAATAATATTCGTCCATTCTCCATTGAAGCTATAGCTCGCATCACATAGGACGGCATTTTCGCGCATAGAGGCGGAGCCGTAAGGAAGCGTGGAGGGATGAGAACGACGCATGCGCGGCAGCAGAGAGCGAGCAAACAAAGACCACGTTGCCAAACTGCATTACTGCGAACAACAGTGAGGCTCATTTGCCTACGGTACATAGAATTGTACGTTCATATCTATGAGGGGAATAGTAGATAATAAAACCGATTTACATCAATAGTCATGACAGAAATACAAATTCACGTCTTGATAACGTTGCGCCCACTGCTCCATAGATTTACTCTGTGTGAGATCGGGAGGCGAGAACAGCTGACACAGCTTTGTGAAGATGTGAAGTACAATTTCCCTCAAAATAACAGTTGTCTAGTTGCTTGCTATAATTATCATTTATTGCGATTTGAATTGTGTTATATGTACAAATTCACAACAAAGTTAACTTCAAGCACAAACCGAAATCATTGTATTTGCTTGGACAAGCCGAAGTAGAGAGGATATAAAATGTAGGCTGGCAATGGCAAGGAAAGCGTTTCTGAAGAAGAGAAATTTGTTAACATCCAGTATTGATTTAAGTGTCAGGAAGTCATTTCTGAAAGTATTCGTATGGAGTGTATGGAAGTGAAACATGGACGATAAATAGTTTGGACAAGAAGAGAATAGAAGCTTTCGAAATGTGGTGCTACAGAAGAATGCTGAAGATTAGATGGGTAGATCACATAACTAATGAGGAAGTATTGAATAGGATTGGGGAGAAGAGAAGTTTGTGGCACAACTTGACCAGAAGAAGGGATCGGTTGCTAGGACATGTTCTGAGGCATCAAGCGATCACCAATTTAGTATTGGAGGGCAGCATGGAGGGTAAAAATCGTAGAGGGAGACCAAGAGATGAGTACACTAAGCAGATTCAGAAGGATGTAGGTTGCAGTAGGTACTGGGAGATGAAAAAGCTTGCACAGGATAGAGTAGCATGGAGAGCTGCATCAAACCAGTCTCAGGACTGAAGACCACAACAACAACAGTGCTTCTACTCAGACCAATTTTTAATAACGTGTAAGATGTGTGTGTTTGTGTGTGGTGTGTGGATGTGTTTAACTATAGTTAAGTATAATCACTGAGCGTAAAAGAGAATTAGCAGTAGAAAAGACTATGTAACAGAATATTGTAAAAATGGTCAGTAAGTTGCCACATTTTTTGCTGTTAACGGGCATTATGAGTGTAAATTAACTCGTTCGACATTACAGTGAGAGACTAAATTTATAATCCATTGAACAAGCAAACAATTAACCAACATCTGCAAATAACTCTAGGGAATGCTGACCGATAACAACGAAAACCACTGATAACACAAGTAACAGTTACTGTCATTTTAGGGCCTTATCCAGTTCATACCTTGCAAACTACAGGGGTTTATATGTGGAAATATTGGACTTCTGACGAATTTATCCAGCTGTATTCTCGCATGTTATTGGAGCATAAAATATGATGGGAAAAGGTTACCTTCTCCTTAGGCAATATGTTGAACATTATAGTCTGCATACTTCAAATGATACAAAGTCCTAATCAAAAAGGCTAGGAAGCTCTCATTATTACATATGCAACTGATACGTTAACAAACATAGTTTTTGAATTATGTATCTTCAAAATTAAGAAGTATTATTATTTTGTTCCAAAGTCTACATCGTAATACCATCGTCACATCTATTTGAGTCTGTTTCCGAACTATGTGATTGTACATTTACGATGATGGTTTAAAGGCTTATATCCATCACCTCTTCCCTGTCAGACTCTTCTTTCTGAAGAAGCCGCACAGACTGCTGCCAAGCTACAGGTGAGATATTGGCTATTGCTTTATGCACAAGCGATTCAGTGTAAAATATGTTATCTTGAATGTTTTGTTTGTGTCTCCCACATAGTCTTCACCCTTTGTCCAAATTCATTCCACGGGGACATGTGGTTAGAGGCGCCATGTCACGGATTGCGCAGCCCCTCCTGCCAGAGGTTCGAGTCCTCCCTCAGGCATGGGCATGTGTGTGTTTTTAGTATAAGTTAGTTTTAAGTAGCGTGTAAGTCTAGCAACCTATGACCTCAGCTCAGCAGTTTGGTCCCTTAGGAATTCACCCACATTTGAACATTTTTTTTTAATTCCATGGGACTACACTGACAGTGACACATGGGTAAACATAAAACTGTGTGGCCCCATTCACATGCAAGGAAGTAAAGTTTGTATGTTGTCACATGACTTGTATAAATTAACTAGCTGCAGGAAATCAGCTTGAGCCTGGTAAACACTGTGCTTTATATTTTTATTTTTAAGCCAGGGAATAATATCCGCTTTTCTAGTGTTTGTGCATTGTGTTTTCTCTGCAACAGTTGAATTATAACCGGCAATGCCCGACTTCGAAGCAAGGAATGACAAGCATTGTGAATCACGTCATGAAACTGACAGCGTTCATTTCAGAATGGTAGTCACTGCTGTTTTTCTTACATGTAAGTATAAGTTTATTCTCAGAAACAAAACCAGAAGAAGAGTCAGCATGCAGAATAATTATCCATGAACCTATTCCTATGAGAACTTTAAAACCGCCACTACCATCACCCATTTTCCAGCATATCTTCGTGAAATGATTATAATTGAGCCATGTTTCATTAAGGTAATAGACTGTTGACCTACCTCCTTCTCTTGTATCGTGAATTTTTGTGTGGGATGTAGTTCGTGCTTCACCTATGTCACCTCTTTGAACTAAAATCTCTCTTCTTAACATGTCTGGAACCACCATCTTTTAAAATTCTTTACATCGATGAAGTGTTTACCAAGAAAGGTATATTCTCCTGCGTAACTGTAGCACGTTTTTGTTTTGTCAGGCATTCATCATTCACAAGGAGCTCTTTAAAACATCGTTGTTACAACAACACATTTGTGTTGTGACCGACAATTCGCAATTTTTCACAAACACAACTTTTATTGAAATAAGTTCACAAGGTTTATGACTGAACAACAAACGAAAGGTAACAATAACGATGCCTGTAACAGTCTCATAATTGAGGCAAACAAAAGTTCATTTCTAAATTTCCAGAAAGGATTGTGGTAACACACACACACACACACACACACTAGTAAGAGTCCAATTCAGAGACGAAGACATAATCTTCAGCGGTCGAAGTTCTCGAGGTTGGCATCCGGAGTGAACCGAACTTCGGGGCAGGTTCTAGCCCCTAAATAGTTGTCTCCAGCAAATCAGGTTTTGGCGTAGTGATACTTCCTGCAGGCTGTGTCTCGAACTCCCCCTGCAGGAAGTAGTGGTTGGAATGTCTGTTTCCATAATCTTGTATGTAAATAGCCGGTGTTTACCATGGTGCTTTTGATACACCTTGGACATAGACAACCTCGTCCTCTGTGGTGTAACATGGGTTGCCGGCCCTCAGGTGCTACCTTGGCTCTGGTATAACAATTTGTGTTACAGGTTCCTTGCTATTTCCATGCTTTCCAGGCGACACGAAATCAACATTTTCTATGGTTCCTACAGTCTACAGCTCCGACACTTTTACGATTTTCTTTACTGTTGTCTTGCCGACACCACATGCTTCTCAAGTCCGTTCTCGTGTCTTCAAATGTCAACCATAAGAGCCCAGCTTTCAAATTCACATTTGAAAAAGTTATACACATAAAAAAAAGTTTTGCATCACCACGGTTCTGAGAGTTCAGGAACCTGTATACAAAACTGGAATAGAGATCAACATAAACATCATTTCCGCCCTTTTTATTGCTCATGAAAACCACACATTGCATGTTGTACCACCATACAGCGAGACCTTCAGAGGTGGTGGTCCAGATTGCTGTACACACCAGTACCTCTAATACCCAGTAGCACGTCCTCTTGCATTGATTTATGCCTGTATTCGTCGTGGCATACTATCCACAAGTTCATCAAGGCACTGTTGGTCCAGATTGTCCCACGCCTCGTCGGCGATATGGCATAGATCCCTCAGAGATTGGTGGGTCAGGTCGTCCATAAACAGCCCTTTTCAATGGGTCCCAGGCATGTTAGGTAGGGTTCATGACTGGAGAACATGCTGGCCTCTCTAGTCTAGCGATGTCGTTATTCTGAAGGAAGTCATTCACAAGCTGCGCACAATGGGGGCGCGAATTGTCGTCCATGAAGACGAATGCCTCGCCAATACGCTACCGATATGGTTGCACTATCGATCAGAGGATGGTATTCATGTATCGTACAGCCCTTACAGCGTCTTCCATGACCACCAGCGGTGTATGTCACCCCACATAATGCCACTCCATAACAGCAGGGAATCTCCACCTTATTGCACTCGCTTTGCAGTGTGTCTAAGGCGTTCAGCCTAACCGGGTTGCCTCCAAAAACATCTCCGACGATTGTCTGCTTGAAAACATAAGCGACACTCATCGGTGAAGAGAACGTGATGGCAATCCTGAGCGGTCCATTCAGCGTGTTGTTGGGCCTGTAGGGAAGCAGCCTATTCACGCCGTATAAAATTCACATCAGTCTTTCCATTGTGTGTCAGCCTAGTCCGCTGTAACTAGCTCTGACGTCATAAATGTTGCGCAATACTTTAAAAATCAAGTAAATAACCTGAAACGTTTCTAGCATGTCAGGAGTAATACTAAATCATTATGTGTTGAATATCAGTTCAATAACTTTAACCATTTTCGAAATCTGGACGTTTTTCTGTAAAAATCATTGGCGCAACATAAAAGAGCTAGAAACTAAAAAATTTATATTTAGATTCCTTTTTCATAATAATTTAGTAGAAACAGTATTCTGGATCTTACAAATTAAAATTTTAGTTGAAATTCATGATTTCCTGGTTTTTGTCTTAGAAATTAAGGAAGTAAGATAGATTAAGTAGGCGAATAAATAAGGCTAGGATGTTTAAATTTAAGTAGAAGGTAGATCCGCTATAATCATAAAGATGGGAGAAGTTTCAACTGAATAACTATAAAACTATAGCGATAGCGTATCTCCAAAGGGCAAGTTAAGAGCTCGTCTACTGCGTGTAGTGTAATTAAATTAATTCTCTCGTCCAAAATATTTGACTTAGCCACATCAGACTTTTATTATGATTACTTATCTGTGTGCTGATTGCACATTTAAATTGAGAGCTTCATCGGCCATCAGCAAAGGAAGCAATGATTTATTCGATAACTTAAAGTGGTGCATTACTAGCACAGCGGGTAGTCGGGAGAGCGGATTTGATCAGCCGTTCCCTTAGCCGTCTGCACCGCGGCTTTATATATAAGAACGCTGCGCGAGAAGAAAGGCCCCAGTTCTCTCCAGACGCTGATTAGCGCACCACCTGTGCCGGGAGTCGCGTCGCGTCGGTATCATTGCTATAAACAGCCTTGGATGCCGTAATAAGTTACTCGGGATACGCGTAACCATGAAATCGTTTTCGAGTGAAGTGTTAATGCTGGGATGACGTTAATGATCTATCTTCAGTTTGCGTATGTCGTGTTTTCACGTGCCGCCGCGGGACAGACATTCTACCATTATTTAGTGTGGCGTTTGATGAACATTATCATCAAATTATGGCGAGCATTCATTTATACATTTAATTTGAAGAGTTATAGTTGCATCAGCGCAATAGACTCTGAACTGCTCTGGTAGTTGGATTGTGTGGATTCCTTTTTGGTCTGACTTTCAGAATATAGAGAGAATGGTTTTTGATTATGAATCCCAGACAATCTCCTAATTCCTCAGAGCTATAAGCTGTAGCTATAAACGTATTTCTCAGATGAAATGGGCACTAGTAATTCTAATTACAGGCTTCACGTTTTGCTAATCGCTTTATGGTTGCCAATATTGTAGTTAGAGAGCCAGTGTTGAGAACAGCAAACAACAGCAATAAATAAATAATACAAAACATTTAATAACAATTATTCCACCCGCCGCCCCACATATGTTGCTAATCGGCCAGGAAAAACAAAACATTTAAATAAAAATTATTCCACCCCCTGCCCCACAGGCCCATCTGTACCACACTGCTTGGTATGGTGGTTGCAAAGATGGACTTCGCCATGGACGTCGAGAGTGAAGTTGCGCATTATGCAGCCTATTGCGGTCAGTTTGAGTGGTAACAGGACGTCCTGTGGCTGCACAAAAAGCATTATTCAACATGGTGGCGTTGCTGTCAGGGTTCCTCCGAGTCATAATCCGTAGGTACCGGTTATCCACTGCAGTTGTAGCCTTTGAGTGGCCTGAGCGAGGCACGTCATCGACAGTTCCTGTCTCTCTGTACCTCCTCCATGTCCAAACGACATCGCTTTGGTTCACTCCGAGATGCCTGAACACTTCCCTTGTTGAGAGCCCTTCCTGGCACAAAGTAACAATGCGGAAGCGATCGAACTGCGGTATTGAGCGTCTAGGTGTGGGTGAACTACAGACAACAAGAGCCGTGTACCTCCTTCCTGGTGGAATGACTGGAACTGACTGGCTGTCGAACCCCCTCCACCTAATAGACGCTGCTCATGCATGGTTGTTTACATCTTTGGGTGGGTTTAGTAACATCTCTGAACAGTCAAATGGACTTTGTGATACAACATGCACAGTCAACGTCTATCTTCAGGAGTTCTGGGAACCGGGATGATGCAAAACTTCTTTTGACGTGTGTAAATGCGGTAAATAATCCCTATAGTGCTTATTGCCGTCACCTGACTCTCACACTAAACATTTATAGATACACATTCACAGCTATACTGCTACAAGAAAAAAAAGAAAACGAAAAAGAAACTGACAGTTGGTTGAATAATTCGGTTCTTGCAAAGTACGTGAACAGTGCAGCATGTAGAGCGAGATTATCGCTGTCTAGCTATAACTCGCTGCTAGCCCTCTGAAAGAGAATGAATATTATTGCCTGCCAGTGGCTAGTGGAGGGGCATGCGCAGAACGGCTGAAAAATGGGCCGCATTGTTACATGACGCGGACTTAGTGCTAGTTGAATGCGCGAATGATAAGCTATATATGAGGGTGTGTCAAATGAAAACCTTAAATATTTTTTAAAATACTATTTATTGTGCAGAAGTGGTACAAAGCTATATAACTTTTCAACAAAATCTCCCCCACGCTCAATGCAAGTCCTCCAGCGCTCACAAAGTGCATAAATTCCTTTGGAAAAAAATTCTTTTGGTGTTCCGCGCAACCACTCATGCACCGCGTGGCGTACCTCTTCATCAGAACGGAACTTCTTTCCTCCCATTGCGTCACTGAGTGGTCCAAACATATGAAAATCACTTGCGGCAAGGTCTGGTGAATATGGTGGATGAGGAACACACTCAAAATGCAGGTCTGTGATTGTTGCAATGTTGTACGGGCAGTGTGGGGCCTTGCATTGTCATGTTGCAAAAGGACACCTGCTGATAGTAATCCACGTCGTTTTGATTTGATTGCAGGCCACAGATGATTTTTTAGGAGATCTGTGTATGATGCACTGGTGACAGTGGTCCCTCTAGGCATGCAGTGCTCCAAAATGACGCCTTTTTCGTCCCAAAAGAGAGTCAGCATAACCTTCCCTACTGATGGTTGTGTTCGAAACCTCCTGGATTCTTTGGTTTTGGTGATGAGGACTGGCGCCATTCCTTGCTCGCTCTCTTCGTTTCCGGTTGGTGGAAGTGAACCCAGATTTCATTCCCAGTAACGATTCTTGCAAGGAAGCCATCACCTTCTCGTTCAAAGCACCGAAGAAGTTCTTCACAAGCATCAACACGTCGTTCTCTCATTTCAGGAGTCAGCTGTCGTGGCACCCATCTTGCAGACACTTTGTGAAACTGGAGCACATCATGCACAATGTGGTGTGCTGACCCATGACTAATCTGTAAACATGCTGCAATGTTATTCAGTGTCACTCGGCAGTTTTCCTTCACTATGGCTTCAATTGTTGCAATGCTCTGTGGAGTCACAACTCGTTGTGCCTGACCTGGATGAGGAGCATCTTCCACTGAAGTCACACCATTTGCGAACTTCCTACTCCATTCGTAGACTTGCTGCTGTGACAAACATGCATCACAGTACTGAAACTTAATTCGTCGATGAATTTCAATATGTTTCACACCTTCACTACCCAAAAACCGAATAACAGAACACTGTTCTTCCCTGGTGCAAGTCAAAGTGGGGCGGCCATCTTTATACTGATACTGCGACGGTATGTGTGCATCTGCACTATGCTACCAGCTACAGGCCATTCTGCACGCTATTTGTAGCACGCTTACCAACTTACAGGATAACGGGTCGAAATTTCGTTCTGTTATTACAAATTTAAGGTTTTCATTTGACTCACCCTGTATATGAGAGTTTTTTTACCCATAGAGCATTTGCGATTGATACGTACTGTGTAAGTAGAAACGACTGTCTGCTCACTAGCACTATATAAAAGTGCGGCGAAACTGACAGTCGCCTTACAAGTGTTTAGACTACTACAGCTTCCCTCTGATCAAAATCTATTGAATCTCTTCCCATGAAAGTTAAGCGGGAGGAAGAAGAAAATGGGTTGAGAGTAAGCTCTCAGCTGTTATCTACCCATCTATGCAAACTCATCTTCAAATTATTCGTAATTAGCGCTCTCAACAAAACATCTTCCACTTGCCTTCATGCTATATATTTAATAAATGAAGCACGCTAGGAAAATGTCAGCTCCTACAAACGATCTAGCTTGAGAATGTGGGCCATACAGTGAACATATGCAGTTAAGACCTGACTATACTCGTGCACACTGGTTGTTCGTCACTCGCTCAGCCACACTGCAGCCATTTTAGCCTAAGCACAAAGGGCTTATTTCAATAGTGGTACAGGTGCACTTTTGTTCATTTTGAGATACAGAGTCCTAAAGTTAAACTAGCACTTAAAAATCTGCAGTCGAGATACCAGAAAGATTCAAGCATATGGTTTCTTGCTAGAGATGAACCTTTTTTTTCTGTTTGTTTGGATCATTAATTTCAGAAGCATTATAGGCAGAAAAGTGGAGGTAATGGACTTGTACCACTATTGAAATAAGCCCTTCATTTGTAGCGTTGACTTACCGGCTACGCATCAGCTACAGTGCGGCATTTCCTGAATTTGAATGGAAAGATGGTCAGATTGAAATGGTTCATTGTGAAATAGCAATAGCTAGTAAAGACACGACTGACTAAAATAATTATTTTCTGGCTATGTCACATGCAAATGGAAGTGTATGGGCTTTTCTTGTCACTCTTATTTATACGTTTTAGTTTCGTTGCAGATATCATAGACAACTTTCCAAATGAAGATGCAAATAATGGACTGACGTTCCTTGCTTCTTTACAACTTCCAATGGTTCAAGGGCAATGGACGCTAAAATGAGGAAGTAAGTGATAATGAAGACTGTTCTGAAGATTTAAAATCATCAGCAATATCTCGAGATGATAGCGAGGAGTATGCGAAACGGTATGTCACTTTCTGGAAGACTAAAAACAAGAGAAACTTTCAGGGTCGTTAAGAAGATTTTTTAATTATTATAACAAAAAGATCTGTAAATTAACAGTAAACAGAGTAGAAAGCGATGTAGGCATGTGAAAATGTTTTCAAAGGTCAACATAATCGATCTACATGAATTTAATGTCGTATGCCACAATAACGTGATGATACGCGATGTTAACATATTGACCAATGGGACGTTATAGCCACAATACAAGTGGGCCCAAATTTTAAAATAATCTGTTACGTGGGTGCACGTATTCAATAAAAGTTCTGTTGTGGTGTGAATGGAACCTGTCTTACTACAACAAAACAAGTAGGCATCGTTACGAAACAGTCATATTTACTGTATATGAACAATTTTTCAACTATACCCTAGCTACTGTGCCTATGTGAGTTTTCGATAGACAGAATATGTATAAGCGTATTTTCATTTTAGAAATGACGTATGGTCGTCTTCCTATCAAAATGTGCAGTCTGTGCGTCAGTAATAGTATACAGGGTGAGTCACTAACTACTGTCACCTAGAATAGCTCCGAAAATATGATAGTAGCCGAATAGTTTGTCGGACAAATTTTGCATGGGACAGCTGGGGCCATGATATGACAATGGTTTTTTGTTGCTAACTGGGGTCGGGTCAGAGAAATGAAGGTCAACTTTTTTTTTTTTAATGGGATGCTTTAGTTTGTTACTTATTTCCTGATAGCGGCTATCGAGACGAATCCAATGAAAGGGAATCTGGCATGAGCCATTATAGTGTTGTTCGTGTTCTGCATCGCCATAAATATCATCTTTACCATAAGTGTCGATGTAATAAGGAATATCACTCAGTCCATGATAAGAATATTGCAGCACTGCATTGATATCAATGGCCATCACTTCGAAAACCTTCTGTGAAAGGACGTTCATGCCACCTTTGTGACCTTCGTTGACCTTCAAAGACCTTACTGTTACACATCATTGGATTCGTCTCGATAGCTGTTATCAGAAAATAAATATCAAACAACAGCACCCCATTAAAAAAACACAAAAAAACAAAGTTGTTCTTCATATCTCTCAAGCAACCCCACCTAGCAACAAAAAACCAACGTCATATTATTGCCCCTGTTGTCCCACGCAACTTTTGTCCCACAAACTTTTTAGCTCCTATCATACTTTCTTGGTGGCAATAGTTAGTGACTCAACCTGTACAAAGCTACAAAACATGCCAACGGTATCTGCAGATCGACACTTGCTCTGGCCTCTGCTTCTACTTTTAAAAGAAGCGATGTGCATGCTAGTGGCACAAAATGAGCAAAGTTTGTTTTATGAGGATCATATTTTAACAGACAGGTCATTTTATAGACAAGGAATACTGACGGATTACGCGAAAAGGCGTGTTTCCTAAAATCATACAAGATTAGTTTTTATTCCATCATAGTTTTCAGGTCAGAAAACCTTGTCAATGAATAAAGAACATGGAACTAAAGAGTCTGTCGTTTCCGGAATGACGATGTAAATGTCGGTGGCTAGACCGTTCGCCGAGTGCAAGTCTTTTAAGTTGACAGTACTTCGGTGACTTGCGAGTCGATGGGGAAGAAATGATGATGATTAGGACAACACAACACCCAGTCCCTGTGCGGAGAAAATCTCCGACCCAGCCGGGAATCGAACTTTTTTTTTTAGGTGGACACAACAATTTCACATACATATTAATGAGGCAAACGATGTATAAGGTGAAATGTAATAACACACAAAGAAAAAACCAACATTTATGCATATGATGGAGAGAAATTTACATCTGTATCACATGAACAAAATACATAACTTGAGAGAGGGAGAGAGAGAGAGAGAGAGAGAGAGAGAGAGAGAGAGAGAGAGAGAGAGAGCATATTAATACATGAAAGACACTACTTAAATTACATTGTTACGTTGATACACCTATTAGATACCCTTTCCATTGTAATTATAGGCGATAATGAGGAAGAGACACTGTAGGGATAGCGCTTGTACATGTTGCATATATTTTGGGACTGCAACACTTGCAGACTTTCAACTTTCACCTTGCACTTTGCTTGCTTGAGCACACGGTTTGGCACTTGTCATTGCCCTTGACTTTAGGTAGGTAGAGGGATGGGAGGAAGACATCGATGGCGACGGTGAGCTCGGATGTTGGTGATGATGGCGGCCATGGCGTGCGCGAAACGTCTCTGAAGTTGGCGTCCAGCGGGACCTGCAGGACGCTCAGGAAGTTCTGGCCGTACATGGTGCCTTGTTTGGCCCTCTTGTGTTCCTCCCACAGGCCCGTGAGGCCCCCAGGCCCTCAGGATTGATAGTCTGTTGCGCTGACCACTCAGCTACCGGGGGCGGACGGAATGACGATAAAACCAGGTGGAAGAAGACTGCCTACTGGTTTAGAGTTGTCACAAGTCTGGCTTTCTCCAGATTTGTTTTCGCATTGACCACATCAAAGGCTGTCCATTGTGGGGAGGGATTGTCTGAGATAAGCCGTGACTTGTTTCTATTGTCGGAGAAATTAGAATGATTGAAAACAACACATTAATAACGACTCTTTACTAAAAATTTACTAAATGGTGACAGTAGCGTGCGTCGTTTCGTTCAACGGACATTAAAAAAAGCCAGTGTCACGAACACTTAACCACCCTTCTGTACACGCCTTTTTTTCGCCACTTCCCGCGAAATATGGTTTTGAGACTGTTCACGTGATAAAGTCTGTAACTGGTGCCAGAGACATTTTTGCTTGGTACATTTTTATACCGCGACTAGCTTTTACCCGCGACTTCGTCCACGCATAAAAAAAGACGTAGGCGCAGGCGGCGGCTCACAAAGCTTCGGCGTCCTGACGGCACATTTGATTGTTTGCAGCAAGCGACAATCTCCTATGGTGTGTAACAGCACGTGCTTTTATGGCAAAACTGTGATAATGGATTCTACCCGGCATGTCAAAATGAAAGCTGTATCACATTTTAAGTTAGACCTGCAAAAATGCAACTGAAAATCGCATCCAATTCCGTGCATTAGTTTTTGCGTGGTGCGCGTACAGGCATACATGCAATAATTCTAAAAATATTTTTTTTTTTTGCTTCGATAGCTGTTATAAAAAACACCCTCATATTCAATTTTCTTAAATATCTCCTACGTACAGGCATTTTCAAGTCACAATTTTACTGTTGTTGTTGTTCTTGTGGTCTTCAGTGTCCTGTGCAAGCTTCTTCATCTCCCAGTACCTACTGCAACCTACATCCTTCTGAATCTGCTTAGTGTATTCATCTCTTGGTCTCCCTCTATGTTTTGTACCCTCCACGCTGCCCTCCAATACTAAATTGGTGATCCCTTGATGCCTCAGAACATGTCCTACCAACCGATCCCTTCTTCTTGTCAAGTTGTGCCACAAACTCCTCTTCTCCCCAATCATATTCAATACTTCCTCATTAGTTACGTGATCTACTCATCTAATCTTCAGCATTCTTCTGTAGCACCACATTTCAAAGGCTTCTATTCTCTTCTTGTCCAAACTATTTATCGTCCATGTTTCACTTCCATGCATGGCTACACTCCATACAAATACTTTCAGAAACGACTTCCTGACATCTAAATCTATGCTCGATGTTAACAAATTTCTCTTCTTCAGAAATGCTTTCCTTGCCATTGCCAGTCTACATTTTATATCCTCTCTACTTCGACCATCATCAGTTACTTTGTTCCCCAAATAGCAAAACTCATTTACTACTTTAAGTGTCTCATTTCCTAATCTAATTCCCTCAGCATTGCCCGACTTAATTCGACTACATTCCATTATTCTCATTTTGCTTTTGTTGATGTTCATCTCATATCCTCCCTTCAAGACACTGTCCATTCCGTTCAACTGCTCTTCCAAGTCCTTTGCTGTCACTGACAGAATTACAATGTCATCGGCGTACCTTAAAG
This sequence comes from Schistocerca serialis cubense, assembly GCF_023864345.2. Lineage (NCBI taxonomy): Eukaryota > Metazoa > Arthropoda > Insecta > Orthoptera > Acrididae > Schistocerca > Schistocerca serialis. The sequence continues at coordinate 484,798,180 of NC_064638.1, forward strand.
TTTTTATTTCTTCTCCGTGGATTTTAATACCTACTCCGAACTTTTCTTTTGTTTCCTTCACTGCTTGCTCAATATACATGGGGACTCCACAAATAGCATCGGGGATACACTGCAACCCTGTCTCACTCCCTTCCTAACCACTGCTTCCCATTCATACCCCTCAACTCTTATAACTGCCATTTGGTTTCTGTACAAATTGTAAATAGCCTTTCTCTCCCTGTATTTTACCCCAGCCACCTTCAGAATTTGAAAGAGAGTATTCCAGTCAACATTGTCAAAACATTCTCTAAGCCTACTAATGCTAGAAACGTAGGTTTCCCTTTTCTTAATCTTTCTTCTAAGATAAGTCGTAAGGTCAGTATTGCCCCACGTGTTCCAACATTTCTACAGAATCCAAAATGATCTTCCCTGAGGTCGGCTTCTACCAGTTTTTCCATTAGTCTGTAAAGAATTCGTGTCAGTATTTTGCCGCTGAGACTTATTAAACGTATAGTTCGGTAATTTTCACATCTGACAATACCTGCTTTCTTTGGGATTGGAATTATTATATTCTTCTTGAAGTCTGAGGGTATTTCGCCTGTCTCATACATCTTGCTCACCAGATGCTAGAGCTTTGTCAGGACTGGCTCTCCCAAGGTTGTCAGTAGCTCTAATGGAATGTTGTTTACTCCTGGAGCCTTGTTACTAGCCAGGTCTATCAGCGCTCTGTCAAACTCTTCACGCAGTATCATATCTCCCATTTCATCTACATCTACACTCTCTTCAATTTTTCAGAATATTGTCCTCAAGTGCATCGCCCTTGTATAGACCCTCTATATACTCCTTCCACCTTTCTGCTTTCCCTTCTTTGCTTAGAACTGGGTTTCCATCTGAGCTCTTGATATTCATACAAGTGGCTCTCTTTTCTCCAAAGGTCTCTTTAATTTCCCTGTAGGCAGTATCTATCTTACCCTTAGTGAGATAAGCCTCTACATCCTTACATTTGTCCTCTAGCCATGCCTGCTTAGCCATTTTGCACTTCCTGTCGATCTCATTTTTGAAACGTTTGTATTTCTTTTTGCCCTCTTCATTTACTGCATTTTTATATTTTCTCCTTTCATCAATTAAATTCAATATTTCTTCTGTTACCCAAGGATTTCGACTAGCCCTCGTCTTTGTACCTACCTGATCCTCTGCTGCCTTCACTATTTCATCCCTCAAAGATACCCATTCTTCTTCTACTGTATAGTATTTCCTCCCCCCATTCCAGTCAATTGTTCCCTTATGCTCCCCCTGAAACTCTGTACAACCTCTGGTTCTTTCAGTTTATCCAGGATTGGAATCCAACAGATTTTCAAAGCATCAATATGAAAATTTACCTGCATCAATAAAATTCGATTACGGAACTAAAATTTTCCATAGTAGACTACTTTTTCCGTGTGATGGATGGTAAAAGAAAGGGTCCAAAAATTAGATAATAAACCCCATTTTTCATTCAAGGCATGGTGAATTTATGCTTGCATATGCTATTTCTTTCCAGCAAGTACTTTGATCTAGAATATGTCGTTCCAAGATAGTGATTTTGCGTGGGAAAGTTTATTGAATGGTTGTAGACTTCCAGGGAATGAAGAAATTGTGGAAATTTCTTATTATGTAGAGAAAAGAATGCTCTTTCAAATGGTTCTTAATAAAGGATTGATTAGGCATCTCTTTTGAGATACAGCGGTTTAGATGTTACTTATTTTTGCTTCAAAATGTTTTTGCTGAATTGTACCCCGTATATAAAAGTACGAACAAACTTGTAAGATTTATAAATAAGCTGCTAGCCAACAAGGTCACAAAAGTAGAGCTTCCTAAACAACCTACACGAAGAAATTAAGATTCTTAAACTCTGGAGTAGTTAAGTCATGCCAAAATTTATTGACAATGTTGAGTGCCCCTAGGAGCAAAAGTAGAGGATCAAATGGCGTAAAATTACCAAATGTGCAAAATACAAGCTGTTCAATCATCTTGCAACATTTTGTAGGTTTATCACAAGTAATCACTGAAGTCTAAAACTTGTTCAAGAATTCTACAATGTCACTGCAATATTTTGTCACTTTTCAGTTAAAGAGACTCTTACCCTCAAGGTATTCACATTTGTGAGCTAGAAAATTGTGTATTTTTCATTCAGGTCCACAAGTCTTCCCAGTACATCAAACAAGATCTGAGATGGGTTATGTGGTGTAACATTTCTAAAATTAGGCCACTTGAATAGCCCTATTGTTATTTGTATGCAGTTATTACTTTTAATTTTCTGGCTTGCTTCTTTTTCCACCTTTCTTTTACTTTGCTCTCTCTTTTCCTTCCATCTTCATGGAGTGGAAATTATAACCAGGCTCTAAATTTATAATGAAGTGTCTTATGATCCTTGAGCCAGTTTTTAATGTTGCACTTTATCTTGTTCCCTGTAAAAAAAATGCACTTTCAAAGTTATCTTATGTCGTGTACTGCAGATTAATTTTATTTATTTATTTATTTTATTTATTGCAATATGTATTCAGTAGATCCATTTTAGCATGGTAACGTATGGTTGTGGAACGAGTTAAAACATTTACTTCATTATAATATTTGTTTCCGTCAAGACAATAAAAAAAGATTGAGAATACAAATCGAAAATAATATAGTAACACAATGAGTTAGTTTTAATTACACTCACAAACAGAGGTCAAGATACTATTTTCAGGTCTTATCTAAACAATTTTTTGCAGCATAAAATGACCATCTCCTTGACTTACAGATCACCAAATTAACCTAGTTAAAGCAGCAAGATATATTGAATCAGGAATACATAATAATATATGGTAAATACTCTTAGCTGTCTCTGCTATAGAATTCTTTCAGAGAATAGAAAGCTTTTTCAAGCAAGAATTCCTTTAGCTTACTTTTAAATAGTATATTATTACCTCTTAGACACTTAATATTTCTTGGAAGTGTTTTGAAGATTTTTACACTTATGTATTTTACACCTTTTTGCACCAGAGACAAATTTTTCGGGTCATGGTGTATGTCACATTTCCTTCTTGTGTTATGGTGGTGGTATGTTTCAGTTGTTTCATACTGAGAAGGATTGCAAATGTCATGACTGAAAAGAGATATTGTGAAGTAGTGGTTAGTTTTCCTATTTGCTTAAAAAGGTTGTGACTTGAGGTTAGTGTAGACACTCCACAAGAATTCGGACAACCTTTTTCTGATTTGCAAAGACTTTTTTTGACAATGGTGAATTCCCTCAGAAATTTATTCCATAACACATAAGTGACTGGAAGCAGCCAGAGTATTTTGAGACATTGATGTCTCCAATTTGGTAATTAACTGGATGGCAAATGTTGCTGAACTAAGTCTTTTCAGAGTTTGCTGGATGTGGTGTTCCCCATTCAGCCTGTTATCTATAAGTACACCCAATAATTTCAAATGATCTACCCTCTGTATCTGCTGGCTCTCATGTACAACGTTTACTCCTGTGGGCTTTTGTGTCCAGAATCTAAATGAATGTAAGCGGTTTTGCTGAGGTTTATTTATAGAGAATTTACTGTGAACCATTAAGGGCATCCTCAAGTAATTGTTTGGCATTTAATTCCTAGGTCCGTGGATGTCTTATTGTCTATCACAATATTTGTGTCATATGCAAACATGAAGTTGCTTGCGTTGTTTGAGGACGAAGGTGGTGGTTGTTGTGGTCTTCAGTCCTGAGACTGGTTTGATGCAGCTTTCCATGCTATTCTATCCTGTGCAAGCTTCTTCATCTCCCAGTACTTACTGCAACCTACATCCTTCCAAATCTGCTTAGTGTATGCATCTCTTGGTCTCCCTCTATGATTTTTACCCTCCACGCTGCCCTCCAATGCTAAATTGGTGATCCCTTGATGCCTCAGAACATGTCCTACCAACCGGTCCCGTCTTCTTGTCAAGCTGCGCCACAAACTCCTCTTCTCCCCAATTCTATTCAATACCTCCTAATTAGTTATGTGATCTATCCATCTAATCTTCAGCATTCTTCTGTAGCACCACATTTTGAAAGCTTCTATTCTCTTCTTGTCCAAACTATTTATCGTCCATGTTTCACTTCCGTACATGGCTACACTCCATACAAATACTTACAGAAAAGATTTCCTGATACTTAAATATATGCTCGATGTTAACAAATTTCTCTTCTTCAGACACTCTTTCCTTGCCATTGCCAGTCTACATTTTATATCCTCTCTACTTCGACCATCATCAGTTATTTTGTTCCCCAAATAGCAAAACTCATTTACTACTTAAGCGTCTCATTTCCTAATCTAATTCCCTCAGCATCACCTGACTTAATTCGGCTAGATTCCATTATCCTCGTTTTTCTTTTGTTGATGTTCATCTTATATCCTTCTTTCAAGACACTGTCCATTCCGTTCAACTGCTCTTCCAGGTCCTTTACTGTCTCTGACAGAATTACAATGTCATCGGCGAACCTCAAAGTTTTTATTTCTTCTCCATGGATTTTAATATCTACTCCGAACTTTTCTTTTGTTTCCTTTACTGGTTGCTAAATATACAGATTGAATAACATCAACATCGGGGACAGGCTACAACCCTGTCTCACTCCCTTCCCAACCACTGCTTCCCTTTCATGCCCCTCGACTCTTATAACTGCCATCTGGTTCCTGTACAAATTGTAAATAGCCTTTCACGCCCTGTTTCTTACCCCTGCCACCTTTAGAATTTTAAAGAGAGTATTCCAGTCAACATTGTCAAAACATTCTCTAAGTCTACTAATTCTAGAAACGTAGGTTCCCCTTTCCTTAATCTTTCTTCTAAGATAAGTCGTAAGGTCAGTATTGCCTCATGTGTTCCAATATTTGTACAGAATCCAAACTGATCTTCCTCGAGGTCGGCTTCTACTAGTTTTTCCATTCGTCTTTAAAGAATTCGCGTTAGTATTTTGCAGCTGTGACTTATTAAACCGATAGTTCGTCAATTTCCACGTCTGTCAATACCTGCTTTCTTTGGGATTGGAATTATTATATTCTTCTTGAAGTCTGAGGGTATTTTGCCCGTATCATACATCTTGCTCACCAGATGGTAGAGTTTTGTCAGGGCTGGCTCTCCCAAAGCTATGAGTAGTTCTAATGGAATGTTGTCTACTCCCAGGGCCTTGTTTCGCTCAGTTCTTTCAGTGCTCTGTCAAACTCTTCATGCAGTATCGTATCTCCCATTTCATCTTCAACTACATCCTCTTCCATTTCCATAATATTGTCCTCAAGTACATCGCCTTTGTATAGACCCTCTATATACCCCTTCCACCTTTCTGCTTTCCCTTCTTTGCTTAGTACTGGGTTTCCATGTGAGCTCTTGATATTCATACAAGTGGTTCTCTTTTCTCCAAGGTCTCTTTAATTTTCCTCTAGGCAGTATCTATTTTACCCCTAGTGAGATAAGCCTCTACATCCTTAAATTTGTCCTCTAGCCATCCCTGCTTAGCCATTTTGCACTTCCTGTCGATCTCATTTTTTGAGACCTTTGTATTCCTTTCTGCGTGCTTCATTTGCTGCATTTTTATATTTTCTCCTTTCATCAATTAAATTCAATATTTCTTCTGTTACCCAAGGATTTCTACTAGCCCTTGTCTTTTTACCTACTTGATCCTCTGCTACCTTCACTACTTCATCCATCAGAGCTACCCATTCTTCTTCTACTGTATAGTATTTCTTTCCCCCATTCGTGTCAGTTGTTCCCTTATGCTCTCCCTGAAACTCTGTACATCCTCTGGTTTAGTCAGTTATCCAGGTCCCATCTCCTCAAATTCCCACCTTTTCTCAGTTTCTTCAGTTTTAATCTACAGTTCATAGCCAATAGATTGTGGTCAGAGTCCACATCTGCCCCTGGAAATGTTTTACAATTTAAAACCTGGTTCCTAAATCTCTGTCTTACCATTATATAATCTATCTGATACCTTCTAGTATCTCCAGGATTCTTCCATGTATACAACCTTCTTTTAGGATTGTTGAACCAAGTCTTAGCTATGATTAAGTTATGCTCTGTGCAAAATTTTACCAGACGGCTTCCTCTTTCATTTCTTGGCCCCAATCCATATTCACCTACTATGTTTCCTTCTCTCTTTTTTCCTACTATCGAATTCCGGTCACCCATGACTATTAAATTTTCGTCTCCCTTCACTACCTGAATAATTTCTTTTATCTCATCATACATTTCATCAAGTTCTTCGTCATCTGCAGAGCTAGTTGGTCTATAAACATGTACTACTGTAGTAGATGTTGGCTTTGTGTCTGTCTTGGCCACAATAATGCGTTCACGACGTTGTTTTAGTAACTTACCCACACTCCTATTTTTTAATTCATTATTAACTGTTCTTCTTCATTACCTCTATTTGATTTTGTATTTATAACCCTGTATTCACCTGACCAAATGTCTTGTTCCTCCTGCTACCGAACTTCACTAATTCCCACTATATCTAACTTTAACCTATCCATTTCCCTTTTTAAATTTTCTAACCTACCTGCCTGATTAAAGGATCCAACATTCCATGCTCCGATCAGTAGAACGCCAGTTCTCTTTCTCCTGATGACAATGTCCTCCTGAGTAGTCCTCACCCAGAGATCTGAATGGGGGACTATTTTACCTCTGGAATATTTTACCCAAGAGGACGCCATCATCATTTAATCACACAGTAAAGCTGTTTGCCCTCGGGAATAATTACGGCCGTAGTTTCCCCTTGCTTTCAGCCGTTCTCAGTACCAGAACAGCAAGGCCATTTTGCTTAGTGTTACAAGGCCAGATCAGTCAGTCATGCAGACTGTTGCCCCTGAAACTACTGAAAAGGCTGCTGCCCCTCTTCAGGAACCACACGTTTGTCTGGCCTCTCAACAGATACCCCTCCGTTGTGATTGCACCTATGGTACGGCTGTGTGATTGAGGCACACAATCCTCCCCACCAACGGCAAGCTCCATGGTTTATAGGGGGGGGGGGGGGGGGACAGTTTTACTATATGTGTAAATTCACAATGTAGTGGAAACAATTGAGCCTATCATTCAAAGAGTACCGGCTTATATGCAGCAAAGCTATGTCCAATATTGAATGATTTTCGCTGCTAATGTCTTGAGTAGCTGGGTGGACGTCACTCCAGGTCACCATTCTTTGTAAAATAGTTAGAGGTACCGTTAAGGGAATTATTCATTTGAATCATAAAGCTTACAATATTACTATGAAGTACTGATTCAACACTACGGATTTGTAAATTGAAAATTTTTAACCTTTCATTAAAATAATTGTTTAACAAGTTAGCTGTGTTCGTGCTTTACCATTAGGAGGATACAATGGGGTGGGGTACTGCAACATCACAGACGGCCAAAGCTGCACACTATCAAAATTATTGCTCAAATTTTGACGCAAAATCGATTGCAGGCTGTTATTTCACCAGTGTTCTGTTTTCCTCTGTAGAATATGATTTCAAGTTGATGGCGTTCCATTGTGGTATTAAAAACTCTAAGTATATACCAGTACTAAGGGTGAACAAATTCTGAGTGCAAAATAAATGTTTACTGTATTCATCTAAATAAAAGGTACAGTGTTTTATGGTGATATCTAACACAATATCTGATTCCTACATAGTTACATACCAAGCAGCAACATACTTTTTTATTGTTTAATCTTAGAGGTATAGATGAATAAACAAGGACCTTAACTTATGCTTCAGCCGCACACAGTGGCTGGGTGGTTTTGGGAGCCATGTCATGCATTGTGCGGCCCTTCCTTCCACAGGTTTGAGTCCTCCCTCAGGCATGGATGTGTGTGTTGTTCTTAGCATAAGTTAGTTTAAGTAGTGTGTAAGTCTAGTGATTGATGACATCAGCAGTTTCGTCCCTTATGCATCAGTGGTTCCTTTTTTTCAGTCAGCAACTTTGGAATCACTATATAAAATCGATGTCACCCGCTTAACAATCTTCTACTTTGTAAAAGAAGTTGACGATAGGACTCCAAGCACTGATTATTAGTTGCCTTTACCTCTCGCGACTTGTGTCGTCTGCACTACCACTGGGAGATCTATACACATACAAAATGATTAATTTCTTGGTGTGGTGATATCAAGCCAATAATTCAATAGCTGATATTTCAAAGTGTTTCTCTTCACTTACAGTACTGAGGTCATGTCTTGATTTGAACTGTGTTCCTTTTCTAATATAAATGCATGATCCTCCACCCCTTGAAGTAGTTCTGGAGTAAGAGTTTGCCTTTTCATACAATGATAATGCTACATGTTGGATTTCTGAGTATCTACACCAGTGCTCAGTAATACAAACTACTGTGCAGTTCAAAGACAGGAGCTCAACTTCTAATAGTTGTATTTTATTTTTTATTGATTGCATGTTTTGGTGGAGGATTGTTAAGTCTGTGTAATGCCCCATGTTACTTTTTCCAATGATTTGTTTTTCTTTGTGACATCTGGTACATGTGATGTTTGACGTGTTAAAATCTGTCTTGTGAGTGATTATTTGAGTATTTGTTAAAATGCTTGAGATACTCTTTAGGCAGGGGAACCTATTGTCGGGGTTTATCCTAAAAAAGACCTACTTTTCCTACCCATGACAAAAGGTATTTGACCATGTGTGGCCCGAGATCCACCTCCTATAGTTTCATAAATCAGCTGCACAAATATTCCCTTCCCAGTCCTGTTTAAGTGTAGGCTATGACTAGTGAAACCCCATCTGTTGATAATCCCAACATGCACTAGAGAAATATGAGGAAAGTTGGCTGTCCTCAGAGCCATCCCTAACCCCACATTGATTCGCCTCACAGCTCCATCAAGGTGTGGTTGATCATGACGCTGGAACAGCTCAACAAAGTGTACATTAGTGCCATGAGTCAGGGAAGCTATCTTATCCAGGTCACCACCTATGTCATATGCACCATCCCTGTCAAGACTGTTTCCTGCCCCACCCACTATCACTACATGGTTCTCTTTTGTAAAGTCCTTACATAAAGACCCTAGGCTCGCTATCACATGACTTAGCCCTCCAGTTGGCTTGAAGATACTGGTGGCCTGGTAGCTGCCCCTAAACTTTCCTGTAAACAAGGGCCTACATCTCGCCCATGGCTACTACGTAGCAGCAGCACTTTCTTCTTCCTAACACTTTGTACATTCCTAGGCTTCTTGGCCTCGGCTGAAGTGTGCTGCACATTTCCTGCTCCTCGTTCTGCCTGAGGCTCTTCTCCACTTAACTCTGTAAGTGGTAGATACCTGTTTTTTGTGTTGATGATGAAACTGTCAGATCGCGTTCTCTTTCATCCTATCCTCTTACCAGCTGTTAGTACCCAACCACCCTCCTCCCCCCTATCTCTCTTGATCCTTATGAGTTGCTTCCTCCAATTGGGCCTGAAGGGCACAAATTTTTCTTTCCTGTTCCCCAATCAAAATGATCCCACTGCATACTCTCCAATTACAGGAGAAAGCCTCTTCTGTTCTCCCAACATTCTCCCCACTGCTCCCCCCCCACCCCCCAGTGAAAATATTTCCAACAAGATTGGCAACAAATCCATCTACTCACTACCCTATAACAGCTCCCACATTTCTAACTCATGGTCAGTTTTGGAAGAATAATTAAGTTTAAAGAATATTTTAAATTTGTTAAGGAGGCGAGATTGGCTGTGTGTAAACAAAAAACGACACAAAGGTCTTATCCGCGGTGGTTGTTTTTTGCACCGATTTAGAGATATAACGAGAGAAGAATGAACTTGTAATTAATTTGCTTTTAGACAATTTACGTTTTCAGGCGTATTTGGTCAGGTTTTTAAACGTTTATAACTCGGAAAATTTAGGCCTAAATCGCGTCTATCTAACTAGTAAACAATACGAAATGTGTTAGTTAAATACGATTTAGAAACGTTTAATTATACTTTTATTGCGACAGTAGACACTGATGAAATTTGTAGCAGTCTTTTTTAAACGAATTTTTCACTACAAAGAAAACTTGAATAGAATTTCTTATGTTTACTTGATTTCAATTCTTTTTCTCTCAGTGCTTACATCGTTAATAAATCCACACTTTTGAAGTTCTCTTTTGTACAGCGACTCTGATTGTTTGTCTTCTTTTATATATGGGCAACTTCCTTTAAAATTATCAGTCAACAGGGTTTCAAAAAAAAAGTGTCAATTCATTGGCACCTGCATTTGTTATTCGATTTCCTTGAATTCAGTTTATTTATCAACTCATTGTCTTCTGTGGAAGAATTTCAGTTTTTGTAATCAGTAAAATGTGGTTGGTAGCAATTGCTAACTTACATTTATATTATTTTTACAAATAAAGCCTTGTAAATGGTCAGCAAGTAACCACATTATTCGTTCAACTTCATTACCATTAATCATATAAATGATTCATGGTACATTAAACTAACTTGGTATAGTGTTGAATAATTAATTGGTCGTTTAGTTCTTCCAAGTTTAGTCCAAATTCTATTTAGTTAAGATTTTATCTGATCCATAGGTTCTTATGATTATAAATGCATAGTCTGACAGCGTCAAATTCTGTCTTGTTTACTCTAAAATTACGTATTATTTTACTCAGGAATACTGTGGTGGTGGGTGAAGGACTAGTGGTTAACTCTTGATATCGTAACAGAAAATAAGGTGTCATTTGAGTGACGCTGTTGAACTCTAGATCATTTTTAAATACAAATTCTTCAGCACTTCTGTTTGGAGTCACATCTGAAACCCGCTTACCTGGGAACACTGGCTCACACAGCATGACAGCACCATTACGTAAAGATAACATTTGTCAACAGCAGGTAGTTCTTGCCTCTTGGATATCTTTGTCACATGTTTTGTATTTGTGTCATTCAAAACATCTATGAGTGTGTTCGAATTGTTTGTGTTGAACAAATGTTTCAAAATTAAAGGATTGCCAAGTTGTCGCAAGTTAAAATTTCTTTCATTAAGTTCTGTGAAAAATGTGCACAATTAAATAAGAAATTTGTGATTCGACCGCTAGTTATTATGGCCAACAGATTAAGTAACAACCCATTCGTTGCACTTTTCGGTTCTGTAGAAGCTGCAGAAAGATATATAAGTTTAAGAGAGAGTGGATTGTTGAGGCTATTAGAGTACCGACCGAGAGCTGAGAGGAAAGTAGTTGCCAACGAAAACAGAGGCGTTTCAAATGATCGACGACTACAAGTAGAAACAGAGAGACCTGTATTCAATGAGGAAAATAGCCCTCGTGACATGACCAAAGGAATAGAAACATGTATTACGGATTGCTCTTCCCGGATAACAGAAGAACTTAAGAAAACTGGCATTGCAAGATTGACAGAGGAAATTTTTGGCTTTACTGTGAATAAAGTTGTAGATGAAGGAAAAGGTCTTATTTTTCTTGAAGATCTTGCGTCAGAAATTGCCCCCAAAAATTGGATTGATATGGAAGTGTTGGAACAGGCATTATTCCAGAGGCTTTTGTTGGAGGAACCCAGTACATATTTGCTGAATAAAACTGTTAATCGGCTTGAGAGAAGTGTCAATCATGTGACTGAGAAAGAAGTTATTTCATATTTATTTGAATGTTATAAAAGGCTTTGTAGTCCATTAATTCCAAAGGATGTGAAAGAAGAAGAAATTGAGGAAGTTAAAAACCTGATTTTGAGAAATGCTGCAACGGCTCTTAGGCAACCTGCCCTGTTTGAAGCCCAGGAACTACATCTCCAGATTATTAACCTGTTCAGGGATACAAGCGCTCCACCTGAAGACTTCATTAATTTTTTCAGTGGCATTTCAGAACAATTTGTAAAGGATGAAAGTGAACCTATAAATGCTCTTCTGGAAGCTTTTGCACCTACTCTCGATTTTATACAAGATGATGTAGCACAAAGCAATATTATTACCTTTAATCAATGTTATTTACATATTTTACAGACATTTTCTGTGAGTCCTGAGTTAGGTGCAGTACTTTTGTTGCATAGTACCCCAAAAGAGACAAGCCGTGGTAGGTTATATGCTGATACTCTGATTGGTAGTATTTTATCATTATCTTGTTTACCAAAAACTCCGAATGGGCCATATGAATTTTTCCAGGATCCTTTACAATCTCCAGATATAGAAGGAGCAAATATATGGCCAGCATTATCATTCATTTGTGAAAATATGCACAAAATATTCTATAATCTCTTGAAATCGTCAACTCAGTTGAAACATGAGACTTTATCTTGGTTGGCAAACTGTCTGCACTCAAATTCAGCTCGAGGAAAACTATGGACTGCTCACAACTTAGGCCTTGGCGCACCAGCTTGTGTTTCAGATGGCTTCATGCTTAATCTTGGCTGTGTTTTATTGCATTTGTGTCAACCAATCTGTTCAAACCTGAATGATCTAAAAGTAAATCGCATTGACCCTACCTATTGTGCTGTAAAAGTCAAAGATGATGCTGAGGCCCATTACAGAGGTGTGCACATGAAAGGACTTGATTCAGAGACATGCCTTATACCTATTGCAGAAGATGAACAGAGGCCTACTGCAGAAAAATATAGTTTTGTCACAGAATGTTTTTTTATGGCACATCGAGCATTAGATTTGGGATTCAGGGTTGCTCTGGAACGTCTTATGCAATTATATCGTGAAGTAACTCAAATACAAAGAGTTTTTGTGGAAGTACAAGAACAAGGAAGCTTCCAGTCAGAAGTAGTACAGACAATACGACAACGCTTGGAAAGAGAAATGACGAGGCAAGTGCTGCTATAAATTCATATTTTTGGGATCCTATGAAAAGGAATACATATTTCTGTGAAAATTACAGTGTGTTTGTGCAATCTTTTGTAGTTACTTCAGAATGTCTTATCCATAAGCTGCTATGTAGACAACAGGACCAATAAAATACAATCTACACACACTTGGATGATATCGCAGTACATTTCACTCTTCACCTCATTTGCTTACACTGCTGCTTTTAAGTTACCATATTTATATAGTTCTCCTGTTTCATTGGATACAAGCCACTGCACTAACAATTGTGAAGTATTGTACATTTTCTTTCCATTTTGTCTATTGTCCCAATCATAATAGATATATTTAAATTAAGTACAATTGAAATGTTCAATGTTTTAAGGAAAAAAACTCTAAATGTGTCATTAAATGTGAAAATTTCGTAGCAATTCTGATGAAGATTACAGACAAAAGCGGTAAATGAAAGGCTTTCAAAGGATATGTGAGAATGAGCTGCATGTCTTTCCACTCACTAGGCCAGTTCCATGTGAACTTTCAAGTCTTGCATACAATTGTCCTACATACAATTCAAAGTTTAAAAGAGAATTAACTCTTCTGCAAGTGTTATGTGCACACAATTTATCAGGGTTAAACCTTTGTTAGCCTCTGAGTCCTTGCTATCAGTTTGCCTCTGCCCTCATGCCTTCCCCCAATCCATATTCTCCTACTATGTTTCCTTCTCTCCCTTTTCCTACTCTCTAATTCCAGTCACCCATGACTATTAAATTTTAGTCTCCCTTCGCTACCTGAATAATTTCTTTTATCTCATCATACATTTCGTCAATTTTTTTATCATCTGCAGAGCTAGTTGGCATATAAACTTGTACTACTGATGTAGCCGTGGGCTTTGTGTCTATCAAGGCTGTTTTGGTTAGTGTTACAAGTCCAGATCAGTCAATTATCCAGACTGTTGCCCCTGCAACTACTGAAAAGTCTGCTGCCCCTCTTCAGGAACCACACGTTTGTCCGGTCTCTCAACAGATACCCCTTTGTTGTGGTTGCACCTACGGTACAGCCATCTGTATCGCTGAGGCACGCAAGCCTCCCCACCAACTCCAAGGTCCATGGTTCATGGGGGGAGGACAAAGGTAGTTCATTGATATATATGAGAAATAGCAGGGGACCAATAGAAGAACCTTGTGGAACCCCATAATTTACCGTTCCCCAGCCGGGCTCTACTGCTTCTACCTGTGTATTATTATAGTCTAACACTATTTTCTGTTGTCTGCCTTGTAGATAGGATTTGAGCCAGTTGCCCATTTATCCTCAGAGTCCATAGTGGCACACTTTCTCTATAAGTATTCTGTGATTTGACACAGTAGAAGGCCTTAGACAGATCGCAAAATAAGCTCACAGGCAATGTCTTCTTGGCAAGGCATTCCAAAACGATACTGTAAATGAAACTATAGCTTCAGTTGTGGAGAGGCCTTCTCTGAATCCAACCCGGTTTTTACTAATTATTGCAAGGTTTTCTGGGTACATATTAATTTGTCAAGGACTTTAGAAAATGTAGTCAAAAGAGAGATAGGATGATAGTTTGTAACATCTGAGACATCGCCTTTTTTGTAGAGGGGCTTTACAATAGCACACTTCGTCCCGTCAGGGAAGGTACCTTGTTTCAGAGAGGCATTGAATATATGAGCTAGGACTTCACTGAACTGATTGCAGCAGGTTTTTAGCAGTTTGCTGGAGATGTCGTCGACACAAGTTGAATTTTTCCTTTTTAAAGAATTGATGGTTTTTCTTACTTCCTTTGCTGTTATAGGGGCTGTACCTATCTGCTCTGTGGAGTTTGGAAAATGGCCTTTCAGTATTTTTAAGGTCTCTTCTAAGGAGCATTTGAGTCCTGTTTTCTCAGCAATACTTAAAAAGTGCTCATTAAAATTTTTTGCCACAATGTCTTGGTTTTGTACTTGTCTACTTTCATTACTGAGAACAATGTTTTGGGACCTGAGGCAATTTCCACCAGTCTCACTCCTTGTCACTTCCCATACTGTTTTGATTTTGTTACTAGATTTATTAATTTTGAGCATAGATACAAACTTTTTGACTTCTGAATAACTTTACTTAGTATTTTACAGTATTTTTTATAGTGATTTAGCTGGTTGTGGTTGTTTGAATTTTTTGTGTTGATGTACAGTTCTCGTTTGCTTTTGTATGAAATCTTAATACCTTTTTTTTAAAAGGTAGGCCTAATTTCAAATATCGGCGCTGGTGCCACTTCATTGCTGAATAGATTGTATTTTTGTATTTTTAATTGACATTTTCTAAATTATACACAGATCTCCAGTCTGTGGATCGGAGATGTGATTTAAAAGTCTGAATAGTTTCATCATTAATTGTCCTTGCTATTTTCCAATTGGGGCCACTATCATTCTCATAGATACTTGCACTTTTTGCAGTCTTTTAGTTGGCAGTTGTTGTATCAGGTGTCAGAGTCATGTGTTTTCTGTCTAGTAGTGTGTGTGTGTGTGGGGGGGGGGGGGGGGCATATGTGCCATCTAGGGGACTACCGAAAGTTGTGATTCTGTCTGTGTGTTCTGACCTGGCATATCATCAGGATGGTGGGCATCCCTGTTTCAAGTGTATATTATGGTGACCATGACACTGCTCATTACATCTGAAAAGAAACATAAATAACACATACAATATTTAATTCCAGCAATAAAGTAATCGCAGGAAGTTGTGGGTGTTAGATGGGGACAAATTAAATATGTGACAATCAGGATAATGACACATTCAAGACAAATATTAATCCAAAACTCAAGCACAAAAAATTATCAACTTTCAGCACAGCTATAAAATGCAGACATGAAAACCGCTTGCATAGTAAATTTCAGTTCACCTATATAGCTCAGACGAATTGCCACACAACTCGAAAACCCAGTATCACAAATTTCACTAGAACTATGTAGCTCAAATGAAGCCCTCAATGCAAGGAACCCATAAACAGCTTGAAAACCCAGTACTGCAAATTTCACTTGATTGCCAACACACTCAAACTGTCAAAGCCGTTATACAA
This sequence comes from Schistocerca serialis cubense, assembly GCF_023864345.2. Classification (NCBI taxonomy): domain Eukaryota; kingdom Metazoa; phylum Arthropoda; class Insecta; order Orthoptera; family Acrididae; genus Schistocerca; species Schistocerca serialis. Next base: position 484,813,957 of record NC_064638.1, read on the forward strand.
ACCTCCACTTGCTCAATTTATGTAAAACTAAGTCTCACTTACATAACTGATATTAAAAATTAAGTGGACCAGCAATGGTAAACCAATATCGACGATACCTACTAGCCAAAATCCGACACAGTTACAAAAGACCAACAAGAAAACCCCCGAAATTCATCGAACCTTTGCATCATCATCATCATCATCATCAATTTCAGTACATATCTTAACTCACTGCAACAAGAAATGACTTGCTTTGAGATTACTCTGTTATATCTCTTGCTGACAAAAAAAAAAAAATTAATAAATTTCCGACTGTAAGAAGCACACAGCACTAATAACACCAAACACAAGCACAAAGCCATCACCCACAATACACAAAATCAAAGTAACTAACTAGCAAACCCATATAAATTCTTCCATGGACAACCTCTGACCTGTACGTTGTATCTCAATGGACATCCATTTATGTTTGGCCTGATAAAACAAACATTGGAAAATACGGTATAGAATAATGTCAATATTATGAAAGGGGTAGATTGCTACACAGATTATAAAGGAGGCATTGAGTCACAGACAGGCACAACAAAAAGACTGCTAAACATGTGAGCTTTTGGCTAAAAGGCCTTCATTTTCTACATTAGAGGAAGACCTTTTGGCCAAAAGCTCACGTGTATAACAGCCTTTTTGTTGTGCCAATCTGCAATTCAACTTCTCTGTATGAAGAGTAACAGTCTATCCTTTTCATGGTACTGTCATTACCGTAATAAAAGTTAGTCCATAAACGGCAGTCTGGCTAGTTTTCGTCCATACATTCTGTGGGTTTATGAATCTGTTTGGTATTCATTTCTTTGTTAAAGAATGGTAGAATTTTTTTACTATGCATTTTTCTCATAGCTCCTATATTTGTTCCAGTGCATTACTAAAACTTGTACTCAATTTCTGAAATTTCAGTGGTGTTTTACTAAGGACTGCAAATGTTGAAGAATCTGTCTTTTTTGTTTTGTATATCATAGTTGCATTGGTTAGTTACATGTTATATGGATCATTTTGCACAATAGATTGTAATGATGTGGAACGAGTCATTTTACATTCGCATTGGAAATTAATTTGTACATTTGATTACAATCTGAACATTTCTAAGTTTTTTCCATTAAAAGGAGAAAAAATAAATGCAGACGTGAGTTTGTAACTCCTACACATCACCTTTTACATAATATGATAATACTGAATAGAAAGAGTTGTCAAGGAGAAACTTTCTCAGTTTGTTATCAGATTTTACTTTTCTGTGTGTAAGACATTTTATATCACTGGGAAAATGGTCAAACATTTTTGTTGCAGCATTGTGTATCCCTTTTGTACTAAAGACAACTTTAATGTGGAGTAAAGAAAGTCGTTCTTCCTTCTGGTACTGTAATTATCTACCTCATTGTTCCTTTTGAAATGTAGTGGATTATTTGCAACAAACTTCATGAGGGAATAAATATACTGTGAAGCAATAGTTGGAATGCCCAACTCCTTAAACAGATGTCTACAAGATGATAGTGAGTGCCACATATTACTCTTACATCACGTTTTTGTGCAATGAAGACTTTCTTAAAGCCGAGTTACTCCAGAACGTTATTCCGTATGACATTATTGACTGAAAATATGTCAACTTACTGATTTGCCTCTCCCCAAGATTTGCAATGATTGTAAGTGCAAATGTGGCTGAACTAAGTTGTTTTAAGAGTTTCAAAATGTGTTTTTTTTTCCAATTTAAATTCTCATCAATATGGGTCCCTAAGAATTCTGAAGTTTCCAAACTGTTTACTAATTCCTTGCCATATGTTACACTTATCATTGGTGTAGTACCTCTAGTCGCGCGGGAATGAATATGTTGTGTCTTTTTAAAACTGAGTCTGAGACCATTCACAGAAATCCAACTAATGATACTTTTAAGAACTTTGTTTACCATTTCTCCGGTTTCTGTACATACACGTGGATTGGTTGCAATGCTAGTGTCATATGCATAAACAACTAATTCTGCTTGTTATATACTAGACAGAAGTTCATTAACAAATATGAGGAACAGTAGAGGAACTAAGACTGAACCTTGGGGAATCCCATATGTGATTTCTCCTCAGTCAGAATTATGTCCCTGTACTATATTGCTTGAATTACTGAGTACAACTTACTGCTTTCTTTTGTATGGCTATACCATCAATCCCATAAAAGTAAATTGATCTAGGTGAATACTGTGATTCACATAGCCAAATGCCTTAGAGAGTTTGTAGAAAATACCAAGTGGCACTATTTTATTATTTAACACTTGTAGAATGTAGTGAGTGAATGTGTAAATGGCATTATCAGGAGAATAACCCTTCTGAAACCCAAACTGTGGTTTGCTAAGGATACTATTGTTGCTAAGGTGAGATACTATTCCAGAATGCATCACCTTAAAAATGTTAGAAAATGATGTCAGCAGCCGGCCGGGGTGGCCGAACGGTTCTATGCACTACAGTCTGAAACCGTGCAACCGCTATGGTCACAGGTTCAAATCCTGCTTCGTTCATGGATGTGTGTGATGTCCTTAGGTTAGTTAGGTTTAAGTAGTTCGAAGTTCTAGGGGACTGATGACATCAGAAGTTAAGTCCCAGTAGTGAAACATGTTGGTAGTTGTTGACATCTCTCTTATCACCTTTCTTAGAGAGTAATTTAACAATGGCATATTTCAGTTTGTCTGGAAAAATGCCTTGAGTTAGTGATGCATTACATGTCTCAGATAAGACTGAGCTTATTATATGGGAACAAATTTTTGGTTCTCTATTGGAAACACCCTCAGAACCAGATAAACTTTTATTTTTGAGAGAATGTGTTGTTTTCTTAATTTCAGAAGGAGAAGCTGATGACACACTCATATGATTGAATTTTGTGACAAGTACATTTTCAATATATTGCTGTGATTTTGCTCTTGAACTGTTTTCCCTATGCTTTGTACTATATTTAATAAATGGTTATTAAATACATTTGCTACCTGTGACTCATTATTTATAGTCCTTCCATTCAATTTAATAATGATGATATCTTGTTCTGTGGCTGATCGTCCTGTCTCTCATTTCACTACATGCCATATAGTCTTAAGTGTTGTCGGAAGTACTGATATTATGTGCACTTTCCTTTGTTTTTGAGTAACAGTTCTTACTAATTTTGAGTAGTTTTTGTACTGTGCAACTACTACATGATCCCTACTTATTCTCGCCAAAGATACATTTCCTTTTCATCTCACAAGATACGTTAATCCCTTTAGTGATCCACAGTTTTTTACATGACTGTTTAGTGTCCTTTCTGATTACCTTACGCGGAAAGCTGTTTTTAAATAATGATATGAATTTGTCATGAATTTGCTTATCTTTTGAACCACATTCTCGTGATGATAAGACATGGATTCTACATAAAGGTGTAGAAGGAAAGTGGCAGCGAAATGCCATAATTTACAATCCCAAACAAAATAAAAAAAAGCCCAAAAAATCGTGGCCACCAAAACAGTAATGGCCACAGTGCTTTGGTATTGAAAGGCTGTCCTACTTATTGACTTAATGTACAGGGCAGAGACCATAATTGCAGCGGCCTGCTGTCAGGCCCTTCACCAGCTGTACCATGCTGTTGAAACCAATGGTAGGCATTATTATGTAGTGGCACTCTACCTCTTCACCATAACACTTGCTGCTCACATTCTGCCTCATTGATGAAGGATTTGCTTTGACAATTTAAGTGACAAGGTTTTGAACATCCTCCTTTTTCCAAATTGGACTATATTTTGGGTGGGAAGCCCTATGGCAACGACAACAAACTGAAAGAGGACATTAGGGACTGGTTCAACAACTTTGCAGCAATTGAGTACACAGAAGGCATAGGAAAGACTGTGTTTTGAAATCAGTTTTCTTTCATTATCATGAATAAAAATGTTTGGTGACCCATAGAATAACCCTAATACTAGGATATACATTCCACGTGGGAAAAATATATCTAAAAACAAAGAAGATGTGACTTCCAAACGAAAGTGCTGGCAGGTTGATAGACACACAAACAAACACAAATATGCACACAAAATTCTAGCTTTCGCAACCAACGGCTGCTTCATCAGGAAAGAGGGAAGGAGAGGGAAAGACGAAAGGATGTGGGTTTTAAGGGAGAGGGTAAGGAGTCATTCCAATCCCGGGAGCGGAAAGACTTACCTTAGGGGGAAAAAAGGACAGGTATACACTCGCATACACACACACATATCCATCCGCACATACACAGACACAAGCAGACATTTGTAAAGGCAAAGAGTTTGGCCCAAATCTTAACAAGCCTGACAGAAAAATGTACTCACCTGAAATTCCAATGATTGTTCTGAATAATGCATCAATAAAATTGTAAAACTGTCCTCAATCCAAAGATTGGTTTGAACATCGCAGTGCTTAACTAGGCATGGTCCTGTTGGATATGGTATACCATTGCCTTCCTCTGACATTTGAACAGCTATTTGTAGGAGGACCTGCAGTTTAATGCAGACTCCCAACTATGATGCACCTCAGCATTTGTCATATCAACAAACATTTCCAGAATGAAGCAATAAGTGACAGACAAAAATCCAAGGATAGACCAGCAATTGATCATGAGATCTTTGGGTCTGTAGTCTGGCACTTTGCCACAAAGCCACACAACACATTAATATTTCATCACAATGTGTCAGTCGAAACTGGATAGTCAGGTTCTTCTACTGCCTGTACCTGTTCAATAATGAGTTGAAATTTGGCAAGAAATCTTACAAACTCAACTATTAAATGATGCATTTCTACACGCTGAAGTAGTGACTGCAATGTTTTTCTGTCACATTTGTAACTAACGCAGGCTTATCAACAACTGTCTCTTGCGTGTCTACACAATCATTTTATCTCTGGTTTCAAGGCATGTATGCAGGCTAGTTCTTTTTAAATGTGTGTTTTTAAGTTTCCACATGCCTGCAGTAAATTTAGTGCTCCCGGAGCATATCCCCCACCCCCTCCCAATCTAACCTGTGATACAAAACAGTTAATAGAATATGTGCAACACGAGGGAGATGCTTAGAATTTGATAGTGCAAGTTTCAGAGTTATTGCTTGCTCAGTAACAAATGTAGTGTTTTACAAGTCATCAGTAGTGATGACTGCTCCATTTCTATAAATATTTCTTTTTTAACATGTATTACCATTTTTGTCACACTGGACTCGCATTCGGAAGGACGACGGTTCAATCCCGCGTCCGACCATCCTGATTTAGGTTTTCCATGATTTCCCTAAATCACACCAGGCAAATGCTGGGATGGTTCCTTTCAAAGGGCACGGCCGACTTCCTTCCCCGTCCTTCCCTAATCCAATGAGACCGATGACCTCGCTGTTTGGTCTCTTCCCCCTAAACAACCCCCCCCCCCCCCCCAACCATTTTTGTGCCCTCACAAGGTGTCTTCATTTTCCCATCCTTGTATATGTACGTGGCCACAAATCTGCATAAAAAGCAATTCCTATCTCTGAAAGACACTGCTTGAATTGCAGTGTAAATTTAGCCTTAAATTTCAAAGCAAATTCAGAAATATTGCTGAATATTATTGGAACAAAATGCCATGGATATTTACATGGTCTATTCTTGAGTACCTGGTACAGACTTCAGTATGTTGAGCTAGCTGATACAAGTTGGCTTTGTTGACAGAGTTAAATGAGAATGGATCCTGAGTACACAAGTCCAAATAAGCATTAGTATGACTCTCTTTCTTTCTTTTGCTGTTGGTAGTGGTAAGGATGCACTTGCTCAGTTTTTCCTGTGGATAACTTGTGCATTTGTGCCTCATTAGCATGGAAGTCGAAGAGCTTGTTTTGTATCAGTAAACGAATTCAGAGCTACTACACTGTAGAGATATAAGTACCATTGAAAATAACTTCACTGTTATGTCTGAGTAAGGACTCGAGGGCCTTTAAAGTATGCTTATGGATCTAACCACTTGCTAGGAGTGAGAAGTATTTTTAAGTTGGCTTTTCATGCAGAGAGATTTATAAGTCTTTAGCGTACGTTGAATAGTTATTACACCATGCCAAATGTGAATGCAGTATATTTGATTTTTTGAGAGACTATAGTAGCCTTTGGGTGCTTTAGATACTAATTAACTGTGCATTTTTAAAACTTGTGATAACTTCTTGGCTTCCAAACTTGGTAGGTGAGAAGTCTCATTGTGTTTCAAGCCGTCTTATTTGGCATTTACTTCTAATAGTTAAGATCCAAAGTGAGAATCATCTTTGCTTGGCGGCTATCACAAAATAATACAGAAATACTAAGTTCAATAGTCTAGTCTATAGATACGAAGATGAAAAAATTGTGGAGGAAATGTTACTATAATCTTAGGCTAGGTAGTTCAATTCTGATAACTCATGGAGCACTGACACTCTATGAAGCACAAAGACGTGTTTTAAAAACCAGGTATCATGTGGGTTGGTTGGTTTATTCAGAGGAGGGGACCAAACAGCGAAGTCATCAATACCATCGGATTAAGAAAGGACAGGAAAGGAAGGCAGCCATGCCCTTTCAAAGGAACCATCCCACAGTTACCTAAAGCAATTTAGAGAAATGACAGAAAACCTAAATCAGGATGACCGTATGCGTTTTTGAACCGTCGTCCTCCTGAATGCGAGTCCAGTGTGTCACCTTGCTCGGTATGTCATGTGGGCACACCAATATTACAGCCATAACAATGTGATACAAGTGCAAGCTATTAACGCAATTCATTTTTGTGCACTAACACATCTTATCCATTTATGATTATTGTGTATGTGTGTGGACACGATAAAATTTTAGTACATGAAATTAATTATGCTGCCCTTTTATCTATAAATTTCTAAATTAAAAATCCTTTGTGAAACAGATTCGGCAAGAAAGAGCATTTTCAATTGTATTTGTATGTAACTGTGCTAGCTGACATTACATCAGTGGGGAGGGGGGGGGGGGGGTGGAAAATTTTTCATAGAATAATTCAAGATTTATTAAATAAAAATGTATGGAATGTAGAAACATTTAGTTTTGTTCTAGGCTGTATGTTGCAAATTATCACTCTTATTGAACTGTGATTATTTCCAACAAATTTTACAGGAGAATGTGTATGTTGTGAAGTACACGGAGATGTACGAAAGATGAGGGAATATGTGCACCGCATGTAATTGCATGGTTCCTTAGTACGAGTAACCTACATATCAGATGCACTGTTTAAATAACATAACCACTTACATGCAGTGATGCAGTGTTGTGTTAAAAAAGGACCATTTACACACTGAAGGAAGAGAAGCGATATCTGTGGGGGCTGAGTGACTTCTAGTATAGTGAAGATAGGAAAATGATGAATTCATTTCATAATGTGTTTCAGTACAGCATGAAAATGAATGTCACACACTGAGTTCTCTTCTTCTCTTGTTCACCTCTCCCCTGTTCCTCTCCTCACTCTGTAGATGTAGAAGTAGTTAGAGTTTTGTGTAATTGTGATTGACAGAAACTGAATTTATTGTTGTAGATGTTCTGTCAACAACAATACCCTACTTGATACTAACATTTGGCGGTTTATAAAGGATGCTAAAACATTAAGTGATTATGGCACCACCACTTAATTTTTCTGTGTCTTTTTTGAATTGCCGTAACTTTCAAATATCTCACAACATGAGAAAAAGGTCTTACTGGTATGTTCTGTGCAATAGATGTTTCAGCATACGGGCAGCATTGTTGGAACCTCATTCACTGTCACTTATGGTGCAGTTTCATGTGGCGACAGCTGTATGGCTGGTGCAGGTGGCCACTGATGCAACTAATGAGACCGAACGAATATCATTCATGCCAGCCAAGTTGCGAGACATCACCTTTCCATTGCCAGAACAGGTGCCATCAACACTAAGGTTTGTATATGTATATAAATATTTGAAATCTTTCTGTGTAGATGCTTGATTAGTTTTTAAGTAATTTGTGTTCTTCATGATATGGACTATACTAACACCTTTAAAAATAGAACAGAAAAATCCCAAATAAAGGCACCCAAGTGAATTAAAACACGAGTTTCACACGAAGGTACAGTAATGGTAGAATCTTTTAGGAGTTAAGAAAAGAAAGGGAATACAAATTTGAAGCAGTCAGTACGATCAGAAGTGAAGGCAAGTTGACAGATATTATATTCAGATGCTAGAATAATTAATAATGAAGTTGCGCGTATACCTATTAACTTTCTGAGATAACAGATAATTCTTTGGAAATACCTGTGATTTACAAAGGTAATATCAGCTAAAAGAGGTAGGAGAAAGAAAGGTAAATCCATAAGGAGTTACTGCTAAATACAAATCAGTCAAGATGCTTTCAGCAAGGGGAGATTATACTACCGCAACAGCGAATGGAATTGTAGTAGGTGAAAGAGAAATGGCAGGTTGGATTAAACTGTAATGAAGACAAGCAAGTTAATCTTGTATGCTGGTGCAGAACACATGTTACAAAAAGCAGGTATCCATTTTTCAAATGCAGCCCTGCCAATGCATTGTCCTTTTATGCCTTGTGTATGCGATACTACCACCATCTGTATGTGTGCATGTCGCTTTGCGATTACTTCTGTCACCTGAGTGTAAATCTGAGCCATACATAGTTCCTCTGTGCACTCCTACCCTGAGCTAAAGGTTTGAACTTCCTCATTGACAAAGGACATTACTGTTTCTCTGTCTAGTTTGCTGAACATATCAATCTTTTGCTTGTTATTTGTAATTCACTGTTGCTAAATTTAGGTGACAAAAGTCATGGAATAGCGATATGCACATATATAGATGGCTGTAGTATCGTGTACACAGGGTATAAAAGGCAATGCGTTGGCAGGGCTGTCATTTGTACTCAGATGATTCATGTGCAAAGGTTTGCAATGTGATTATGGCCGCACAATGGGAATTAGATATTGAACACGGAATAGTAGTTGGAGTGAAACACATGGGACATTCCATTTCAGAACTTGTTAGGGAATTCAGTATTCTGAGATCCACAGCATCGAGAGTGTGCCGAGAATACCAAATTTCAGGCATTACCTCTCACCATGTTCAATGTGGTGACAATGGCCTTCACTTAATGACCGCAAGCAGCAATGTTTGTTTAGAATTTTCAGTGCTAACATCCAAACAACACTGCATGAAATAACTGCAGAAGTCAATGTGGTAAGTACAGGGTGTTTCAAAAATGACTGGTATATTTGAAACGGCAATAAAAACTAAACGAGCAGCGATAGAAATACACCGTTTGTTGCAATATGCTTGGGACAACAGTACATTTTCAGGCGGACAAACTTTCGAAATTACAGTGGTTACAATTTTCAACTACAGATGGCGCTGCAAGTGATGTGAAAGATATAGAAGACAACGCAGTCTGTGGGTGCGCCATTCTGTACGTCGTCTTTCTGCTGTAAGCGTGTGCTGTTCACAACGTGCAAGTGTGCTGTAGACAACATGGTTTATTCCTTAGAACAGAGGATTTTTCTGGTGTTGGAATTCCACCGCCTAGAACACAGTGCTGTTGCAACAAGACGAAGTTTTCAACGGAGGTTTAATGTAACCAAAGGACCGAAAAGCGATACAATAAAGGATCTGTTTGAAAAATTTCAACGGACTGGGAACGTGGCGGATGAACATGCTGGAAAGGTAGGGCGACCGCGTATGGCAACCACAGAGGGCAACGCGCAGCTAGTGCAGCAGGTGATCCAACAGCGGCCTCGGGTTTCCGTTCGCCGTGTTGCAGCTGCGGTCCAAATGACGCCAACGTCCACGTATCGTCTCATGCGCCAGAGTTTACACCTCTATCCATACAAAATTCAAACGCGGCAACCCCTCAGCGCCGCTACCATTGCTGCACGAGAGACATTCGCTAACGATATAGTGCACAGGATTGATGACGGCGATATGCATGTGGGCAGCATTTGGTTTACTGACGAAGCTTATTTTTACCTGGACGGCTTCGTCAATAAACAGAACTGGCGCATATGGGGAACCGAAAAGTCCCATGTTGCAGTCCCATCGTCCCTGCATCCTCAAAAAGTACTGGTCTGGGCCGCCATTTCTTCCAAAGGAATCATTGGCCCATTTTTCAGATCCAAAACGATTACTGCATCACGCTATCTGGACATTCTTCGTGAATTTGTGGCGGTACAAACTGCCTTAGATGACACTGCGAACACTTCGTGGTTTATGCAAGATGGTGCCCGGCCACATCGCACGGCCGACGTCTTTAATTTCCTGAATGAATATTTCGATGATCGTGTGATTGCTTTGGGCTATCCGAAACATACAGGAGGCGGCGTGGATTGGCCTCCCTATTCGCCAGACATGAACCCCTGTGACTTCTTTCTGTGGGGACACTTGAAAGACCAGGTGTACCGCCAGAATCCAGAAACAATTGAACAGCTGAAGCAGTACATCTCATCTGCATGTGAAGCCATTCCGCCAGACACGTTGTCAAAGGTTTCGGGTAATTTCATTCAGAGACTACACCATATTATTGCTACGCATGGTGGATATGTGGAAAATATCGTACTATAGAGTTTCCCAGACCGCAGCGCCATCTGTTGTTGAAAATTGTAACTACTGTAATTTCGAAAGTTTGTCTGCCTGAAAATGTACTGTTGTCCCAAGCATATTGCAACAAACAGGGTATTTCTATCACTGCTCGTTTAGTTTTTATTGCCGTTTCAAATATACCGGTCATTTTTGAAAGACCCTGTAAGATGAACATATCCGTTAGGGCAGTGTGGGGAAATTTGATGCTAATGGGCTATGGCAGCAGACGATTGGCGCGAGCGGCTTCACTAACAGGATGACATCACTTGCAGTGCCGCCTTTCCTGCGCTTGTGACCATATTGGTTGGACCCTAGATGACTGAAAAACTGTGTCCTCGTTAGATGAGTCCCAGTTTCAGTTGGTAAGAGCTGGTGATAGGATTTGAGTGTGGCACGGATCTCATGAAGCCATGGACCCAAGTTTTCAGCAAGAAACTATCCAAGCTAGTGGTGGCTCCATAATAGTGTGGGCTGTGTTTACATGGAATGGACTGGGTCCTCTGGTCCAACTGAACCAATCAGTGACTGGAAATGGTTATGTTCAAATACTTGGAGAGCATTTGCTGCATAATCGATATGATTCAGGCAGTGTAGGAAAAAATCTTACCTTCATAGTCTTGGACTTTATTGAATTTAGCATATGTTAAAATTAAGAACTAAGTAAGGAACACAAATTTTTTCCTTTTCTCCAAAAAAAATTTCTACTCTGAGATACAGCCCTCGAAAGATGACAGTGTGCATACCATTTATAAGATGCAAATTTTAGGAAAAATTTTAAAATGCTGTGTCTCTGGAACAGTTCTAGATTTTTTGTTGGGTTTTTTATTTGAAAGATAATTGCTTTATGATTACAAAGAAATCCTCCATTTGGTCTTACCTGTCGAAGTTCTTTTACTGTAGCGTTCTGAACTTTTTTTTATAATTTATGGATTTTTTTTTCTAAATACCAATCCATAAAATTTTGATTTTTTTCTATTGATCAGTACCAAATAGTCTACATTCCCTGAAAAGGAGAGCTTCCACTTTTAGGTTGAACAAGTTTTATAAGCAACTGAAATTTTTGCCATACATAAAACCTGTTTTATAACTACATTATCACATAACAGTATCATAAAAATCAAAACCTAGCCTTATTTAACATAATTTTAGTTTTGGAAGATGAGTAAGTGACTCATTTTTCAAGCATTTTAAATGGTACCAAAATGTATGTGAAAGGTCCAAAGACTTAAAGGTTTCAGTTTATACAACTTCTATGCACTCTGTTTTGCACTGAAATTAGCCAGTCACTGAACTAAAAATGTGTTCCACTGCTTCAGTATCTTTATTTGATATAGAGTGATGCCTTCCTGTTGAACCAATAGGAACTGGATCACTTACAATCTTCAAAACATTGTGAACAGGAAGGGAGCACTGATGGCATTCTTGCTGTCCTTCACCTGGAAACCTATATCCAGCAGCTGCTCCATGCAGGGCATAAAGTTGACTACAGTTTCATTTAACTCATAACTGGTGTCTATAATGTGCAATCCACCGGTCACAGTCATACACACATGCCACAAACATCCCCCGTCTCAGGTCGTGAATCTGAATACTATCCTGCTCTTTCTGAGATGTTGGCGGAATGAACGAAGATTTCTTCTTTCTTGCTCCTTAAAGTGCGTGCAATATGAGTTTGCTCATCACTTTGAGTCCAAAAATGTGTCTTCTGACTTTCTTTCACAGGTGTAGTTTGTTTGGACCATTCTTCTTTTGTCTGCTCATGGAATTCTTCGGTTTTCTCTTTGGGTAAAAGAATGAGGGCTGTGGATGTGTAAGATTTCATGACTCTCATAAAATCCTCAGCATTCTTAATCGCAGCTGTATTTGGTCTGGAAAGATTATGTTTGGTAGCATGGTGCTTTAGCAGGCCACCTACACCATCACAAGGCCCCTGCCCGTGACCAGTAGCACTGCATACCCAGTCAGTTGGCACAAGGTGACTTGCCCAATTCAAACAGCTGGTAACAATTTTTAAAATGACTAGGAGCACCGTCATAAATAATGATGATCTTCTCTGCCCCAGTTTGCAGTTGAAGAATTTTGTGCATTGCTAGCAAAGCATGTGTCAAATCATGTTCTGTGTCATCACTTATAACTGCAATACTTGTAGTCTTGTTTTGAAAATATGTCACTCCTGTAAAAATTGAAACCTGGTCATTACTCCAATGATACCCTTGTACTTCTTGTGATAGAGTTACAGACCAGTTCTCAGCAAAATCACAGTGAAGCACTAAACATAGTTCTTCAGCCTGTACACACCCTTTCGCTTCTGCAATGTGTTGTTGTTGCCGTTTCTTCAGATGCTGGTGTGTTACTGCTTTCACTGACCATTTACCAAGTTCATCAGTGAAACTGTCAAAGGCAACAGTTTTCTTAATTAGTTTATTTTCCTCCCATGTCGCATATGTAGTTTCTGCAAAGTTATCTGCTACGCCTTCCAGGCCAAGTGTGTGTAAAGACAGTCCTCCCTTTCCAGGGCAGTTACCACATTCTTGAAACAAACAAGTCTCTCGCATTACGTTACAGACTACTAATGACTTCATACACCCAACCAAGGTTTCATATGTAACGTGCTCCAGTAAGTTCTTCAAAGTTATCACACAAAGTTCAAAATTTGCACAGTACACACATAAACAGACGTCGCTAGGTGGGTGTAGAACTACCCACTTAGTTCATAGTGCATACAGTTTTGATCTTCCAATATGTGAAGTTGTGTAGCTGCTTTTATAAATTGCAAAAGTTTCATTAATACTGCGAGTCATGTACCTCTTCACTTTCACAACTTTTTGACCTTCAACTGTTACAGTATAGTGTCCCCTTTTTTTTTTTTTTGCGTTCTGGGGAGAACAGCCCCATTTATCTTCCAGATAAAATGACTGCACTATTTGAACTTGAGCTGCTTCTACAGGATGACCATAATAGGGACCTGGTCTTCCAAGGACTCCTTTTACAGACTTCATGTTTTTTGATTTGCCTACCATGTGCTTTGATACTGATGAAATGTGGTTCAAAACTGTTTTCTTTGAAAATGTCTCTGGAATAATAGTTAAAACTTGTACCTTTCACTGTCGGATGCACGATATTCGACAGCTAAATTGGTATTTGTGAAAAATTCCTGGCAAAAGGTGCAAGAGAGCTTTGGTTTATTTTCTTCTGAAGATGGAATTTCTACTTTGAAGAGTGTGGTCAGTTTTGCTGTAGTGTATTCATCCATAGCTTTAGTAATTTCTCTGTGCTTTCTTGATGCGTAGAGCTTATGACTCGACTTCACTGACCATGGTTTCTTAACAGGACTAGCACCTACCTCTGTAGTTGACTGATTCAGGGTATTTAATCCTTCCTCTATTGATGCAAAATCTGCACCATGGCAGGCTTCACCTTGTTCAGATAGTATCATTGTTGTTATTCTGTCAAAACATTTAGAACACAAAAAGCCGTCACTGGAAACATCTTCACTTTGAAACAGAGTCTTCAAATGAGAACACTTATTCTCAACCTGAACAAAGTCAGTACTTTTTGTTTGTCTTGTATATCACTCTTTTATGGATATGCAAATAGTCAGCACACTTCACTCTCCTGTGACCCCAGTCGGAAGACATTTCAAACAGTCCTTTTCACAACACACACTGCAACTGTGTCAACTGATAAATTACTCATGAAATCACAGAACTCACTGGATGGTCTCAGATTTCTTAGAAGCCTCTTCAGTAAACAATTTAGCACTGAACAACTACAATACAGACTCCTGCAATGAACATCCACAACAAAGAAACTGACTAGAAACAAGAACAAAGTGTAAGAAATATCTGCAACAATGAAAGTGAAAAGAAATAACTGCAACAAAGAAAGTGATAAGAAATAACTGCAACAAAGACAATAGAAATAAACATTGCAACAAAGAAATTAATAAGAAACAACTTCAGTGAAGAAGTTAAAAAAAATAATTTTTCAAAATAAAACCTGTCCAACTTTAAAGTGGACGCTCTCCTTTACAGAGAATGTAGTACTACAAGGTACTAATCAATAGGAAAAAATCTAACTTTTCTGGATTGGCATTTGTGGAAATAAAATCTCTAAATTATAAAAAAAAATTCAAAAGGCGACAGTAAAAGATCTTTGAAAGATATGTCAAAATGGAGGATACTACTGTAATCATAAAGCAATTACCTTTCAAATAAATAAATAAATAAATAAAAACACTAACAAAATATCTAGAACTGTTACAGGGATACAGCATTTTAAAATTTTGTTCAAAATTTCCATTTTCAAAATGGTGTTCACAGTGTCATCTTTGGAGGCCTATATCTTGGGTTGGGAATTTTTTTGGAGAAAATAAAAAAAATATGTGTTTCTAACTTACTCCTGAATTTTAACATATGCTATATTCAATAACATCTGAGACCTTCCTGTCTGAAGTGATTGGATTATGCCAGATGTAATTTTGATGTATGATGATGCGCCATCTCACTGGCCCACGATTGTCTCCAGTTGGTTTGAAGAACATTCTGGAGAATTTGAGGGAGTGATTTGGCCACCCAGGATGCCCAACATGAATCCCGTCAAACAATTATGGGACATAATCAAGAGGTCAGTTCATGTACAAAATCGTATACTGGCAACACTTTCACACTTACGGATGACTATAGAGGTAGCATGGTTAGTGGGCAAAAGAGGACCCGACATGCTGTTAGGAAGTATCCCATGACACTTGTCACCTCAGTGTATTTCAAAAGTTACTGATACATTGTTGTTGATGTTACCATTAATCCTTTTGCTGCTGTGGGTTTGTGTATACATGCTGCTACACCATTTCCCCAGGTGTTTCCTACAGTGCTATGGATATCTGTTTACATCCTGAGCAGCCGACCTCTCACTGCTGCGGATGAGTTACTTCCATGTCACGGTGAATAAAGAAGCTTTGAGTATTTATCATACAACATATGTGCCTCATTGTGTGGTCTCATTTCTAAAAACCTTGTTTCGATACACTGAATTGTTTATGAGGTATGACGAATGTTAAGACCACATGATTCATGATGCACAGAGATGTGAATGGGTGGGTGGCGCATGACTGTCCATCAGATATGAAACACAATAACTTGAGAATGAAATGAGACATTATTCTGCTCTCAGTTTTAAATAAAATTTTGATGTCTTACCTACATTTCATTCACTGCGATTTATTAGCTAAAATCAACCACACACAAAATTTACACAATGCATTTCTACCTCTATAAACTCTGTAAGTATGATGGATAGCAAAAAGAAATTCATTTCTTTATTGAGTGGAGATATCAGACTGTAAGATGTGCAAAAATCAAATTGGATGATAATTATTTTGTATGGGTTAGAATGCCATCTCTCAACACAGGCACCAGCATTTGGTGAGCAGTACGTCCATAACAAAAGCTGCTCTCACCAAGGAGCGTAGAGAGCACTTTTGTATCAGCAAAAAGGTTTATGCTATTAATTAAAACAGTAGATGCAACTTATCTGACCTGACCTCCAACTTCAACTGAGATACCTCAATTCCTTCAAAATGTTCTTTCAGCATAGTGTCATAAAACAAGTTGTACTGTGCTCTCATATCAGACCTGACAGGATTAGTCATGGAAGCTATCCCCCACCAAACTATTATGTCACTGTGGGTAATAAATATTATTAATGTTGGGCATAATTTCTAGAAAGGAACCAAAAGCGAAAGCTCAGATCACCTATTGAGAACTGATGGAGTAAGTATAAGTGAAATAGTTGGTACGAAAAGAGGTGGATAATTTCAAGCTTTTTTATGTTTTCAAAAGTGTATGTTACAGTACATCAGAACGAACATTTATTGTCTCAATAAGTACGTTGTGGTGAGCTAAGATCCTTCCATCTTATTGATTAGATTTAAATCAAATGCTTGAAATTGATCATACATGGAAAAAAGGTGTGGAGAATTCAACAGAATTGTCTTCAGTTCCATTATTTGGATCTATAACCGTGTACTTCAGATTTAGCAAACAGCAATGACAGCTGCAGTGTAGATTTAAAAAAAGCTGAGTTCTTGAATAGAATGAACTGGGCCCATCCAACATTAACTATAGATGTATGTACACACCTATATTTTTTCCTTGCAGGGGTTGAGAGAGAAGAATTGCAAAAATATAATGCATAATTCAGAATGGAAAAGTACACTGTTATTAAGGTAGTTGTCAAAAGATGGATATGTTGTGAATTTATGTCATGCGTAAGGCTGGTAGATGCGGAGTGAGAAGGCAGGGGGGTGGACAGAGGGAGGGGGGGGGTTGGGGGGGGGGGGGTGGAGAGAGAGAGAGAGAGAGAGAGAGAGAGAGAGAGAGAGAGAGAGAGAGAGAGAACTACTATATTTTTAGGACAACCATTACTTATGTTGGTAACAGTGAACTTTATAATATGGGCATCTGCAGCTAAAGGTATGCATTCTTGAAAAATAATTCACAAGCAACCATTGTAGGATGAGAATTGCATCTTCTTGTACATTTATTTTCAGATCATTTACAGTCACAAGTTGAATGCATTGGATGTCTCATCATCCCAGTCAGGTCATATTAATTCATCAAAATAGTGACGAAAGTCAAAAATTAAAACAGGCGGGATAAAGAAGGTGGTCATAGAAAGGATTTAGGTCAGAATGGATCTGATACATTTTGGTGAGGATGGTTATGGATGGATGCTGGTGGAATACTGAATGTATATGTGAGCATTGTTGACATATTCACTTATTATTCTGCCAGCATTCACCCATGATGGTTCTCGCCAACTTGTATCATATCTATTCTGAGCTGACTTCCTCCTGTGGCCATCTTCTTCATCCTGCCTGTTTTAATAGTTAAATTTTGTCACTCTCTTGACAAATTAATACAATGTGACTGGGAATGATTGGATGTCTGATGCACTCAACTTTTGCCTATAAATGATCTGAAAATAAATGTGTCTGAAGATGCAACTCTAATGTTGTGAAACTGGTAGAGGTGTTAAAGGATCTTACAACAGCTGTTTGCAGTTTATTTTTCAAGAACTTACATTGATGTTAATACTGTAGCTATCATTATTTATTTTTCAAGAACTTACATTGATGTTAATACTGTAGCTATCATTATGTGTAATCTCTACTTTGTTTCATGGCACTTGAGTTATTCTCTTCTCTTGGTGGCCCATTACAGCTGTGTTCCTGAATTCCTGATTGAGAATACTGTTGGATTTCTAAGTTTCTTACGGCGATTTAATCCAAGAACACTGGAAGAGCAAGGATTTGATTTTTTGAGTCCAATATTAACAGAGGTATTAGTGTTTATGGGGTCTCAGCAAAGGATGCGTAATCCTCATTTAAGAGCACGATTGGCAGAGTGTTTAGAGTCACTACTTCCTCATCATAAAGAGAATCCAGCTTTCAGCACCAGTTCATATGGAGCATTTTTTCGTGAACGCCTTTTTAAAGAACATCCTCATCGCAATCAGGTAAATAGTGATGTTTTTAATGTATATTTATGTACAGTGAGCTGGTAGATCTGTACTCTGTTGTTGATTTAATTTTCTTCTCTACTTTCAGATAGTGCGCAGTCTTCTGGAAGTTTTTGTGGGAATTGAAATGACAGGTCAGAGTGTTGCTTTTGAACAGAAATTCAATTACAGACGTCCTATGTATGTTGTAATGGATTATTTATGGCAAATTGAAGAGCACAAGGACTGTTTCAGGTAAGTATAGCAAATTATGAGAAATGGAACATATATAACACAGTGATATTATTCAAATTGACACAGAAAAAATAAAAAAGAAATTACTGTACACATTTGGTGTACACTATAATTGTTTTGCTCCTCAATACAAACTATAAAATAAAATAAAATAAAATATAGGTCTCTAACACACCAAGTAGGAGAACTTCATGTTAATATTCCAGTTAGAAATAAAGAAGAAATCTCAGTTTTTTCCCTCCTTTTTGAGCAAAAAGGAAAACCAGAGATAGGAAATCCTGTTTGAGTGTAGGATTTTATAGCAACTTTCTGTTTATTACTTACACCTCTTATTATGAAATACTGTATCCAAAATTATTAAGAAATCACACGGGTGAGTAACAACCATGGGACTGTTTGCTATGTGTATGTTCTCTGTAAATCTTTTCCTTTCTGCTCCCCCTTCCCAATGCATATTCATCTCGTCCTGAATTTTTCGTCAGAGCTTAGTAGTGGCGATCCTCCAAGGTTGCTACAAAAACTCTTTAATTGCCTTCTTTTACTTATTTTTCTTTGTACACAATGAAATTAGTAGCAAAAATAAATATGGTATTGATTGTTTCTTACTGTGTCACTTCTCTCTGAAAAAAATAAAGAAATGATTAATTGCAAGTAGTATTATGTAGTGGTACCCCGATATTACCATCAAAACTGAGTATGTGGTACAGTATTACTATTGACTGCTGTGGCACCACCACTCAGATCACATTGATCCTCAGGTGCACTTTCTGATGGAGCCATGCTAGACTCTGGCATATAAGCCAGCTCAGGATTGAGATCAGCAGTTAGTGAGTGCATACTACAAATATTTTCATTTTGGCTATGGTGTTGTTCTGGTTGATTCCATTTGTGATCTATGGAACTATCACATGTCTTGGACTGGATTTTGCTTGGCAATACAGACTTTAAGATAGCTTGCACTGTTCCTATAGAAACTTATATCTCGTGTTATGAGTAAACATCCTTTTTTGTTTAAGTAGATTGCCTTTTTTACAAAAGTGGCAATGAATCGGGACCTATGACATCTGCATATCGGCGTTTGAACAACATTGTAATTAGGTGAGAATATGGGTTTTAAACCAGGAAACATTTACAGCTACTCCTGGCACAAACCATCCAATGTTATAAGGAGCTGACAACAGCTGTTACAGGCAGTGCAAGTGTGAATGAATGTAGAAGGGATGTCTCCCATGTCACTCATGTTTACGACCTTTCCACCACTTAATGTGAAGAATGGGGCACTTACTGCTGATGACTGTAAATGTATTTTCAGCTTGTCAAATTCCTGACTCTGAGAGACAAAAAACACGTTCTTGTCTGGAATCCCAGAACTGTGCCATCTAATACAAAAATTAGAGGCTTCAGTGACTTCTGCAGAACTCAAGATGCCTAGATGTTGGAAGAACAATTTTAAAAAAAGCATATGTCATTGCAGCCAGCCTACAAGGATTAAGTACGAAACACAATTTTAAATGTTCATGAGGACAGTATTATGCAGACACTCTAATCAGGGACCTTATGATGTGACTTACATCGACTCAGAAGTGAGGAACCGTGTGTTGAGGAAATCAGATCAGTCACTAATGAAAGTTAATAGCTCATGGCCACAAAACTACCCATGCAGCTCAGAGTTTGTTTTTGATGGAAGAAGACATTGTGGCTGTGAACACTCTGGCACTGGTTATATAAGGTATCCTGTCACCAGTTATGGGACCCCCAACTGCTCTGTGATCTTGTGAACGACCACACTAGTGACGAAGGGCCACCTCAGGAGCTGTGTCACCACATGGCTGTAAACATGGCCCTTCACCTTGCATTCAGTGCGTGCTCTGCAAGAGGTATGTTGTAGCGCTTCCAATGCAGATAAGCTTCAACCTGTGGAAGTGAACCATGTTAGCGAACAAGATACGAAAGTGCTGACTTCTCAAAATGCAGCCTAGAAACTGTGCATGGACACATACATAGAGTAACATCTTGTGAAATTACTTTTGGACACCGGTGCGTCAGTGTCATTTCTAAACCAATGTACAAATACTTACTTAAATTTAGGCTCAGTGCCATTGCTAGCACCTGAGAGAAATCTTGGACATATGGATGTAATCATATGCCAGGAAACTTTTCCAGTTTTACTTACTTATAAGCAGGACACTCAACCAGTAAATTTTTTTGTGGTAGCTGACCCAAAGGGAACAATTTTGTTGGAATGGACTCTTTCCACACTTCTGGATTTACCACTTATGGAACACTGCATGCTATGCAATCCAAAGGGCCTAGTGTTGTCTTAAATACTCTCTGTAATAAATATAGCCAAATTTTCTCACCTGGACTGGGGAAGACTACGGATTTTGAAGCTCATTCACTCGTTAAGTGATGGCGGCAGCATGGAGAGCTGGACAGGCTCATTCATGAAGACTTATTAACGCTTGTTCCCCATAGTTATTGGAATTGGGCGACTCTCCTAATAACATTATGCAAATCCAACAAACCTTGAGACTTTGAGGTAATTTCAAAGCAACAATCAATACACATGCTGAAGTGGAAATTTATCATCTACTGTTCCCGACTGAACACGTTGCAAAAGTAGGTCGGGTACTGGCTGGTTATAATTAAAGTGCAGCCACTAATGGAGGTCCAGTGTGGGCTGTAGTTATTATATGGCAGCAAACCTTGATAGATATGCCGATGTATTAATGCAGAAGCAATTTACACTGGAAAGAAATTAGTTCCAGTTTTCGCCACAAGGGGCAAATCTGACACTGTGCACTGTTTGTAAGATGGTATGACATCCACAGTGTCATATGGCAAGCCCTAATGTGAGTAGTATTGCTATCGAGAGAGACTTTGTGCTGTGAGTGAAAATGTTTTATGAACTGCATCAATCACAGTGCTGCATTGAGAGATTATCAGTGACTGAAAGTTCTGAGGAGAGGTCTGATATCATTAAATGGTTTAAAGAAGATGTTAATGAAATTCGAAAACTCAGACGAGTTTGGTGTGGCACCTGGCAGAGAAGGGCGGTCTATCCTGGTGGAAGTTATTAACAAGGTTACTTTTGCTGTAACTGACCATACCACACATGCCCTGGGTAGTACTAGTGCTCGTGTATTGATATGAGAATTGTCCTTCCCATGGTGAACAGTACAGAAAGTTTTGCAGTCCCTTTTTACATTGGTGCCCGTACAAGAAGCAGACAGTGCAGCAAGTGAAACTTCATGAGCCACAGCAACATTCTGAATTTGCTCTTTGGTTTCTGGCATGGATCAAAGTTGACAAATGGCTGGACACTATTCAATGGAGTGGTGAGGCATATTTTACGCTACAGGTTGCAGTGAATACAAAGAGCTGCAGAATTTGGTGTACTGTTAAACCACACCAGAGAGCCATTGCACTCGCTGTATGTGACTGTGTGGTGTGGATTCACAAGCACCTTTATCCTTGGTCTGATTTTCTTTGAGGAGAATACACTCAGAGGGCCTGTCATGTGTACCGTGACATCTGCATATTATCAAGACCTCCTTATACAGCATGCAATTCCTGCTTTGGAAGAGTGCAGCTGTGTCGAAACCACTGTTAGCATGCAAGATGGTGCAACATCTCATGTCAGTTGCCCAGTGAAAGATCTGCTTAATGCTACCTTCCATGAATATGTTATCTCCAGAAGTTTTTCAGGACCATGGCCTGCAAGGTCACTTGATCTGAATCTATGTGACTTTTGGCTCTGCAGATATCTAAAAGAACACTTTTACCTGGGACACGTTCAGTCTCTACGTGATCTGAAAGCGTTTACTGGAATATGTTGCTCAGATTCCATCCGAACTGCTGCAAGCGATTGTTGATCATTCCATTTTATGGATGCATCATCTCGTCAATGTCTCTGTTGCTCATATTGAACAAAATGTGTAAGCAGCGGTTAATAAGAAAATCACCATTATGCCTTTTTCACGTGTTTGATCTTTTCTGCCCACGTCCTGTTCATAATCCATTAGATATGAAAACGTTTATGTATATCTTTCTTGCGTTCATAACACTAGATTAACACCTGGCAGCCAAATTTGGAATTTACAGCATAATTCAGTTCCACGTTGCATTAGAATATTTGCTAAGTTTTACTGCCACACGATAATTACGGCCTACACTGGACCTCTGTGAGTAGCTGCACTTTAATTAATCACTCAGTACTTTATTCAGTAAAAATGAAATCCCCTTGCATGCTGCATCACAAACTTATCAGTGCTAAATGCACCACAAGGCATTTACCATTATAATTGGTTACTTTTTGGAGTCTCTATAGCCCCTGCCATATTTCAGTATTTTATGGGTCAACTACTGCAGGAATTCCCAACTATGACGCATATTTTGACTATCTTTTGATCACAACTGCAATTGCAGAGGATCGCCTTCACAATCTCGAGCTACTGTGCCAGAACTGGCAGCAGGAAGAGGACTTTAATGCAATATGTGCAAAATGTTCTTTCATGCAACCTACTTTGACATATTTATGGTTCAAATTCCCAGAATATGGAACGAAACTAGTCAAGGATTACATTGCTGTGATTGGTACACTGCAGCCCTCTGCAGGCATCAAAGACTTACAAATTTTATGGGGAAGGTCCACTATTATGGCTGATTCGTTCTAAACCTAGCATAACTCTCTTACCCATCGAAACAGCTATGGCACCAAGACGTGTGTTTCAAATTGTTCTCTGGCTCCCAAAAAGCTTTCCAGTCTTTAAAATATTGCCTTAATTGGGTACTATGTTTAATGGTGTACACTCCTGGTTGCCTCTGATAGCAACAACTGATGCATTCCTTCAGAGTAAATTGTACCAACACTGTCCCTTAGGGCACAGACCCTGGTGGTGCCTCTCAGTTTGTTCGCAGGCAGGCGGAGCTAGTATACACTACTCGCCAAGTGGTTCAATTACAAAGATTGTATACATATGCAAACCATTTATTCAATACTGCCAGCACTCGTTCAGCTGGTGCGGAACTGTCGCATTGGCTAATAAGGCCCAGTACCTGAGGGTATAGGTGAAACCTTATCCCATAAATACCGTGATGGCACCAAGCATCCTACCGTATACGCTTCTAAGACATTGTCTGTTTGTCAGAAATGCTGTTCTAAATAGAGCAGGAGACCCTCACTATTATTTATGTAGTTCAGTTGTAGTTACTTATTTGTGACAGTCTTTTTGTTGTGCCTATCTGCGACTCAGCAACTCTGCTATACGGTGAGTAGCAACTTTCCTTTTCATAATATTGTCAGAACTTTAAATCATCCCATTGCTCACCAAATTTGGCCCAAGCATCACTTACCATTCAATTTCCAAACAAAATAATTTAATTGGATAGATAAAAAATGTACTTACCAAACGATGGCTTAACACACACATAAAAGAGGGTTGTAATTAGGCAATATTTTGGAGCAAGTTGCTCCTTCCTCAGGCAGAAGGGGTGAAAGGGAAGGAAGAGGGGTGAAGGAAAGGGACTGGAGAGGTCTAGGAAAGGGGATAGATTTTAGGAAAGTCACCCAGAACTGTGGGTCAGGGGAGACTTACCTCATGGGATGAGAAGGAAGGAGAAGGAATGAGAAATCCGCAGATGGGAACAGGCTCTACAACATGTCCTTGGTTCTCGCCACCCACCTGGCCTTAATTTATGTTACTTTCTTCCATCTCAGCATTTCTTCACAGTAACTATTCTTTTCTTCACTCCAATTTAGTTTTCTACATCTTTCATTGTCTTACCTGTCTATTTTTCGCCGCCCCCACCTCTGCTACATACAGTGCACTTAGCTTTTCACTCTCATTAACTCATGTGTGATGTGTAAGCAGTAATCTCAGTCTTGTATATTACCCTGTCTTCCACCTTTAAGCTCTCAGGTTTTCAAATCTTGTCCAATGCAGTCCCCAACAATCACTCTCTCCTTCTCATCCCGTGCAATAAGTCTCCTCTGATCCACAGATCTGGTTTCCCAAAATCTACCCATTCTCTTAGATCTCTCCAGTCCTTTTCCTACACCCCTCTTCCTTCCCATTCAGTCCTTCTGCCCAGAGAAGGAGCCACTTCTCCAAATCTTGCCCTATTACAACCCTCTTTTATGTGCGTGTTCTTCCCCCGCTTGGTGAGTAGATTTTTTATCTATCCAATTAAATTATTTAAATTAACATTGATTGACACTGTGGCTGCCAACAGCAAGAAACTGGCATTATGCTGCCTTATTCACTTTGTACAACATGAGTGACAGGACACACCTACCAGGTCCAAATTTTGGCCCTAAAGGCATGGTGCCATCAACTACACCTAAATCAAGGGACTTTGATGTGAGCCTTGGATGAGAACCATTGTCACACCTTAATTGCTCTTCCTCTTTGGTCGGACTGTGCATCCTGCATATTGGCCATTGGGGCATATTCTGGATAAAAAGTTTGTCACAACAACACGTGGTCTGGTCAAATCTTGGCTCCGAGATCGCAGACCTAGACTACCAATGTTTTGCATGTAAGGCCCTTGAAGCTACACTTTCCCAGGGGTTCTTTCCCCGGCCCAAAACTGCAGAACTGTATGAACGTATTCACATAGATTTAGCTGACCCTTTTATGGGTCCCATGTGATTGGTTGTGATTGATTCCATTTCTCACTTCCCTGCATGCCTCAGATCGCTACTGTTGCTATCGTTGCAGCTTTGAACTCTGTCTTTGTCCTTGGAGGCACCCTATGCTACTAGGTGTCTGATAAAGGAATGGTGTTAATCTCCTATGACTTCGGACTGAAGACCACAAAACAATAGTATTTCTCATTCAGAATTATGTAGTGGATAGTGAGTATGCTCTGAGCTGATTGAAGCCATGGGGTAGCTGTCTTGAGCTCTTTCTCAGCTGTGCAACAACTCACTGTTTATTAGTCTGTGTAGCCCTTATTATTTCACAAGAAAACAGGCAAGAGGAAAATCATAGAATGAAAATGTGACAGTAAAAAGATTGTAGTTAATGTTTGAAATGGTCTTAACAGTTTCACTTCTGGACAGTCACTTTTATTTGTCCATAGGTGACCGGTTCATCCATCACTGCTGATTTCCAGATCTAATTAACAGGATGTTGTAGGGGAAAGGCTAGGAGGAATGTTAGTGGGATAGAAGGCATTTGTAGTACTGGAGTGGGAGCAAGGAAGAGGGTAGGTTGGTGGAGGACAGGACCTAATAAAGGTTGAGGCCAGGGGGTTTATGGGAATGAAGGATATGTTATAGGGAGGGTTCTCAACTGCACAATTCAGAAAAGATGGTATTAGTAGGAAGAATCCAGATGATGCAGGCTGTGAAGCAGTCATTAAAGTGAAGTACAGGGTGTCCACTCAAACCTTCCTGATTTCAAAGACCCAGGTTTTTTCTAACCACAGTAGATACGAAAATGATAAATGCACCACATTGTACAGCATCTCAAGAAATTTATTTATCACCAATACACGTCTACCTGTGACCCATTTGTAGCATGAAGAATATCGAGTCTATATTCAATTTCTTGCCAAGTTCTTTGTAACATTTCCTCTGTTATTGTTACAATCACATTAGTGATAATGATGTCACAACGTAGGAATATCGTCCACTTTAGTTGCACACACGCGGTCCTTCACGAATCCCCACCTGAAGAGATCAAGCGGCATAATGTTGGGTGAACATGGTGGCCAGGCAATTGGTCCTCAACGTCTGATACAATGATTGGGAATTTTCCTATCCAGGAACTTGCGAACAGCTGTTGACCAATGTGGCAGTGCTCCAGCATGTCCAGATACACTGACCCATTCATTGTTTGTTCCGCAAAGAAGAATGGTCCAACAATCCTGTCGTGCATTAGCTTGCACCAGATGTTTAGTTTAGGGCTATCACGAACATGTTCAGTGACAATGTGCAGATTTTGCGACCCCAAATCCGAACATTATGCCTGTTAACCCTTCCTGACAGATGATAGGTTGCCTCATCTGAGAATGAACATCTTTCCAGGAAACTGACATCCATATCAATATGCTGCAGCATATCCACAGCAAATTGTTGTCGGCGTGTTTGTCATTCGGCATCAG
Source organism: Schistocerca serialis cubense (assembly GCF_023864345.2). Classification (NCBI taxonomy): domain Eukaryota; kingdom Metazoa; phylum Arthropoda; class Insecta; order Orthoptera; family Acrididae; genus Schistocerca; species Schistocerca serialis. Next base: position 484,840,409 of record NC_064638.1, read on the forward strand.
ATGTTGCAGAATTTGCACTTTGTAAGACACGTATGAAGACACAGGTGAACTACACAATGCAGTGTTGATCGAGGTACATCAAGTTGTGTAGATGTTTGACGAATTGACTTAGGTGGGCTTCTGAGAAACCTTTGTCTGATGTCCTCCAGTGTCTCATCTGAAACTGTGCAATGTGCTCCGCCAGAATGTTTCAGAACACTTCCTTTTGCCAGAAACTTCCTATACCATTCCTTAATTGTTTTCACATCAGGTGGATCACGTTCATACACGATGATAATTTCTTTGCACTGTAATCGGCAATTTTGTTTCTGCAAACCACACTACTGCTTGCGCGCTCTGCTGTGGAGTAGCCATTTTCACTTCATGCAATGATGCTGCACTCTGGTGACAATACTGGGCACTTCTGATGCGGGAATATACATTCTTTGAGATGCTTTACGATGTGGTGCATTTTTCATTGTCATATCTACTGTGACTTTTTTCTCCTGAGTCCTTGAAAGCAGGGAAGTTTGAGTGGGACATCCTGTACGTTATGTTGGGCAGTGTGCTTGGCAACTGGATGGTCCAGCTGTTTCTTGACCACAGTTTGTCAGTGACCATTCATATGGACAGCTTGTTAGTTTACATGCCCATGCAGAAACCAGCACAATGATTGCAACTCAGTATCCCTGCCATTGTCACAGAGAATAGGATGGGAATCCATGTGAAGACTTGTGTAAATGAGAAAATCGATCATGAAGGATGTGCTTCGAGAGATATAGACTGTCTTTATATTTACTGTTGCACAGCAGATCAATTACTTCAAGCTGCAGATCAATGTGGATTAGATACTGGATGTGCTTTCATTTTCCCATTTAGGGGTGCTGTAAATTCTGGTTTCTTTCCCTGCATGAATAGTGCTGCATCTGCAGAAACATAAATGTTTAAATTCCATGAGAAACTTATATATTCTACATTCTCTTCAATGTTGCTAAAAATGTTACACCTAGCTGTGTGTGTGCACACTTAAATGGAGCACTAAAGTATACGCAACAGACTCTTTACAAAGGTTTTGCAAGCCAACTCTGAATATTGTCTGCATGGGATACGTGGTTGCCATTTTTGATAATGGCACCACGTGAAACGTTTCTAGCTGAAGTGGACATAAAAGTCCAGCGGCAACTACCAAATATTCCTTTATTAAATCACCGTCCGTGAAAGCTTGGAAGTATTCAGTGTCTTATGATACACTCAACATTTTGCGATCTTTTTGTGTAAAATGAGATTTTATGCAGTGTTGATTAAAATGTGAAGAAGTTCTTGGTGCTACACAATTCCAACTCACCATTGCTGCTACTAGACTACACCACTATCAAAACTGACTCTTCCGCGTTTTACTATTTGTGCTTTTCCTGTGTTGTTTTGACTGCTTGGTGCATGCGCATTTCCTTCACTCCTTACCATGCCATAACTGCTCTGCTTGCAAGCAAGAGCCAGAGAGGGCACATGTGCTGTTGCTCATAATCAGTGAGTTGTTAAGCCCTGAAGTAGAAGCACAACTCTTGCCTGTTTTAGATGTTCTGGAAAGTTATCTGAGCTGAAAGACTTTTGCACTGTCAGTTAATCGGCCATTATAGACTGCCTATGCATTCTTTAAGTACACAAATTGGCCCTTTGCCTATGCCTACTGACATAAATTTTTGTATTGTTTTCCTGGCTTTATATTGTGTGTTGGGTAACAGTGTCATTGTACTTGCCACATAATTTTTTACAGGAACATCATTTGACGTTGAGATTTTTTGTTTTAGTTTCTCTGCTAGACCTGAAAATTATTCATTCAGAAAATTTACTACTTTCTGGTGATGATTTTTCACCTTACACCTGTGTTTTATCTGTAAGTTGTTATGCTTCTTTCTCTGTTTTCCTATTTGTTGTTTTACGATATTCCATACTGCTTTGTTTCATCTTCAGCATTAAGTATTGTTTTGTCATTTGCTGGCGTTTTTGCAGCAAGTGATGCTTTCCTGTACATATTTCTGCATCTTTGATAATAGCTCTTACAGAATTGAGATATTTCATGATCCAGGGTGAGATCTTATACTTGCTGTTATTCACGTGTTTTTATTGGTCATTGATCGAATTTTGAATACATTACTGGTCATTAAAATTGCTACACCAAGAAGAAATGCAGATGATAATTGGGTATTCATTGGACAAATATATTATACTAGAACTGACATGTGATTACATTTTCACGCAATTTGGGTGCATAGATCCTGAGAAATCAGTACCCAGAACAACCACCTCTGGCAGTAATCATGACCTTTATACGCTTGGGCATTGAGTCAAACAGAGCTTGAATGGTGTGTACAGGTACAGCTGCCCATGCAGCTTCAACACGATACCACAGTTCGTCAAGAGTAGTGACTGGTGTATTGTGACGAGCCAGTTGCTCGGCCACCATTGACCAGACGTTTTCAATTGGTGAGAGATCTGGAGAATGTGCTAGCCAGGACAGCAATTGAACATTTTCTGTATCCAGAAAGGCCCGTACAGGACCTGGAACATGCGGTCAGGCATTATCCTGCTGAAATGTAGGGTTTCACAGGGATCGAATGAAGGGTAGAGCCATGGGTCATAACACATCTGAAATGTAACGTCCACTGTTCAAAGTGCCCTCAATGCGAACAAGAGGTGACCAAGACGTGTAACCAATGGCACCCCATACCATCAAGCCATGTGATACGCCAGTATGGTGATGACGAATACATGCTTCCAATGTACATTCACTGCGATGTCGCCAAACACGGATGTGACCATCATGATGTTGTAAACAGAACCTGGATTCATCCAAAAAAATGACATTTTGCCATTCGTGTACCCAGGTTTGTCATTGAGTACATCATCGCAGGCACTCCTGTCTGTGATGCAGCGTCAAGGGTAACCGCAGCCATGGTCTCCAAGCTGATAGTCCGTGCTGCTGCAAACGTCGTCAAACTGTTTGTGCAGATGGTTGTTGTCTTGCAAACATCCCCATCTGTTGACTCAGGGATAGAGACGTGGCTGCACGATCCATTACAGCCATGCAGATAAGATGCATGTCATCTCGACTGCTAGTGTTACGAGGCTGTTGGGACCCAGCATGGCATTCCGTATTACCCTTCTGAACCCACTGATTCCATATTCTGCTTACAGTCATTGGATCTCGACCAACGCGAGCAGCAGTGTCACGATACGATAAACCACAATCGCGATAGGCTACAATCCGACCTTTATCAAAGTCGGGAACGTGATGGTACGCATTTCTCCTCCTTACACGAGGCATCACAACAATGTTTCACCAGGCAACGCTGGTCAACTGCTGTTTGTGTATGAGAAATCAGATGGAAATGTTCTTCATGTCAGCATGTTGTAGGTGTCGCCACCGGTGCCAACCTTGTGTGAATGCTCTGAAAAGCTAATCATTTGCATATCGCAGCATCTTCTTCCTGTCGGTTAAATTTCACATCTGTAACACGTCATCTATGTGGTTTAGCAATTTTAATGGCCAGTAGTGTACTTTAGGAAATAACTGCTCAAAGTTAAGTTTAATTACTGCACAGAACTTGGTTGCTGGTGTGTGTGTGTGTGTGTGTGTGTGTGTTTGTGTGTGTGTGTGTGTGTGTGTGTAATATAATTGGATAGATAAAAAAACCTATTCAACAAGTGGCAGCAGGAGAGAACCCATTTAAGAGACGGAAATATGCTAGCTTCCAGAGCCAGTGGCTTCTTCCAGCAGAATGGTTGAGGGTAAAGGAAGAGGGATGAAGAAAAGGACTGGCAAGGTTTAGGAAATTGGGAGGGTTATGGAAAAGCTGCCCCCAACGCTGGGTCAGGGGAGACTTACTGAACAGGATGAGAAGAAAAGTTTGATTGTTGTTGGCTGCACCAGACGAGATTTGGAAACCTGATGGTGGAGACAGGATAGTAAGCAAGACAGGGATCACTGAGAAAACATTGTGCAAGGGTCTCTAAGTGCATTATACTTGTAGACAAGAGAAAGGGGGGGGGGGGGGGGGGGGGAAGGACAGAAAATAAAAGATATAGTGAAGAAAAGGAATAGGTACTGAAAAGAAATGCTGAGACCACGAAAGTTAATGGAAATTTAGGCCACGTGGGTGAAGAGCACCAAGCACACATTGAAATGCCAGTTCTCTCCTGCAGAGTTCTGAGAAACAGGTGCTGGGGGGTGGGGGCAGAATCCAGATATCACACGTGGTGAAACAGGCATTGAGGTCACGACTGTCATGTTGTAGCTTACTCTGCTACAGGACATTGTGTGTTGCCAGCATACAACCTGTGCCCGTGCCAATTCATCATAATTTATAAGTTTGTGGTAGTCATGGCAATATAGAAAGCGAAACGGTGTTTATATAACACTGGTACATGACATGACGTTTCACAGGTGGCTCTCCCTTTGGTAGTATATGTTTTGCCATTTGCAGGACTGGTATAGGTGATGTTGTTGTTGGTGGGTGCACATGGAAAGTCTTACAGTGGGGACAGTCACAGGGATAGGAACCATAGGGTAGGGATATGGGTGCAAAAGGAGTGTAGTATCTGACCAGGAGATTTGTGGTGGGGAGACAAAAGCTATTCTAGGTGTGGTGGGCAAAGTATAAGACAGAATGGACCTAATTACAGCGCATGATTTTAGTAAGTCACAACATTGTTGAAGAAGCTGATTACTAAATTCAAGAGTAACTAGAGGTTACGCCTAAGTTGTTTTTTGGAGGGATGAGCAGTATTAGGTTTGGATGTGATAGCTGAGGAAGTCTCCTCTTGAACTGGTGAAGTAATGCATCTGAACAGATATGTTTGCCTCAAATGCAAAAGTTGCACGGGAAGGAACATTTGTCATGGAAAGGATGACAAGTATCGAAATGGATGCACTGTACTTTGTCTGTAGGTTTTATGTGAAAAGAAGTGTGTATCTGACCCTCAATGAGGATGAGGTGAACATTAAGGAAGTGGCATGAGATGTGAAATTTAATTGGGAGAATGTATTTGGAGATTCCAACAGTTTTAATTGGCCAGCCTCACAATGAGTCCATATGGCAAAAATGTCATCAATGTATTGAAACCGAACTAGGGGCTGGAGGCTTTTGGATCCCAGTAGATCTTTTTTCAAGTGACCCATGAAAAAGTTGGCACAAGAAGGAACTATTGTGGTTTCCATGGCCATACCTCTGATATGTTTGTATGTCTGCCCCTGAAAGGTAAAGTAGTTGTTGCTAAGTATAAAGTTCGTTAAGGTGTGCAGGAAGTATGTCATAGGTTCGAAATCAAGTGGACGCTGGTCGCGCTAAAGTCCAGAAGCAGACCGACCCTGTACTTGGAGAGTGTTATTATAGAGGAAGGTGGTATTAATGGTAACAAGCAAGGCTATGTTGTGGGTTTGGGATGGACACAGATTTCAGACACTAGGAAATTGTTGGTGTCTCTAATATAGCAGGGGAGTCCTTGTACTACAGGTTTCAAGTGTTGATCAACCAAACAGTATTAGGTTCGGTGGGTGCTTTGAAGTCAGCAAGTATGAGACGGCCAGGGTGATTTGGTTTGTGGATCTTAGGAAGAGGTAAAAGGTGAGACCGTGTGGTTTGGGTGAGGTAAGTAGTTCTGTGGATTGAGTTGTTAGTTCTTGTGAGGGATCTGTGGGTTTAAGGAGGGACTGTAGACAAGTTTGTAGCACAGGGATGGGATCTTGATGGTAGATGCTGTATGTTGAGGCATTAGGAACCTGGCATAAACCCTTGCTTACATACTACTATCAGGTAAGTACCATAGTGGTAGATTCCTTGTCTACTGAGTGGAGTCATCAGTTTTTAGGGAACGAAGAGAATGGAATTCTGCAGAGGACAGGTTAGGCTTATGTTGTTGGGACCTGAGAAAGAGTGGTGAAGAAATGCTGGATATTAGGAATTCTTGGAAGGCGTGTAATGTAGTGGTGGTGGTTCAAGTGGTCTTGGTCAGAATGTTCAAGACAGGACTCAATGTCAGATGTGCTGTTGGAAAAGTTTTGGGATTCTGTTTGTAAAGTGATACTTCCAGGTAATGTTAGTGTGTAGGAAAAGTCATTTGCTTAATAATTGTGAAGTAGAAATGAGCCATGGAGTTCATTTATTATAATGTCCACAGTGGTATATAGAGAAAAGTGATATTCCTTGATATATGAATATTGTAAGAACATAGTTGTCTTTTCTGATGCTTCCATTGTGTGATGATGAATTTTTATAATTAACAGGCAGCTGGCTGCTGAGGCTGAGAGCAATATGGAAGCTGTATCTCCACCCATCTTTCTGCGTTTCATTAATCTTCTAATGAATGATGCTGTATTCCTCTTGGATGAAGCACTTAGCAACATGGCTCAGTTGAGGCAGATGCAAGCAGCAAGGCAAGACAGTTCAATGGTTTTTTGTTATTTTGCTTTGTTTGTGAGAGAGTTATTTCAGATGTATTGTGGATGATGTGCCTGTATGGATTCATATATTCCTCATAAGTTAATGAAAGAAATTAGAAGTGTTTAAACCTATTATCAAATAACAGATATCTGATTTACAAACCAGTTATGTTTGTGTTATCTACAGTAAATATAAAAAATATATATATTTTTTAAATTTCACAGAGATTCTGGAGAATGGAGACAACTTCCAACTCACGAACAAGAACAGAATGAAGCACTGTTTCAAAATACTGGCATGATTGCACGGTAAGTGTATTAGGCTAGTACTCATTGCACTGCAACACAACTGTAGCTTACCTTCCTCTGTTATTTATGATGAAAAATAAAAGGAGCTTCATGCTCTTTTAATCTATGTGACCTGTGGATGAGAGACTACTTTAAGCTTACAAAAACATGGTAAATTTCCAGGAGCACACATACCTTGAAACTATGATATGGATGACACTTGAAAGATTTAAAATTGTTTAGTTGATAAGAGTTGTCTTTAATCATATTATCAGCCCACATTTTGCATAGGTATAATTGGTTTTATTATAGTTTTGAAGGGCTGCTGATTGGACTCATAAATTATAGTAGCTTTGTATGCCGATTGGCACAGCCGAATGGCAACAAACCAATAAGTTACCATTATTTTCTGGCAATTGTTTTTCACTAACATAGCTTTGATCTGGGCACTTTTTCCCCCACTTTGCTCCTCAGTTCTATGGTTTAGAATTGGAGGATCTGTCTTTAACATAATTTTACTGTTATCTTCTAACCCATGAAATCAAACACTGCCATGTTACATTAGCAGCTGCAGTACTGTGGTTGAAAACTTTGTTCATTAGTTGTGCTGCAGCAGAGCTTTCATGTGAAAATGAGAGTTTGCTCTATCTGAGAGAAATGGTTTCAGATTTGATTATGTAAAAGATTTATTTGTTCACTAGCAAGTACCTCAGATTTGTTGCAGTGCCACTCGAAGAAAGTGTTTATGTTTAAATTCTATTTATTGAAGTGCGTCTGGATACAAAATGTTTTTTATTTTACCATTTAGTGTGTGCATTAATAAATTGGAAGGCTTTCCAACACATAAGCAGACCATTTACAGGTGTCTATGCGAGAAACCAAATTTAGCTCTCACACTTGTAGTGATTGTCCATGTGCTTTGTTCACGGTCATTCGAAATGCGAATTGCCCAGAAAACTGCAAACATTTGAATTCAAACGGCATATCTGTCAGAATCATTGGGATGTGTGGCAGAACTAAATCTTCTCTTGTAAATTTTCCATTTCAGATTTTAGCTTCAATGATATCTTTCAAGTCCTTTTCACTGAAAGCCTGGTAGGCCTACATCACAAAGGCGTAGTGGATGTATGTTTTGAAGAAGAATAATGGACTTGTCCATTTTCAGTATTAAAACGTGTGGCAGCATGCCTGACAAATCAAGTGAATTCAAGAATCCTGTTGAATAATTGACAACTTTATCTTGATTCATTACAGTATTGATAGATTGAAATGTTGTTACTTGACCTAGTGTTTTGTTTTGAATACTGAATTTATGGCATTGTCATCATTATTTTTGGCTGACAATACAGCACATGCTCTGAGCACTGATTATTTCTGTAATTCTGTGTGACATTTGGGAAAACTTTGTTAATCACTTTGTGTTTGTTGTGATTTTACAGAAGTTTGCTGGCAATGTGATGCATTGTGTGGATTCATCAGTTGCCAATTTCCCCATTCCCAGTATCCAGCAATTGTTTTGTGAAACATTCAGCAGATACGTCATGTTGTAGTTGTACAGACATATTGGTCTTCAGAGTCAGTTTCTGTATGTCACCACACCCTTATTGTTGCCTTCCAGTACCTCATTGACTCTCTTTCTGCACTCTTGGAGCCATCCACACTGGAGAAGGTGGTTATTTAGGCAATTGACAAGTGGTCACATTATCGTTACTGGACATTGCATAATTATTACTTCTATGTCAGAGAAGTCGCCATGTAATACATACTCAGTGCTACCTGAGTGAAACTGGGCTAAGTCACTAGTAGTTAATAATTAAAACAGCAACATTCCAGAGACAAAGTTAGATTAATGAAAAGCTGTTCCTGGCATGAAGAAAAAAAGATGCTTGGAGAAAGTGTTCAACAGAAGCAGTTAAATATGGAGGAATAGTAATAAAGGAACAACTTCCAAGTATTATTTGCAGAAGGTCTGCAAAGGAATAGGCAATGACCTTGCCACAGTGGATACACTGGTTCCTGTGAGATCACCGAAGTTAAGCGCTGTCGGTCATGGTAGGCACTTGGATGGGTGACCATCCAGGCCGTCATGCGCTGTTGCCATTTTTCGGGGTGCACTCAGCTTCGTGATGCCAATTGGTGAGCTACTCGACCAAATAGTAGTGGCTTCGGTCAAGAATACCATCGTAACGACCAGGAGAGCTGTGTGCTGACCCCACACCCCTCCTATCCGCATCCTCCACTGAGGATGACATGGCGGTCAGATGGTCCTAGTAGGCCGCTCGTGGCCACAAGACGGAGTGCTTGTGCTGCATAGGAATACTATTCTGCAAATCAGGAATGCCATAATTAATGTAGTTCACAAGTCAGAAGATGGACAAGACAGGCCTCCTGTCTGTTATGTATAAAATGTTCTCTGCTATTAACAGCTGCACAACAGCATGTATGTTTTAATCCAGGAAAGAAATGAGCTAGTGTTTGGACTGGATATAGCACAATTGGTTATTTGCAAGCTATCAGTGAAATTAGAGAGTGTGGCTTACAGCTTTGCCTATTTTGAGAAGGCCTGTGATTTAGTTTCAGTTTCAGAAGAATGCTGAAGATTAGATGGGTAGGTCACATAACTAATGAGGAGGTATTGAATGGGACTGGGGAGAAGAGAAGTTTGTGGCACAACTTGACTAGAAGAAGGGGTCAGTTGGTAGGACATGTTCTGAGGCATCAAGGGATCACCAATTTAGTATTCGAGGGCAGCGTGGAGGGTAAAAATCGTAGAGGGAGACTAAGAGATGAATACACTTAGCAGATTCAGAAGGATGTAGGTTGCAGTAGCTACTGGGAGATGAAGAAGCTTGCACAGGATAGAGTAGCGTGGAGAGCTGCATCAAACCAGTCTCTGGACTGAAGATCACAACAACAAACATGTTCCGTACTACTTGCACTTGAAAGAAAGCTATTGATTAAACCTATTGTAGTACATTGAACAGTATCTACAGTGGACCCAAAACGTTATGACGCAAAATTGAATGTTGCCTGGTCACGAAGCGGGCTCGTGAATTGGTAACAAATGTATGTGAGCGGAGTAGAGATGAGGCGAAAAATTGGGAAGAGCTCTGGTGTAAACGACTTTGACTGTTGATTTGAGACATCTGTTAAGTTCATAAGTGACTGTTGAATGTGGTATAACTGGTAGAGTTTGTCGAATATCACCAGACAATAAAATGAAAGAATAATTGAAGAGCTGTTTGTTTTTTCTCAAATCTTTTGAGTGTATGATGGAGCCCTTCTGTTGCTATTTTCTGTGCCATAGTACATTCGTCTCCCAATTGGGTTTGGATGGGAATATTTTAATCAATCAAATGCAGAAATAATCCTTAGAATTTGATCTTTCATTACCAATATTCACTTTTCTACATAATCATCAGACAATTGGATACATTTCTGCCAACTATGAACAAGTTTTCTGAAGCCGTCATGGAAGAAGTCGACCCACTGTTTCCGCAGCCACAGTTCTCTCGATGTCTTCATCAGAAGGATAATGATGTCGCATGGTTGAATGGAGAAAGACGTCACCTTAATTCTCGTAACACGAGAGGAGTTCCTGACAAATTTCAAGTCTGTGCGCTTTCATTTCAGGACTCAGCATTGGGGTACCCATCGTGCTCAGATCTTCCAGTAGCCAAGCAAAGTAATAACGTGACTGACACGTTCTTGTGAAATGCCGATTGTGCTTGCAGTTTCTCTCCGACTGATACGACGATCGTCCTGAATCATCTGACAACATTTTGCTTGTGAAACTCGGTGGTTGCTGTCACAGGACATCCAACTCTTTCTTTGTCATCCAGGTCAGATGTTCCCACCTCAACATTTTTAAACTTACTCGCCCAACAACGCACAGTACTCACATCAACACAATCACTATAAACTGCTTTCATTCTCTGATGAATCTTCTTTGGGGTGACTCCTCCTGCTGTCAAGAATTCAATTACTGCATGTTACTTAGATCGCATTGACCGACCGTGTGTGCAGGGTTCCATACTTTACACTATAACAACACAACTGTTCAGTGCTAAGGCTTCCTGCCAACTGGAGCTGTAGAGGAGATGATACGGAACAAGCCAGTACTTGCCTCATACCAATGCTGCCAACTGTTGAAGAGGTACCAGTCAACTCTCGCACATGTTGGTGTCTCGTGATTTGTGCATCCATTTGCAATTTCAGTGCTAAATGCACTTTGGCCACCTTCCAAAAGAAATGACACAATTCCAGTTGATGTGATTGTCACTGCAAATATTTTTTCTTGATTTTATGGTTGTCAGAATAAGTGAAATGAGAGAAGATTTCCCTGTACCTTTGGGCACATTAAGGAAATACTGTCTGCCTATTAGGCTTATAAGTGTATGTATAGTTCTTTTAATCACTATCTGTTGTACTGGAACCAATCTTGGAGGATTCATTTGAACAACTGTACATAATTCATTGACATCAAAGTGTGTTTCTCATTGCAAGGCATGATTGAAGATGCTTGCTGTTCGATTCATTTATTCAAGGTGAACATTTGACAAAAACAGAGTAAGTCATTTACCATAAAAAATGGGCTTCCGCAAGGATCCGTTCTAGCACCCTTCAACCTGTATACCAGTGACATGCCAAACACAGCTAGCAAAATGTTTTGCTCTGCTGATGACCTTGCCATAGCCATAGAAACTAGCACACTCAAGGAAGGAGAAAATATATTGTCTGCAGACTTAGAAAATCTCAACACATATTACAAAGCACGGATACTCTGACCAAATGCAGTCTGCACATTCCACTTAAACAACATAATCACAGCCCAACAGCTCATAGTGAATTTCTGCCACCAGAGGATTAGACACAATTTCCAGGCTAAATACCTCAGTGTCACACTCGATTGGTCTTTAACATAAAAAAACCCACCTGGAAAACACTAGCCAAAAGCTTAAGAATCAAAGTAACATAACAGTGTAACTGGCTGGCACAACCTGGGGTGTTGAAGCTTCCGCTCTATGGACTGCAGCACTGACACTAGTATATCCAGTAGCTGAATACTGTGTCCCAGTATAGCAACACGCTGCTCGTACAAGGAAACTAGACATCCATCTGAATGAATCAATAAGAATTATCATTGGTACACTAAAATCCACACTGATCCTAGGATGCACACCATCAGTAACATTCCACCACCTGAACTGCAACGCAAAGAAGCAACCGATTGAGACTGGAGGAACCTGCATCATCCTGACTACCCCCAAGACTATCAAATTCATACAGTTTTAAATGACCCTCCTCCAGACCACTTGATATCACACACTCCACTGTGATAAAATGGAAAAAGCAACAAGAAGTTTGACCTTGAAGTAGTGTGGTGCAGGGGATGGAACACTCCACCAGTAAAACATCAAGGTGTTCAAGATCCATCTCCCAGCATACCAGTATTTGATCTGAAGAGAAGGTACTGGACACGATTGGATAGGATAAGAACTGCTCGCACCAGGTTATTGCTCTGATGCACAAGTGGGGACCCTGGGACTCTCCAGCGTGTGATTGGATGGCCCAGAACAAATTGTTCAGCATGTTATCAGAGATGGAGAAAGTACCCAGGACTATTCAGTGATTTTATTACTGCTGCTCCCTCTGTTATCAACTGGCTTCATTCAGCAGGTGTTCAACTCTAATTGTATCATTTTAATAAACAATCTGAATTTTAATATTATTCAATTAGTAACTTTAAGAATTTGAACATATTAGCTTTGTGCCTAAATCCTTAAATGTATAATTCTACTATGTCTGTATTTCTCAATATTTCCTGTTGTTGGCATACAATAAATAAACTCGTGTAGGCTTGTATTTTTCCCAAAGAACTTTTGGATTGGATGGGAAGCACATTGTTGATATGATTCCAGTTAATGTGCGTGAGTGGAGTGTCCAAGTGTGCATTGTTTCCAAGAAAGTTTAATCTTGGTAAGCTTCACGATAAATGGCACATCCTTCACCTTTTACTGTTCTCAGTGCTTGGAAGGATGTCAGTCCATACACAACAATGAACAGTAATCACAAGTAAAAGCATTCTGCATTGTTTTGGTGAGTAGTGTATGGGCAGCCTAATGCATTCAATTGAATGAAAACTGGGATGTCTTGCAACTATTTTACCAGTTTGCAGTGATGAAACTTGTTTGTTGATGCTTTCCATGTTAGTGCTTGGTGCTTCAGAGTAAAGTCTTAGCAAATATATCATCCCTTAACAAAGAGAAAACTGTGGTTAATACTGTTGGTACTGGTGACAACACTCTTGCGTGTGCATTTTCCCTTGTGAAGTACACATGCTGTCCATTTTCAGAGTGTACTGCCAAATGAAGAACATCATTGGATGTGTTTCATGGAAACAAAGTGATAAAATGCACCATATTGCTTCATGTTCAGTTGATGGTGATCAGTTTTGTTAGTGGAGGCTGTTGTATTTCTCACACCAAAGTACTGTATCAATTCCATCAAAACACAGTGCTCGGCATTGATGTGTGCTTTGTATGTTTTTGTGAGTAACGGTGAATAAGGACAGTCCAATGATTCAGCATCATTGTTTTGTACTTTAAAAGTGGTGGTTTGGTGCCATCTCCAGTTGATTATCGATGATAGTCAGTATCCATCACTGCCAGTGATAATCTCAGTAAGTAAGTCTCTTTGGTATTGTTTCATGCATTTCCCATCAGAAATGCATAGTGAATTGTCGTCCCTGATCAAGTCATGTACACCATGAATCGTGTTATCCTTGATGACTTCAAATAAGCCTGGATCACTGTCAGAATCTGGTTTTTCTACTGAGATGATTTGATCAGTTTGAAATGGTATAACTTTTTTTGATCAATCAAATAAAAATGTGTGCATGTGTCAGTCCTCTCTTTTGCCTTTCAGAGGAGTACATCCAACATTGTGCCTTTCCAAAAACATGGAGCTTGATAACAAAGTCCATTAACACTCAAGCAGGCGTGCTTATGTAGAAAGTGCACCAAACACAAATCAAATTGTTTTGCACCATTCCATAGTTGTTTCACAATTGCGAGCCCATACCTGTTTCTTCAGTATTGCTTCAACTAACATAGTGATAAATTAGGTTGTGATATTGCAAATGAGCAGCAGTAATATATCTTGATAATTTCTCGGGTATTCATCCAGGTAGCATCGTCCAAAAGGTGCGATATTTCAGTAAGCCGACTTCTTGCCATCTTCAGGCATTCTTGGAGTCGCCTGAAGAAGGCCTGAAGATGGCAAGAAGACGACTTGCTGAGATATCGCACCTTTTGGATGACGCTACCTGGCTGAATACCCGAGAAATTATCAAGATTTCTGTACGCTGGGAAAACCTCAGATCACACAGCATTAATATAAAATAAACAGCGAGATAGTTCAGAAGAAATTATGATCAAGAAAATGACCCACATTATGAGGTAGCAGCACAATCCCACAATGAAGCATTTGTCTACGAGGCAATGAGTAATCAGATAAGCTGTTAGCAGGGATCTGATGCAGCTGTGCTGTTGAATGCTTCGAGTGGATCATTGCTGTGGGCGACATCCGTCCGTCCATCTTATAATAAAAGTTTATTTCATTGTTTTTTAATTAAACTAAAATTAAAGTATGATTTTGCTCTTACATGTTTATTTTGGTAACATAAAGACAGCTATTCTTACACGTGTGTGCAAAGTACGCCATGCGCCTCCTCATGTTATGAAAATTAGTGCACCCACTCAAGAATTAAATATTTAAATTTTTGTGTGAACACACATGGAAGGAAATGTCATGACAGTCCAGTTAACAAAAGTTATTTTATTTCATCCCAAGTAGGATTATATGTGAACGTAATTAAAAAAAAATATGGCTGGCCATATGCATAAACATTTGTCACTGCATCTTGTGCATATTCATAAAAGCGCCATGGTGTCAATGTTAATGTGACTGGTAGTATGATATTTTTCCTAAATAATTGGGATTCACTTTGCAATCGTTAACAACTGCATCACTTAAATGTACGTACTCTTCAGAATGCAAATTGCTGTGATTTAATCGAATGTAGAGAAGTAGTTTGGTTTTGATTTTTGCATACATATCGACAATATGTCAATGGCACAGTTGTCGACATTTCAAGATATGATTTTCAGTGTTTTCATGAATCATCAATTAGCATAAAGTAATTCATGGCTCTGACTTTTTTATTCGTTGTCTCATGTTTGTGGATTCTCAGTTTTATGTTTAAATATTACCCATATTCTCCTTGCCAAAATAAAACTGGATAGCAATCTGTTGTATGAGCGAGGAGTTTCTGAGACTTCCTGAACATCACCATTTCTGCAATGAAGAAATGTATCACATGAGTTAAATTCTTCACCAACTATAAAGATTGCCACTTCATCAATTGTTGGTACATTGTAGACCTGCTGTCTTTTGTGAAGCAGGCAGCTGTTTTGTCTGCTCTAACTACAACTGTGTAGTCATCAGTTGGCAATTGTTCAAGGGTAGTTATGAACAACTGAATTAATTGATTGTGTTGATTGAAATAAGTTTGAAATGTAGTGGCAGTTTCTCATGTAGTGCCCATATTGAACTGACAGTGTCAACTGTTTGTCAGTGTTTCCCATGTAATAAATTTGAAGAAATTTGTAATCTGTGTTTGAGAGTGGCAGTTGTCATCATGCAGAAGATAAATTTGCCCTTGCACTTTGAATATAGTCATGTAATTCTCAAGCACAATATTTGTTGCATCAAACGTGAATTGTACTTGTGTATAGTTGCCAAAAAATGAGAATATTATGAAAAGAATAGATTGCTACTCACCGAACAGAGGAGACGTTGAGTCACAAACAGACACAACAAAAAGACTACTATATTAAATGAAACAAGTTTACTGTTACCAGTCACGGTTTATTTATCTCCACGACACGTTTCAAAGGTTTAAACCTCCATCATCAGGTGGATTTACATTTGTTAGTATGACATTTGTGTGTGTGTTGTGTTATGATAATTAGGAAGAACATGTGGCACTGTCTCCAGTGGTCACAGTTTCCTTTCACTGTTGTGACACATCACATGTAAATCCACCTGATGGAGGTTTAAACCTTTGAAACATTTTGTAGAGATAAATAAACAGTGACTGTTAATAGTAAATGTGTTGTTTCATTTAATGTTGGTAACAGTCATGGTAAAGCCTAACCTAAAATATTCGCATTTAAAGACTGCAATACATTTGAGCTTTCGGCCTAAGGCCGGTATTACACTATCAAATTTCTTTGTCAAATATCTTTGTCCAATATCTTTGTCAAAGTTATTTGATGGTGTAATAGGCGACTTTGTCAAATGTCGTCCAATATTTGATCAAATCTAGGGCCTCGCTGTAGATTTGATCAAAGAAGTCACTTGTCTTCTGTTCACTGCAGTGTGACATGTTACCACATGGAGCGCTAGCATCGCTGCAGCATTCTGTCGTCTGTAGTGTGATGAGGTGCTTTACAACATGAGGCACGCTGAATGCAAATATAGATTAAGAAGATTGGAGACCTGACCTGAGCTAACATAACCTAACCTAACCCTCTCCTGTAGCAAGGAATCGGAGTGTTACAGTGAGCCTGTCTTCTGCAGATGTAGCACTTCTTAAGTGAATATTGTGCTTTGTGTTATGAGGATGCACTTCATTGAGTACATACAGAAATGTATGCTCATCCATTCTTAAGTAATTGATGTGCGACTTGACGTCCTCCACTGTAAGCTCATGTAACAAGTTTTGTTGAATGCTTTTATCGTGTCATCGTAAAACCCACGGCTTCACCCAGGTATGTTTCCTTTTTTTTTTCCTCCCGCTTCTCTTCCGCATGTGCACATAGTGCAATTGTAGTACACGCAACTGCTGCGGTTAATAACAAGTTGTCATTGCCAGCCATCTTGAACTTTGACGAAAAATATGATGGCAGTGTAATACCTCTTCTAGTGCTACATTAAAGATCTTTGTCAAATATATTTGACGGAATATTTGATGACATCTTTGATCAAATCTTTGACAAAGAAATTTGATAGTGTAATACTGGCCTAAAGGCCTTCTTTGTAAAGTGGAGAACATATGCACCTATTCAGAGCTCACACACACATGACCATTGTCTCTAAAGCTCAGATGTATAGCAATATTTTTGTTCTGCCTATCTGAAACTTAACATCTCCGTACATGGTGAGTTACAACCTGTCCTTCTCATAATATTGATGTTAGTCCATCCTGAATTTTCCTTTGTTTGCTTTTACTGGGAATGTTGTGATTGGCGTGTATCACCAGATAGCAGTCTTGATAACGGTTTGGCTGGGGAATGTAATTCTGCCAGTTTCATTTTTCCACCCACCCAGCATGTTGTTGGTGTTTCATTCTTAAATTTAGGGGTACATAGATAATTTATCCATTTTTATTGTAACCACATTAGGATGAAAACTACAAACATAATTAGCATTGCACTGTAATTCCTCCACGATCAAGCAGTGTGCTAGTGGAAGTGGGGGGGGGGGGGGGGGGGGGGGAATGCCAGTTGCCTCATTCTACCTTCCTCAGCACCTATAAAAATTTTTCCAAAGATACAGATTTCAACATATTTGCCCTTTTTGTGCTGAGGGAGAAGACTGTGGCAGTGGTAAAGAGATGGAAAAAGTAATAAATACTGCAAGACAGTAGACAATGGATGTGTTGTAGAAAGAGTGAAGGAGATAGTGGCAGTGTGAGAGAAAGAGAGGACGACACTGGCAGTGGAACGTAGTTGGCAGTGACAGAACATCACTTGGTAAAGATGAAGGAGACAATGCCAGCGGCGGAGGAATAAAGAGGTAGTGGAAGTGGGTGAGAGCCAGTGATAATTAGAGGCAGAGTGTAAGACAATGATGGTGGAAAAGATAGAGTAACAGTGAGAAGAGACAGCAGCAGCAGGAAGGAAGGAATGTGATATTTGCAGTGAGAGAGAGCAAGAGGAAGACAGTGACAGTGGGAGGAGACTGAAGGGAACTATGGCTGAGGTGCAAGAGACAATTACAGACAGATGTAAAGAGATAATTACAATGAGTTGGGCTGAATGAGTCAGTGACATACAGTGATCGACTAATGGGTGTGAGTGAGTTCCAGTTAGGGGAGATTGTGGGAGTTTCAGATAAGTTGCATGTTAAAAAAAGGTGTGAATATGTTTTCACATCAAAATTTTTGTGGAAATTTTTAAAAGCACAGAGGAAGCTAGAATGCGGCAGCTGGTATCCACTTTTCATTTTATTATGGTTGACCTAATTCAGAAACCTTCACAGGTGCACCCACATCATCTCACAATAGTTTCATTGCAGTTGGATGAATAATAATTGAGTGCATATCACACACACACACACACACACACACACACACACACACACACACACACACACACAAATAACAGATCACTGCAAGATGTTGCAAAGTCACATTGTGTTTTATTTATTTATTTTTTTTTTTTTTTAAGGCCAATTGTGTGAAGGTCACTGACTAGAGGTCAGTGTTGATCTTAGTTCAGAAAATGTGCCTAGTTCACAAATTTACTATGTTGTGGAACACTTAACTCAGGTTAGCTGAACAAGCATCACTGTTGATGTAAATTAACATGAGAGAAACTTGGCAACACCACTAATTCAGCTATCAATGAGATTATTGTGCTTTGACTGCAGATATTAATCATATTATTGAATGTTTTGTGTTGTAAAGATGGAAGAAAATAAGCAGATCAAACTTCTCAAATTTCTTGAAGGACCTTTTCCACGACCAAAAGACATTTTAATGGTCAATTAGTCATAAAATAAATGTAAAGAAACAGTATAATTCTCAGCACTTAAGGCACTTGAACAAAGAACATTGCTTATGACAGTGGTCCAGAACACTAGGATAACAAGAAGTGGCGACAGTATGGTTTCAAAATGTAATATTGTCATGATTACCTTTATCATAGACATGGAGAGTACATCATTTGGCAACTGATAATTCGTGGTGACATGACATTGGTCTTAGGTGGCATGGTGAACACAAACTTTAGACAACGTGATGTCATACTAGGATTTCAGAAGTTTGCTGAGTATGACATTAATATACATACTGCAGAACATTGGCCATGGTTTTCTGTGAGGACAAGTTAATACTTCATATGTTTCACACCACTGTTATTCAGCACTAAAGAAACATGTATCACAGAAAGCAGCAGAGGTATACATTCGCATTGTCTGCTTAAGCAGAGTTGTTATCAAACTGATTATTGGTTTGACCACTACAGTGGTTTACTGGATGTAGTCTTTTTGGGAGTTGGTATACCCTCACCTCTCTCAGACCTTTGAACATATGTACCCAGCTATTTATATTTGGAGCACATTACAATTAGCGTTTTGCACGTTAACAAACACTGCTAGAGGCGGGAGGGGGGGGGGCGGTGGGAGGGGGGGGGGGGGGGAGAAGGCTTGACCTAGATTCGAACTGCTGGCCCTTAGCACTGTAGTTAAGCATGCAACAGCATATTTGTCGACATACAACTTTATTTCATTCTTAGGTGGTATACATGACCTTGCCAATTGACACTACAACACGTCAGAAGTTACCATACCTGTTTCAGCAAACATTCATCAGTTAAAAGTTGGATGCAAATTGAGTAGCTACTGCTGTGTAAAAGACATGCAGTCGTTATTAGCTACTGTTAAACTCCAGGTACTTAACTGTTCACTGCTAATAGTTCTCATTTCTTTTCCTTAATCTGCTGTTGTCTATAAAATGCCCCCAACACGTTGGAGCCTAACAGGTTGCCAGTCCAATTAATACCCGGATCCTGAGGAAGTTTGCGACAATTTACAATTTTTTAATAAATTTACTAATCCACTTACCTCTTTAGGCAGTATATCAACTTAACTTCCATCCTTCCTCTTTATGAATATGTATACATTCAGCACAAATAAATTATACAGGGATTTGTAGGTATTATTCTAAAGAGACTGTTTTTCTGTATTTTTATTTTTTTCCAAAATGAACAAAATTTTTGTAAGTCGTACGGAATAGTAGGCTATTGATTTGAAATAGCTTGTCAGCAGGAAACACTAAATGCTTCATTTATTGGTAAAGTGTTCTATTGCGAAATGGTTTTTTTTCTCATTTTTACAAATTGGAGAACTTCACACGGGTATGAAAGCTTTCGAACCACCACGAAACACAAAGGCCTGTGTTACATGGCCTACAGTAATATCTGATCTCTTTGCCCACTACCTTTCCTGCAGCTTTCCCTTGTTTCCAATAGACGTTGCATCTTCTAGCTGGGTTTGTTTTCTTTTTTCTTCGTGGCAGTTTCTCAGGAAAATGACATACTATGAGTCTGTTTGCACTTGCAACTCCAGATGCTGAATGTGTGTCTTTATTTAGTTCTGCTCCTCCTTTTTTGAACCAATTGCTTTGCTAATTTACAGATATCTGCTAATGCACACTTCTCTGATATTTTGATGTTGTGAATAATCTTGGAATTCACAACTGCCCTCATAAAAATATGGAAGAAAATCTTTTTCCACCATTTTACAGACTTTCATTGGACGGCATAGTAACTCATCACCTGGTCTCCTCTGTCAACACCTGTTTTAGACAAGTTGCAGTCTAGTACAACATCTGGCTTTACTACCTCAACATATCCACTCCTGGATTTTACACTGACATGCGAAGCACTCATATTATGCTGTGTTGACAACATGTGTATATCACGTTTGTCTTCCCATTTCAAGCAGAAAATATGTGCTTTGTGATAAAATCTCATTTCTCCTTTCTTTAGTTTTTGATTTGTTAGGTCTCTAGGCAAATCTATCCTGTTCTTCATTGCAGTTACAACTCCCAATATATTTCTTTCCCACAGTTCTTCAAGGCTGCAGGACTTGTATAAAATCTGTCCTTGTATAACACATGTCCTTTTCCCAATCAAGAGGAACATAGCCTCAGCAGCAGGGATTAGACAGAATTGTCAACATTTCCTTTTCCTCCAGTATAAACTTCAGCATTGCACATGTAACCTGTTTGAGCATCACTTACAACATACAGTTTTATCCCATATTACTCTGGTTTGTCTTTCATATAAACACGGAATCCAATTCTTCCTCGAAAAGGACATATTGCTTCATCCACAGTCAGATTTCTTGATGGATAAAAGACTTTTCTGCATCTTTCTGTTAAAAAAGTTCCAAACAGTTCTTATTTTATGCAGAGGGTTGTGGCCTGGTTCTTGTTGAGGTATCCATAGCGCATTATTGTTCACATGCAGCATCCTGCATATGGCAAAAAAAAAAGTCTTGTGACATTAGCTGAGAAGCAAATGATGAAGCAAGCACAGGGTCTTCAGATCAATAATCCTTAAGTTTAGGTTTCTTTACAACACACACATGCAAAACGATTGCAAAAAATTGATATACTTCATGTATCCTCACTGCTATCCATTTCTTCCATAATGATTTTGGTTTGATTCTGCTTGATGGCAAAGTTCAGAAATAGTATCAGTAGCATGTAGCTATATTTGTCTCTGACTTTACTTTTAGAAACATGCTGTGATCAAAAAATTGCAACAGATAGTCTAGTTCTGTTGATAATGTATAGACAGGAACCTGAATTCCACTTGTTTCTTTAAACAGAGATAATTCAGGGAGTGCATCAAAATGACACCGTTCATTATGAAGGGCAGACTGTTGAACTGAATGACAAGCCTGACTAATAGAAGCTTGTGCATTAGCTTTTTCATACTCACTTCCATTGTTCCTATCAGCAGCATAGGTTTCGCTCTCCAGCTCTTGTGAGGCATCGCCATCTTCTGAAAAATCGCCGATGCCATCCAAAATATTGTCAAGTTCTGAGCCATTTTTCAAGAGTTCTTCAATCTCTAAGTTTGACAAGTGTTGTCTCAGCCATATTCACTATTTATATGTTTTTACACACGGGAAGGATGCACACCATAACACAACATGGCAGCCAACATAGAACAAAACAACCTTCAATAATATTCCGTGCGCAATTCACATATCACTGGTACCATTCATGAGACACTGGCATGCACTAGCCATCAACAATGCACTTATGACAAGCCAAACAATTAGTCTTGCCACTTAAAAATGTAAAACATGCAGTTAAATCACAAATAAATAAGTCGGAAGAGAAGAATGTATGACATACGTCCTTTGGTTTTATGGTTAAAACATAGTGAACGTATGTAATACGTCCGTCGACTCTAGTGTGTTAAATTTTCCAAATCAATTACAAATAATCTCCAAGAATTCTTATGGAAGCAGTTGTTATCTGTACTCATTACTTTCTCCAGTGATATTCTCCTTAACTTAACTTTACAGAACAAAAATAAATAAACTAAAATAAATTCAATTCAAACTTCAGCGTTTTGGAAGTGTTAACAAAAGTTTCTTTATTATTTACTCCATTTCTGCTTGTACTTGTATTACGTGATACCTATTCTTTTCTAGTGTGGCTAGATTGTGAACTGACAACTGGAGCTGAACTTGACTTAACCCAAAAAGTTTTGTTAGTCAAAGTTGGTCCTAGTTCAGTACAAGATAAACTGAGATTAGTATTTATACAACACAGGTTTCAAGAGTTAGCTTGATCTGAGTTCATTTTTTGTGCTAACATAATATCAACTACTTATACAATTAGTACTTAGTATATGGTAGTGCACTGCATCCAGAATTTGTATTTGTAATTTCACAATATCGAATATTAATGAAGACTCAGTTTTATCACTGGTTGTGCTGTAAGAGTGAGGCAGATTTTGATCTGCCATGTTCGAGGGAGCATTTTGCTATAGGCTTGACCTTACTATGAGAGCTATTCAGAAAGTAGGGAATGTTTCCATCTGATGCTGCTAGGCGCTCGCTGATGCGTATATTTTGGTATGTGGCACCCATCTGTGACAGTGGGAATGTCTCTGCATGTCTAATTTTTTCGATATTCGAATTTGAAATGTGTGCTGCAATAGAAAATCCCGCCAGTTGTGAGGTGCGGTCTGTGATACGGTTTTTGTTGGCAAAAAACCTAAAACCTACAGAAATTTATCATGAACTGTCCAGAGTGTATGGAAACGACGTGATGAGTGAATGTCACATCCAGCAATGGTGAATTCGGTTTAAAAATAGCCGAATCAACATTCGTGATGAAGAGAAGAGTGGATGCCTGAGCATTGCGACTGATGATCTTATCGCTAAAGCTGATGAAATGATTCCTGAAAACCGTTGCTTCACAATAACGGAGCTTTCGCTTTCTTTTCCACAAGTTTCACGGACTCTGTTGTTTGAAATTGTCACTCAATGCTAGGCTACCACAAATTTTGTGCACGATGATTGCCAAAAATGCTTACAGAGCACCATAAAGAAAAGTGAATGGGGGCAACATTGACATTTCTGGAGGCCTACCACAAACATGGTGATTCATTACCGGATTAATGCGTAACCAGTGATGAGATTTGGGTGAAACACATCAGTTGCGAGACAAAATTACAATCCATAGAGTGGGGGCACACAGGGTCCCCCCCCCCCCCCCCTCCCCAAACCCAGAAAATGTTTGCAAACTTCGTCAGCAAACTTTGATGGCGAGAATGTTTTGGGATAGGCAAGGTGTGCTTCTTATTGATTTTCTCGAAAGTGGGGCAACCATAAATTCTGCCCGGTACTGTCAAACTTTGCACAGCCTTAGAAGAGCAGTTGAAAACAAACACCGAGGAAAGCTGACATCCAAAATTTTGTTTTTGCACGACAATGCTCGACCTCACGCGGCAAACTGCTTGAAAGATCTCCTTAATTCATTCAAATGGGAAATTTTCCCTCATCTGCCCTACAACCCCAATCTTGCTCCAGGCAACTTCCGCTTGTTTCCCAAGATGAAGAACTGGCTTGCAATGGAGCGCTTTGATGATGACGTAGAACTCCAGGCGGGCGTGACTCATTGGCTGAAGTCTCAGCAGCAGTAATTTACGACGAAGGTATTTCAAACCTTGTCCACTGCTGTGATAAGTGCCTCAGTGTGTTTGGTGACTATGTGGAAAAGTAGTATGTCAGTTGCTCTTTCAGATGTATATAATAAAATTCATTTCTTGTACTTAGTTTTTTTTAATGCCAAAACGTTCCCTACTTTCTGAATAGCTCTCGTATGTTTCTTCCAGACCAGCATTTTTCCAAATGCCAAAGTAAAAATTTATAGATATACAAATTATTGTCAATTCTATGATGAAGTGTATTATGTAACTTTTCTTGTATTTCCTTGAAGCATGAATCATATGAATTCATATATGTGTAAAGCAGTAAATACCAAACTTATATGCTTGCAACCATAAGTGATCTAATGCACTTAAGGAATAATTCCTCATTGCAGTTATTTATGAGATAAAGTTTATTTTTATACTTTTGCATTGCACTACAGAAGTTTTTGTCATTTTTACTTTAACAGTGAGAATGTGCTGAAAAGTAACGTCTCTGAATCTTTTATGCAAAAACTCTTAAAACTTTATTAACGTTCTACGTATTTGCCCTTCATATGTACATATTTATTTCTCAGCATGGTATATGGCAACAAACACATTTCTCCCACTGTTATTAAAGTGAAATCCTATAAGGCATTCCTTGAGTTTTGGAAGCAGATGAAAATGGGATCGAACCAAGTCAGGACTGTGCGGAGGGTGGAGGATAGCAGGTGACAGTGAACCCAAAGTGTCTAATTGTTGTATGTGTCACAGTACTCATGTGTGGTCTGGCATTCTCATGCTGAAGGAGAGTATGCTCCATGTGTGGACAAACTCTTTGGATTTAAAACTCAGTTGCAGCACGCTGTTCCTCACCCTCTGACATAGTTACATTGCACACCACCATGTTACGTGCTACAATTCAGAGCCCACTAGTGGCAGAGGACCGAAAATATGTAGACATGAAAAATAAAGAAGTAAAATGTTGATAGCTTCTGTTTTATTTGAAAAGCTATAAGTGTTTTCACAAAAAAAAAAATTAGAGGCATTGCTTAATCAGCACATCCTTGTATATCTTAATCATTGCACATTTATTGTTCTGCCTATAACTGAATGCAAGAGAGTAATTCTGATTTAACTTTAGCATGAAAACACTCAAGAAATTTGGCATCCTCTCATATTTGAAATCTATTCAGCATATGAATCTGGAAGATAGCTCTTCCAGGAAGTCTCTATATTCCTTACAAGATGTTATTCTAATGGGTGTCAGGGCATGTGATGCCCTAGGGAACTCTGTAGCTGATACAAATTTTGATCAATTTTATTGTATCTTTAATGAAAGTACACGTATTTGGGTATTTGTGTGTGCTGATTTTTTAAAATGACTGAAATTGTCAAATTGGTTCATATTTTGGTAGTTATTAATCATAGGAGTGATTTACCCTGCCATATAGATAAGTTTTAATGAGTACAAACACCACTGTCATACGAGGGTAGTAAAGATACACCGTATGCCAGAGGAACAGAAGAGTTTTGGCGAGGAAGTTGGCAACACTGGTGAAAACTTTGAACTGTTAGCTTTCTCCTCGCGGTCGTTTGGCAGTTGAACGTTGCTTCTGTTTGGAGTAGGTAGTGTTCAAAATGGCTGCGCCGATTCAGAATCCCGCCAAATGCGAAGTGCGCTCCTTCATACATTTTCTTCATGCAAAAGGTCAGCGACCAGTGGATATTCACAAATAAATTGTTTCTGTTTATGAGAACATTATGAATTGACAAAATGTAATGAAATGGTGTCGTCATTTCTCTGAAGGTAGGACTGATGTTCATGACGAACAAAGAACAGGTCCGCCACTGTGACTGTTCAGATGTGTGTGAAATCTTATTGGACTTAACTGCTAAGGTCATCAGTCCCTAAGCTTACACACTACTTATCCTAAATTATCCTTAGGACAAACACACACACACAATCCCGAGGGAGGGCTCTAACCTCCGCCGGGACCAGCCGCTCAGTCCATGACTGCAGTGCCCTAGACCGCTCGGCTAATCCCGCGTGGCGGCCATCTGTGATCTTTGATGCTCTTCTTCGGAGAATGGAGGAAGCAATTCGTGCAAATAGACGTCTCACATTGAAAGAATTGCATC
The DNA here is from genome assembly GCF_023864345.2 of Schistocerca serialis cubense. NCBI lineage: Eukaryota > Metazoa > Arthropoda > Insecta > Orthoptera > Acrididae > Schistocerca > Schistocerca serialis. Next base: position 484,866,266 of record NC_064638.1, read on the forward strand.
AGATCATACAGGACGTGTCAATGACAACTCTTTATGATGTTGTGACTGTCAAGTTAGGGTACAGGAAACTGTGTGCGCGCTGGGTTCCAAAACTGTTAACGGAAGAACACAAAAAGAAAAGGATGGGCTTTGCACTCAACTTCCTCACACGCTATGCTGAAGCAGGTGATGAGTTCCTTGATCACATTGTGACAGGTGACGAGACATGGGTTTATCACCATACACGTGAATCCAAGCAACAATCAATGCAATGGCGCCATTCGAATTCACCTAAAGCCAAGAAATGCAAAACGTCGATTTCAGCGAAGAAAATCATGGCTTCTGTTTTTTGGGACAGACAAGGCATTCTTCTGTTGGAATTTATGCCTCCTGAACGACAATTAATGCTGCTGCATATTGCCAGACTTTGAAATGTCTTCGAAGGGCAATTCAAAACAAACACAGGGGAATGCTGACAAGTGGAGTCCACTTGCTTCATGACAATGCTCGGCCTCACACAGTGCTCAAAGCACTACTCAAACAATTCAAATGGGATGTATTGGACCATCTGCCATTCAGCCCGGACCTTGCGCCCACCGACTTCCATGTCTTCCGTTACCTGAAGTCAGATCTTGGTGGAAAATCATTCCACGATGATGAAGGGATCAAAGATGAAGTTGAAATGTGGTTTCGACAACAGGCGACAACCTTCTATGACTGTGGAATACAAAAGCTTGTGCACCGACTTAACAAATGTTTGGATAACGGGGGTGATTATGTTAAAAAATAACAAATAATCCAGTTAGTAAGATATAACTGACGTTTTCTAAATAAATGTTCTATTTAAGGACTGCGAGCCATTGTATCTTTACTTTTCAAAATGCCCTCTTACATTATTGGCCCGTCTGTCACATCCTCCCCAACATGCAGTATCCCTCACAACTGAACAAGAGAAATTGGCAAGTACAGATGGGTTTCAGCTGACATTCACTGTATTTTTCATTTACTTCACCAAAATTCATTGGGTTGAAGTCAGAATTAGAACAGAGAAAATGCATTTTAGTGACATTTTACATCCCATTTTTGATAAAATTATCATCATATTTTGCACCTATCCTCCTGCATTTAGAGCACTGTTACTGCCAAGGGAATTTTCTGGCACTAACTTGATTGAAGCACATGGTTCTTTTTATTTTCCCTCCAAAATTGTCTCAAAATGTCTGTCTTTCATCAGATTTTGTGTAAAAGCAGTCAAATCGTCTGCCTTCTGTGGTATAGCTTGTGTGAATAACCGCATCAGATGTGACTGCCTCATTGTCGGAAATCCTGCACATCAATATTGGTGACATCAGCAGCTATTTCAATAACAATACTGTTTGGGTCATCCTGTCTGAACATAAGCACATTGGAACTACACAAATATTTTGTTCCAACTATCCACTCATCCCTTTTCTACTTCCCCTTTACCAACTTCCTCTGGTCATCTTTCTATTTCCCTGCTATCTTTCCACTCTCTTGCCTTAATGAAAGGACTGTCTCTACCAAATTGAATGTTTCTCCATGTAAACTCATCATTCAGACTAAGCTCCTAGTGCTGTAGTGTTGGATGAAGGAGTTCTTTCAGCAATTGGAGCAAGTACTTAGTAAAATCAAACACGGGACAGGCAGTAATCCAAGGAGACTTCAGTGCTGAAATTGGAAATGCTGTCCAAGGAATGCACTTACAATCTGTGTTTGCATCTTATGGTCTAGGTCAGATCTGACCAGAAATTGCTCCGCAAGCAAGAGTGTTCCACCCACTGGCAAGTGGAGCTGATGGGTGAGGAGGAAGAGGAAAATGAAGGCTGCAGCTGGACACTGCTAGAGCAAATCAGTCAACTTGTCAGACACTAGGTTTTACAAACTCTTTAAAAGTCAGTAAGGCTGAAGGATCTGTCAAGAAGAGGAAAACTAATACTGGCATCAGATAAGACTAGCTAAGAACTGATATCATCTTTGATCCTGTCTAAGATGCTCACAGGTCTCTAAGTGATGTCATTTTAATATAAATGTAAATACAAAATGAAGTTACGTTTCCGTTTGCGGCAGTGTCTGGCAGTTGGTTGAGGCTTGAAAGTAATAGGAAATATGCACCTTAGTCACTTTGTTACAACAGGTTTTAACATAGAGAGTAAGTATTGATTGCAGCACACAAGTCAGTTAAAGTGTGCATCACGTTGGAAGGCAACCCCCATGGGGGGGGGGGGGGGGGGAGGGGGGGGGAAGAGACAGAGAGAGAGAGAGAGAGAGAGAGAGAGAGAGAGAGAGAGAGAGAGAGAGAGAGAGAGAGAGAGAGAATAGGGATGAGTAGAGAGGATTAGGTTTGCGTACGTTTGGTGGCAAAGGAGGAAGACATCTTCTCCATTGTCAAAATGTAGAATGTGTTGTTGTGGACAATGATTAAGTTTATTTGGTAACAGCACGTCATATCACACATTCTAATTTATGAGAAAAATAACAAATGTTATAACAGAGTTCATTCAATTTTCAGTTTGCCAACCATCTACTTGAGAAAACTGTATTTCATATCTTCACAGTGCTTCCTTCACTGATCAGCTATAGAGCCAGACATTTTCTGCTGACACTGTCAAGAGATGCAGAACAACGGACACTGTTGCATTTACATCTGAAAACCTTCAACCAACACATTATTGTGAAGATGTGAAGTATTGCTTTTGTCATTTGTAATTTTGGTGTGATTCAGACTTTATTACAAGTAAAATAATAAGATACAGTTGCTGTATTACAAGCTGTTTCTCTTTGAGAAATATGTCCAAAATTACGGAAATGCCACTTCTATGAAGGACATGTCTGAAAACTTCTTAGCATACAAATCCACAATCAGGAATACTACCATATTCTCATATACCATTTATGCAGTTAATATTTTGACAAAAAGTGACAGAAAAAAAATTAAAAAATTGATTGTAAATGTATTGTGATAGGTTCAAGGCTATGTCCAACTTTAGGCCCCTCTCAGATTCCTGTTCTTGAACCTTTACTGTGGGTTACATGCAGACCACCACATAGTCTGTGCCTGTGTCCAAAGTAATTCAGTCAGTTCACACTGGCAGTAGTATATTGGTAAATGCATGATTGTGTGAGCATCCTCGTACACAGATAAGTCAAATCAGTAATCTTCTTTGCTCATCCACTCTTCTTAATACCTCCTCAATTTTCACTCTAATTATCCAGCTTGTTCTTATCATCCTCTATTGTGTACACATCTCAAAAACCTCCAGCCTTGCTCTGTCTTTCTTCCTCAATGTCCACATTTCAGCTCCATACAGGAGGACACTCCGAAGAAAACATTGTATTAGTCTTTTCATCAAATCTTTGTCCGTATTGCTGCAGAACACCCCCCTGCCCCTGCACCCATAACACTTCTTTTATCATTGCTATCCCGGTCTATATCTGTGTTGCCCTTCAGATTGGTTTTTTATCCTGCTTTGTAGGTATTTAAATCTTTGCATCTTCTAATATTTTTCCATTTGGCATTATCTTTACCCTTTTATTTCCTCCAAGAGCATTTACTTTCCGTTTTCTTTGTATTGATTTTCATTCCATAAATCTTTCCTTAAGTTTCAATGATATGCAGTAATTTTCTGTATTAATTTTTCATCTGGTTTTAGATGGGCCATGTCATCTCCAAACCTCAAGCACTATATTCTTCTTCTGCCAAATTGTACCACCTTTTCACCCAGTGGACAGTGGCAAAACTTTTTCTAAGTAGAGATTGAGAAGGGTAGGAGACAGATGACAGACTTGTTTTACACCTTTTCCTAGTTCTAACCATTTGGTTCCTTCTCCATCCACTTTCATGGACACTTTTTGATTGAAATATAGTAAGTGTACATATAGGTTGTTTGGTTTACCAGTCCACTGTCTTTTCCCTCATTATGACTGCAAGCTTATATCAAAGGCTTTTCCCCAATTTATAAAATGCATATAAAGGTTCATCCATTTTCAATAAACCTCTCTTCCAAAATTCACACGAGTCCTATAGTATCTCTTGTGCCTGTATTCCATCCAATACCAAAGTGCTCCTCAGCCAGATTCTGCTCCATTATCTTTTCCATTCTTTTATTAATGACTCTGGAGTCTTAACTTTTGCTACGTGTGAATGAGTGTTATAGGGTCGTTCCTATGCTAACTCCATTTCTTGATTCCTTCTTTCTTTGGTAGTTGAATCATTGCTGTTGACAGAAACTCCTCTGGCCTTCACCACTGTCATATACTTTGTCACATAATGTCAATATTTCTCTTTCTCCTTCTTTACATTACTGCTTTCTCATTTGCCATATAATAATATCAGCTTTCATGGCATTTTCCTTGTAACAGCTCAATAACAAATGGCATTGAACTGCAGAGAAAAGTATGATAAGAGTCATTCAGTGAACTACTTTGTGAAAGTGACAGCATTTATTTCACAATTAGTAGTCAGTCATGTCATAGTCATACTTTAGATTACCAGTTCTGTCACTTATTTTCAGTTGGCTTTACTACAATTATTCTGGTTGACTCAAATTTCAGTAAGGCACAACAACTAATGAACAACCTTCTTTCTTTACTTTGCACATTTTCCTTGGTAATGTGGCTCATGTTGCAGTTATACCACTTTGCTCCATTAAAAGTTATGTTCCATTGTTATTTATAATGTGCCACTGTTAAAATTGCATATAAGCAATGCCTTGCGTTGATGTAGCACTACCTTTCAAGCCAATTGTCTCATACATCATTTTCACAAGTTTATGTGATGTTTGATACCGTGTCTAAACATCTGCGTCAAAACCAACCAGCTCTTGCAATCTGGTTGCTTTGAAAGCTAATTCTAGTGCTTTCATTTTCAGTTTGCTGTACAGTTGTTCCACATGGTTGTGCTGCCTGTTCTTGTGTCTCCAAAATGTCACCAAAAGTAGTCCTGCCTTCAGATTCACAGTTGAAAAAATTATGAAAAAATAGACAATCTCTCTCACATGCTCATGGAGTACTTCATATTTACTACCTGACACATTTATTTACAGATTCCATTAGAAGACCTACACGTGCATATTTACAGCTATATCTCTCTTCTTATGAGACAGCCACAGCTGTATAAATCAATTTTGTAAAATGAAGAAATGGTACAACAGCTGCTTAATCAACAATCTTTTATTTTATACATGACCCGTTTCAGAAAACTTAAAGTTCCATCATTTGATGTGTTGCATGACAACGGGAGGGGATTCTCAAGTCTGATAGGTCAGATAAGGAACTGCATAGCTAAAATTTCCAAAATGAAGTAAAATAAATTAAAATAGAGAATAGGATGATATTTACAAATAAAATCACTTAACCATCTGAGATCATCCTCATCCCATTGTTGTCACAGAACCCAGTAGGATAAAAGAGACCTAGAAAAACTTGAAAAAATGGACATCATGCCGGGACACCAAAAGTAACCAGTATCCCAAAAATGTAAAATGCAATAAAAAGGGGAAATCACATATTGTGTGGAATTACTTACAGGAATTCCATAAAAATCGTTCTTCTGTGCTGCGCAGCTAAACAAGAAAAGCATACCACCTTAGTGGCCTCCTCCAGGTACTTCTTTAAAAACTCATACTTGAAATAAGACATAAAAATATTTACTAAAATGCAAGCTATTGGGGAACTTATGACCAGACTTTGTTGCTGCCTGTACACTTTGTCACCAAATTTAAAATAATTAAAACCCAGGACCAAAGTTAAAACATTAACAACCTTCTTGATCTCATCTAATGGCCTGCCACTAAATCTGCTGAGATTTATTCTTGTTGTTGTTGTTGTCTTTAGTCCTGAGACTGGTTTGATGCAGCTCTCCATGCTACTCTATCCTGTGCAAGCTTCTTCATCTCCCAGTACTTACTGCAACCTAAATCCTTCTGAATCTGCTTAGTGTATTCATCTCTTGGTCTCCCTCTACGATTTTTACCCTCCACGCTGCCCACCAATGCTAAATTTATGATCCCTTGATGCCTCAGAACATGTCCTACCAACCGGTCCCTTCTTCTTGTCAAGTTGTGCCACAAACTCCTCTTCTCACCAATTCTATTCAATACCTCCTCATTTGTTATGTGATCTACCCATCTAATCTTCCGCATTCTTCTGTAGCACCACATTTCGAAAGCTTCTATTCCCTTCTTGTCTAAACTATTTATCATCCATGTTTCACTTCCATACATGGCTACACTCCATACAAATACTTTCAGAAATGACTTCCTGACACTTAAATCTATACTCAATGTTAACAAATTTTTCTTCTTCAGAAACGCTTTCCTTGCCATTGCCAGTCTACATTTTATATCCTCTCTACTTCGACCATCACCAGTTATTTTGCTCCCCAAATAGCAAAACTCATTTACTACTTTAAGCGTCTCATTTCCTCATCTAATTCCCTCAGCATCACCCGATTTAATTCGAATACACTCCATTATCCTCGTTTTGCTTTTGTTAATGTTCATCTTATATCCTCCTTTCAAGACACTGTCCATTCCGTTCAACTGCTCTTGCAAGTCCTTTGCTGTCTCTGACAGAATTACAATGTCATCGGCGAACCTCAACGTTTTTATTTCTTCTCCATGGATTTTAATACCTACTCCGAATTTTTCTTTTGTTTCCTTTACTGCTTGCTCAATATACAGATTGAATAACATTGTGGATAGGCTACAACCCTGTCTCACTCCCTTCCCAACTGCTGCTTCCCTTTCATGCCCCTCGACTCTTATAACTGCCATCTGGTTTCTGTACAAATTGTAAATAGCCTTTCACTCCCTGTATTTTACCCCTGCCACCTTTAGAATTTGAAAGAGAGTATTACAGTAAACATTGTCAAAAGCTTTTTTAAGCCGTAGGGTCAGTGTTGCCTCACGTGTTCCAACATTTCTCCGGAATCCAAACCGATCTTCGCTGAGGTCGGCTTCTACCAGTTTTTCCATTCGCCTTTAAAGAATTCGCGTTAGTATTTTGCAGCTGTGACTTATTAAACTGGTGGTTCAGTAATTTTCACATCTGTTAACACCTGCTTTCTTTGGGATTGGAATTATTATATTCTTCTTGAAGTCTGAGGGAATTTTGCCTGTCTCATACATCTTGCTCACCAGATGGTAGAGTTTTGTCAGGACTGGCTCTCCCAAGGCTGTCAGTAGTTCCAATGGAATGTTGTCTACTCCCGGGGCCTTGTTTCAACTCAGGTATTTCAGTGCTGTGTCATACTCTTCACGCAGTATCGTATCTCCCATTTCATCTTCATCTACATCCTCTTCCATTTCCATAATATTGTCCTCAAGTACATCGCCCTTGTATAGACCCTCTATATACCCCTTCCACCTTTCTGCTTTCCCTTCTTTGCTTAGAACTGGGTTTCCATCTGAGCTCTTGATATTCATACAAGTGGTTCTCTTTTCTCCAAAGGTCTCTTTAATTTTCCTGTAGGCAGTATCTATCTTACCCCTAGTGAGATACCGAGCGAGGTGGCGCGGTGGTTAGACACTGGACTCGCATTCGGGAGGACAACGATTCAATCCCGCGTCCGGCCATCCTGATTTAGGTTTTCCGTGATTTCCCTAAATCGCTCCAGGCAAATGCCGGGATGGTTCCTTTCAAAGGGCACGGCCGACTTCCTTCCCCGTCCGTCCCTAATCCGATGAGACCGATGACCTCGCCGTCTGGTCTCCTTCCCCGAAACAACCAACCAACCTAGTGAGATAAGCCTCTACATCCTTACATTTGTCCTCTAGCCATCCCTGCTTAGCCATTTTGCACTTCCTGTCGATCTCATTTTTCAGACGTTTGTATTCCTTTTTGCCTGCTTCATTTAGTATGTTTTTATATTTTCCCCTTTCATCAATTAAATTCAATATTTCTTCTGTTACCCAAGGATTTCGACTAGCCCTCATCTTTTTATGTACTTGATCCTCTGCTGCCTTCACTACTTCATCCCTCAGAGCTACCCATTCTTCTTCTACTGTATTTCTTTCCCCCATTCCTGTCAATTGTTCCCTTATGCTCTCCCTGAAACTCTGTAAAACCTCTGGTTTAGTCAGTTTATCCAGGTCCCATCTCCTTAAATTCCCACCTTTTTGCAGTTTCTTCAGTTTTAATCTACAGTTCATAACCAATAGATTGTGGTCAGAGTCCACATCTGCCCCTGGAAATGTCTTACAATTTAAAACCTGGTTCCTAAATCTCTGTCTTACCATTATATAATCTATCTGATACCTTCTAGTATCTCCAGGATTCTTCCATGTATACAACCTTCTTTTATGAGTCTTGAACCAAGTGTTAGCTATGATTAAGTTATGCTCTGTGCAAAATTCTACCAGGCGGCTTCCTTTTTCATTTCTCTCCCCCAATTCATATTCACCCACTATGTTTCCCTCTCTCCCTTTTCCTACTCTCTAATTCCAATCGCCCATGACTATAAAATTTTCGTCTCCCTTCACTACCTGAATAATTTCTTTTATCTCATCATACATTTCATCAATTTCTTCATCATCTGCAGAGCTAGTTTGCATATAAACTTGTACTACTGTAGTAGGCATGGGCTTTGTGTCTATCTTGGCCACAATAATGCGTTCACTATGCTGTTTGTAGTAGCTTACCCGCACTCCTACTTTTTTATTCATTATTAAACCTACTCCTTCATTACCCCTGTTTGATTTTGTATTTATAACCCTGTATTCACCTGACCAAAAGTCTTGTTCCTCCTGCCACCGAACTTCACTAATTCCCACTATATCTAACTTAAACCTATCCATTTCCTTTTTTAAATTTTCTGACCTACATGCCCGATTAAGGGATCTGACATTCCACGCTCCAATCCGTAGAGACCGCCAATTTTCTTTCTCCTGATAACGACGTCCTCTTGAGTAGTCCACGCCCGGAGATCCGAATGGGGGACTATTTTACCTCTGGAATATTTTACCCAAGAGGACGCTATCATCACTTAACCATACAGTACAGCTGCATGCCCTCGGGAAAAATGATAGCTGTAGTTTCCCCTTGCTTTCAGCCGTTCGCAGTACCAGCACAGCAAGGCCGTTCTGGTTAGTGTTACAAGATCAGTTCAGTCAATCATCCAGACTCTTGCCCCTGCAACTACTGAAAAGGCTGCTGCCCCTCTTCAGGAACCATACGTTTGTCTGGCCTCTCAACAGATACCCCTCCGTTGTGGTTGCACCTACGGTACGGCCATCTGTATAGCTGAGGCACGCAAGCCTCCCCACCAACGGCAAGGTCCATGGTTCATGGGGGTAGAGATTTATTCTTAAGAACTATAATTAAATCTTCCCTATTTTCCTTTTTCTTTGATCATTCTAGACTCCCTGAGATAAAAATGTTCTTTAAGCAACGCTGCAACCACGTGTAATGGGTACCTGGGGCCAGTGATTGATAAATTGAACTAAAAAGTAGTAGTGAAGTGTGAGGATTGTGGAAAGAATGACTCTGAATCCAGTGGAGAAAAAGAACATGTTTTATAAGAATGGATATGCATCAGAGAGGGCTGGAAAGAACCTGATGTCAGCCAACACAGCTCCAGCATTTTTCATACTAAAAAATTTGATCAGTTGGTTAAGGAACAGTGAATCTTCAAAAAGGATCCTTTCTGCTATCCTGGAGTGTATCATATTGAGTGTTGGTTGTGTAAGAGTAAATACATTGGACAGACAGGCCAGAACTTTTATATGAGATTTAAAGAACATAAAGACCTAGACAGTTACAGATCAGATTTGATAATGCATTTGATTGATAACCAGTATCAGCTGTAGCAGGTTAGCGATAACTTGTCTATACATTGCAGAGAAAGGATACTCAATATCCTGCAAGAAATTGAAGTCTCAAGGAAGTTGTCATTCCCATCTTCTTGATACAATTAATGAACACACTGGCCTGTAGCATAAAAATATATTAGTTTTATTCAAGCACGTCAAAGTGTGCATATAATGACACATTTTTACTGTTTTATGTACAGGTTCTCTTCCCTCTTAATGTTGTGATGGTTCTGTCTCCTTTCAACTGTTACTTCCAGTATCAGTTCATCAATTACGTTTGTGCTTCTTACTGTGCTTGCACTATGGGTTATGTGTGGCCTCAGCATTCGAGACTGGTTTTACTATTACATAGTTTCCTGTTCCCTCTCCCCTCCCCTCCCCCACTGCATTGTGAATTTACACATATAGTAAAATTGTCCCCCCCCCCCCCCCCCCCCAATGAACCATGCACCTTGCCGTTGGTGGGGAGGCTTGCGTGCCTCAGTGATATAGATAGCCTTACCTTAGGTGCAACCACAATGGAGGCGAATCTGTTAAGAGGCCAGACAAATGTGTGGTTACTGAAGAGGGGCAGCAGCCTTTCCAGTAGCTGCAGGGGCAACAGTCTGGATGATTGACTGATCTGGCCTGGTAACACTAACCAAACTGGCCTTGCTGTGCTGGTACTGCGAACGGCTGAAAGCAAGGGGAAACTACAGTTATCATTTTTCCCGAGGGCATGCAGCTTTACTGTATGGTTAGATGATGATGGCGTCCTCTTGGGTAAAATATTCCAGAGGTAAAATAGTCCCCCATTCAGATCTCTGGGTGGGGACTACTCAGGAGGACGTTGCTATCAGGAGAAAGAAAACTGGCGTTCTACAGATCAGAGCGTGGAATGTCAGATCCCTTAATCGGGCAGGTAGGTTAGAAAATTTAAAAAGGGAAATGGATAGGTTAAAGTTAGATATAGTGGGAATTAGTGAGGTTCGGTGGCAGGAGGAACAAGACTTCTGGTCAGGTGACTACAGGATTATAAATACAAAATCAAATAGGGGTAATGCAGGAGTAGGTTTAATAATGAATAGGAAAATAGGAATGCGGGTAAGCTACTACAAACAGCATAGTTAATGCATTATTGTGGCCAAGATAGATACGAAGCCCACGCCCACCACTGTAGTACAAGTTTACATGCCAACTAGCTCCGCAGATGATGAAGAAATTGATGAAATGTATGATGAGATAAAAGAAATTATTCAGATAGTGAAGGGGGACAAAAATTTAATAGTCATGGGTGGCTAGAACTCGATAGTAGGAAAAAGAAGAGAAGGAAACGTAGTAGGTGAATATGGAATGGGTGTAAGGAATGAAAGAGGAAGCCGCCTGGTAGAATTTTGCACAGACCATAACTTAATCATAGCTAACACTTGGTTCAAGAATCATAAAAGAAGGTTGTATACATGGAAGAAACCTGGAGATACTGGAAGGTCTCAGATAGATTATATAATGGTAAGACAGAGATTCAGGAACCAGGTTTTAAATTGTAAGACATTTCCAGAAGCAGATGTGGACTCTGACCCCAATCTATTGGCTATGAACTGTAGACTAAAACTGAAGAAACTGCAAAAAATGTGGGCATTTGAGAAGATGGGACCTGGATAAACTGAAAAAAAAAAAACCAGAGGTTGTAGAGAGCTTCAGGGGGAGCATTAGGGGACGATTGACAAGAATGGGGTAAAGAAATACAGTAGAAGAAGAATGGGTTGCTTTTAGGAATGAAACAGTGTAGGCAGCAGAGGATCAAGTAGATTAAAAGACGAGGGGTAGTCGAAATCCTTGGGTAACAGAAGAAATACTGAATTTAATTGATGAAAGGAAAAAATATAAAAATTCAGTAAAAGAAGCAGGCAAAAAGGAATACAAAGTCTCAAAAATGAGATCGACAGGAAGTGCAAAATGGCTAAGCAGGGATGGCTAGAGGAAAAATGTAAGGATGTAGAGGAGCATATCACTAGGGGTAAGATAGATATTGCCTACAGGAAAATTAAAAGAGACCTTTGGAGAAAAGAGAAACGCTTGCATGAATATCAAGAGCTCAGATGGAAACCCAGTTCTAAGAAAAGAAGGGAAAGCAGAAAGGTGGAAGGAGTATATATAGGGTTTATACAAGGGTGATGTTCTTGAGGATAATATTATAGAAATGGAAGAGAATGTAGATGAAGATGAAATAGGAGATATGATACTGCGTGAAGAGTTTGACAGAGCACTGAAAGACCTGAGTCAAAACAAGGCCCCGGGAGTAGACAACATTCCATTAGAACTACTGACAGCCTTGGGAGAGCCAGGCCTAACAAAACTGTAGCATCTAGTGAGCATGATGTATCAGACAGGCAAAATACCCTCAGACTTCAAGAAGAATATAATAATTCCAATCCCAAATAAAGCAGGTGTTGAAAGATGTGAAAATTACCGAACTATCAGTTTAATAAGCCATGGCTGCAAAATACTAACACGAATTTTTTACAGACGAATGGAGAAACTGTAGAAGCCGACCTCAGGGAAGATCAGTTTGGATTCCGTAGAAATGTTGGAACACATGAGGCAATACTGACCCAAAAACTTATCTTAGAAAATAGATTAAGGAAAGACAAATCTACATTTCTAGCATTTGTAGACTTAGAAAAAGCTTTTGACAATGTTGACTAGAATACTCTCTTTCAAATTCTAAAGGTGGCAGGGGTAAAATACAGGGAGTGAAAGGCTATTCACAATTTGTACAGAAACCAGTCGGCAGTTATAAGAGTCGAGGGGGCATGAAAGGGAAGCAGCAGTTAGGAAGGGAGTGAGACAGGGTTGTAGCCTATCCCCAATGTTATTCAATCTGTATATTGAGCAAGCAGTAAAGGAAACAAAAGAAAAATTTGGAGTTGGTATTAAAATCCATGGAGAAGAAATAAAAACTTTGAGGTTCGCAGATGACATTGTAATTCTGCCAGCTGATGAGTTTGTAATTCTGTCAGAGACAGCAAAGGACTTGCAAGAGCATTTGAATGGAATGGACAGTGTCTTGAAAGGTGTATGTGAGATGAACATCAGCATAAGCAGAACGAGGATAATGGAATGTAGTTGAATTAAATCGGGTGATGCTGCGGGTATTAGATTAGGAAATGAGACGCTTAAAGTAGTAAATGAGTTTTGCTATTTGGGGAGCGAAATAACTGGTGATGGTCGAAGTAGAGAGGATATAAAATGTAGACTGGCAATGGTAAGGAAAGCGTTTCTGAAGAAGAGAAATTTGTTAACATCGAGTATAGATTTAGGTGTCAGGAAGTTGTTTCTGAAAGTATTCGTATGGAGTGTAGCCATGTATGGAAGTGAAACATGGACGATAAATAGTCTGGACAAGAAGAGAATAGAAGCTTTCATAATTTGGTGCTACAGAAGAATGCTGAAGATTAGATGGGTAGATCACATAACTAATGAGGAGGTATTGAGTAGAATTGGAGAGAAGAGAAATTTGTGGCACAACTTGACTAGAAGTAGGGATTGGTTGGTAGGGCATATTCTGAGACATCAAGGTATCACCAATTTAGTATTGGAGTTCAGCATGGAGGGTAAAAATCGTAGAGGGAGACCAAGAGATGAATACAGTAAACAGATTCAGAAGGATGTAGGTACTGGGAGATGAAGAACCTTGCACAGGATAGAGTAGCATGGAGAGCTGCATCAAACCAGTCTCTGGACTGAAGAGCAAACAACAGTTCCCTGTTTGTGTACCCACTCATGCAGCACGTTTTTTATAGAGTTTATATAAGTAATTCCATGCAGTATGTGATTCCTCTACCCCCCCTCCCCCCTTTTTTTCACATTATCAATATTCTGGCAACTTGTGGTATCCGCTCATGATGTCCGTTTTTTCAGATTTTTCTGGGTCCCTTTCATCATTTTGACACGGAACCTTATTTTCCATGTCAAAACTGGGGTGAGAATGACCTCAGATGATTAAGTGATTTTATTTGTAAGTAATATACTGTTCTCTCTTAATTTGGTGTAGAAACTTTAGCCACATAGTTCCTTATGTGACCTATCAGACTTGAAGATACAGTCCAATTGTCATGTAACACAATATTTTCATTATTACAGTTTACACCAGATGATAGAACTTAAATAAGTGTTCCAAAACTGCTTGTGTATATAATAAAAGATTGTTGATTAAGCAACTGTTGTGCTGTTTCTTCATTTTAGAAAAGACACTACCACCACAAAATATCACTGAGAATTAGACTTTAATGAATAATTTAGTCAAATTGCAAATGAAATTTTAACATTCCTGAAATATGACAACAATATGGTCTGGAAGACTGCCATTACGACGGTGTGGCTTAACTCACAGCTAATAGTTAGGAACTAAAATAAATCTTATTTGCTGTTGGCAATTAATCCTTAATTCAAGAGATATGGTATGAATATTTTCATACACTCTCTCCAAGGTCAGTTCTGGTGAAATTTTTCTATATCCTCCCCTACCCTCCTTAAGTAGCCAATTCTATGATGTTTTGTTGTCAGCTGTGTTATTGCCTTCTTTGTTTGTTGTTGACATGTGTTATTGACATATGTTGTGGTCTCCTAGACTGCACCTTGTGAACTATATACCTGTTTTCTCCAGTTTAGTACAGAATATGCTTGCATAAATGCGTTAGTTTTAATGATCCTAAGTTTGATGGAATTGTTTGTCAGTGGATGGACGAATATGTTGGTAATATAGATCAAGAAAGAGCCAGAAGAGATGGCGATCTTGCCACTGCTCAGTTTCTTGAATAAAATACTTAAAGTGCTCATTAAAATCAAATGTGTTCTCTGTGGTGATAAAGAAAATTGTGGATCCCTGCATTGAATATCACTTTTGCAGACTTTCTTTTTGTAGCTATTGAGGGTAGTTTTTATGTGCACGTTTACACCCTAGAATTGAGTTTTATATGAAAATATACTTGCTACAGAGATACTATATTTCTTCAGAATGTAAAATTCAGTTGTCTAACAGTTCACTTGTGTGTGTTATTTTAAAAAAACAACACAAAATGTGTGATATTCCAGGGTTAATTTATCACAATAAGATCAAGAAGTAGTATTCAAACAACACTTAAGTAATTGTAAAACTAAATGTTATTTAACTTAAATTCAAAATTTCAAATGATTTGTACCTTAAATATTGGTTTAAACACAGGTATCCCAGAGACCTTGTCTTGTAGTAAACATTACAGTGAAGTCAGCTTGTGAGTTAAGGGTTAATTGAGGTGTTGCGCAAAATGGTGGAAAACTTGACCGCCTTCCAACGTTATGAAAACTTTGGATGAGCTGGAATTACTCAAGAACTGACATATCTCCTTTGGTATCTGAAACCATGCTATTTGCAGTTTTTTCTACAGCTTTTGAAGAGCACATGGTGTGTAAATTACAAAGGCTGCACATGGGTTGAAGTGTTCTAATAAATATTCACTCTGGATGGACAATTTCCAGGTGCAAACTAACAGTTATGTGTAAAAGCTTTTGTACTGAATTCTGTAATGACTTTTATGAATTGTTGTATTACAGGTTTGATAACATCTTAGGTCGTGAAACAATACATACTCTGGAGTTTTTAACATCGGAAATCACTTCAATTTTCACACATCCTACAATGGTTGATCGAATTGCTGCAATGCTAAATTATTTCCTTTGTCATCTGGTTGGACCAAAGAAGAAAAATTTTAAGGTAAAACATATAACATTATTAATAGTGGTACATTTAAGCCCCAGAGTTGTTTTTTGCAGTCGTGCCATAAGATTCAGGGGCTTATTCTGTGAAAATACTCCTATAATATTTTTCTTATAGTGAAAAGCCATTAGAATTTAATGGGTAGTTTCATAAACTTAAACAGAACTACATGCATGAGTAATTGTTAAACAAAGATCAATGATATAAGCAGAAAAATACCTTTTATTGGTTTTGTGCTAACCTTCATAATTGTGGTAAAACAATAACTCAGCTTATACATTCCAGAAACAGTGTATTCTTCAGACCATTGTTAGACATGATGGTGTGTGACTGGGAGAAGGATTTTGACTGAGGCCTGTGGAAATACAAGCTAGCAATGCTTGCAGCAAGAAGCGGAATGCCAATAACTGCAATTAACACACATTTCATTACTAAACACAGACATACAAATGTGAGTGCACAGTACAATTTTTCCCATTGAACTGTGCAAGTCAAAGACATTATTCCTCAAGAGGCTAAACATGTTGCATTGCCAGAGAGTCTTGTTTTCTGATGTTTTACAAATCTGCACCACCAAAGCATTGACAGAAGGAGGTCGCTGAAGGTTGCAGTTGCTAATGTCATCTTTGTATAGTTGCGCATGACCAGCTGTGCTGTGGATGGCTGCAATGCAGAACTGTTTCTCAGAAAGAAGAAGAAACATAGTGCTGGTGTTCCTCTCCCCTTCTTAGTACAGGTGATAATGGATAGAGTGAGGGGAGGGGGGGGGGGGCAGATGTCAGTGGGGACAATTGTAGGAGTATTGTTGATTGGCTTTAAGATTATCAAGCTGTGATGCAGAGTGCTCAGCTGTGGAGGTGATGGGAGAGGATATGTGATTTTATTTGTCTGTGTCTGTGTGCTCGCTGGCAGCAGTCGTTTCCAAGGAACCATGATCATTAGGAAACGATCGGGTGATAGCTGTGACGCTATTGCTATAAGTTCAGTGCCATTGGATAGTTTGTAGCACTGCATGAACTGTCTAGAAATAAAACCATTCTCAACATGTCGTTCCTCACACTATCCTTCAAACCACAATGAAATCCTCTATCAGTTTCATGTTTGTCATTTGGCTGGAATAGTTGCACATCAAGGCTCATCTTGAACACATTGTCAGTATTCTCAGTGTTTGGTGTTCTAACCTGCTGTGGAGTGACTTGAATGTTGTCGTCAGTCCAAGCAGTCGCTAAGACAGCTGTGGTGGTTATACCTCATAAAATCCATATGGTTTTGAGGTGATGCATTGAATGTGACTGGCTCCCATGTAGTAAAATGTTGAAAGTGTTGTCTCCCCATTTCCAGTACCTGATGTGGGCCAGAATACTGTGGCTGCACTGCTAGTCTTGTTGTATCACCCCATAACATGATGTACTATCAGTCTGCTGAAGCCTTGTGCATGAAATTTCTTGGTGAGCCATGGGGCTGGGGGCCAGTATTCTTAGTTGTGTAATGTGTTGTTTCATTCACTGGACTCGAGCTAGTAGTTCTGTAGTCATCAGTGGTTTTACCAGCAAGATGAAATCTGCTAGTAGATTGAGTGGCTCATCATATAAAATCTTTACCAAAGAGGAACTTGGTCTTCTTTAAACGCGGAATGCTTGCCTAAAAGAACCTAGGGTAACAAATGTGTTTACTGGCCCCCATGACACACAAATGCTTTCTGAATGTTTGATGCCAAATTTCCACCAAGCCATTGTTCTGTGGATGGTAGACTGTGTTGCAGTAATGCTGGATGCCGCAAAGGTTACATACTTTGGAGAATACTGCAAACTCAAATTGACAGCCTTGGTCAGTAGTGATGGATGCTGGGCAGCGGAAACACTCTTTCCACAACTGTACAAAAGCCTTTACTTTGAATCCTCCATTATGTCTGAAAAGTGTGGGGATGGAAAAATGGACAAGAATGTTAGAAGAGGACAGTGAAGGGAACAAAAAAGTACTTTACACCATGGTAAGAAATAAGAGGAACGACAGAAGCGAGCGCCTGAGGATCATGGATAATAATGGAAGAGTTGTGGAGGAAATGCATGAGCTCAAAAAGATTTGGAAGGAGTACTTTGAAGATCTGTTGAATGCCGCCAAGCGGGTAACTAACAGCGATGGAGAGCCTAAGGCAGCAGATGATTATAATAGTGGGGAAATTGATGATCTAACTTGGAATGAAGTGGAAGAAGCCATAAAGAGGATGAAAGGGGGCAAGGCACCAGGTTGGGATGAAGTAACAGTGGATATGATACAAGCAGCAGGAGAAGTAGGAACTCAGTGGCTATACAGAGTGCTGAGGGTGGTGTGGAAGGAGAACAGAATTCCTGAGGATTGGAAGAAAGGAATTATAGTCCCGATCTTCAAGAAAGGGGATAAAAGGAGATGTGAGAACTACAGAGGAATCACCCTGCTATGCCACTGTGGAAAAATCTATGAAAAGATGATGGAGAAGAGAATAAGAAGCAGTATTGAAAGTAGACTGCAAGAGGAGCAGTACGGTTTCAGACCGGGAAGATCAACAATGGACCTCATATTTGCGGTAAGGCAACTGCAGGAAAGGCACTATGAGTACGGGAAGGACTTAATCATGGCCTTTTTGGATATTGAGAAGGCGTATGACAGTATCTGTAGGGACAAGCTCTGGGATGTGCTGAATGCAAAAGGGATAGATGAAGAGATAACACGAAAAGTCAGAAAAATGTATGAGGGAAGTGAGAGTTGTGTGAAAGTGGGGAGGGAACGTACTGCATGGTTCAAGCTGGAAAATGGGCTGCGACAGGGAAGTGCACTTTCGCCTTTATTGTTTATTATTGTTATGGATGAAATCCTACAGCAAGTATCAGATGCAATTGGAGATCATAAAATGAAAGCAGTGCTCTTTGCCGATGACCTGATGTTATGGGGAAATTGCGTGAAGGAGGTGCAAGAGCAGTTAGATGCATGGGAGGCAACGGCAGCACAATATGGAATGCATTTCTCTGCAAAGAAAAGTGAAATAATCGTCACAACAAGGAAGAAGAATAGGCCAAATGTGGATATAACTTGTGGAGGGGAAAAACTACAAGTGGTAGAGAACTTCAAGTACCTGGGAAGCGTGATTGAAAGTAAGGGGGGAAACGCAATGGAAATAAATGAAAGGTGCAGAAAAGCAGGGCAGTTCTACAAATGCATTAGGGGGCTTATTTGGAGCAAGGAGGTGCCACAGAAATCCAAGGGAATTATATACCGAACCTACTTTTCCCCATATTGACATACGGAAGTGAGACATGGGTAATGCACAAAAGCGACAAAAGTAGAATACAGGCTAGTGAAATGAAGTTCCAGAGGAGCAGGTTGGGTGTAACAAGACGAGACAGATTGCGAAATTTGTATGTGAGGGAAAGACTAAAGGAGGAACCAGTACAGGACAGGATAGAAAAATCAAGACTGCAGTGGTATGGACACATGAAGAGAATGGATGAGGGAAGAATTCCAAAGAGGATGTTTGATCTGCAACTGGAGAGGAAGAGGCCCAGAGGAAGACCAAGAGATAGATGGGTGAAGGGAGTAAAGGAATGTGTGATGAGAAGAGGAGAGAACTGGACGAAGGTGGAAGAGGGGGAATGGTGGAAAGACAGAACACGATGGAGAGGCTTGTGTTCCCGACAGACCCAGCCAGTGGCTGGAAACTGTCCAAGATGATGATGATGATTATGTCTGAAAAGTGTGCTGCCTCAACCCAGCGGTGGAATCGGTTTTTTGTGGAAAGAATATACCAGGAACCTTCTGACTCCAATAGGCCAACCAATTCGGGGGGAGGGGGGGGGGAGGAGGAGGAGGAGGAGGAGGAGGAGGAGGAGGAGGAGGACATATTACAACTGACCTTTGAGTATTTCATGTCGCCCTTGTTGACTAGCCTTGTAGCATTGGCAAGCATGCAGGGTTGTGTCCACAGTTTGCAGTCTTGCTTCACATCCAGTCCAACAAATCAGTCTGTAACAAGTTTAGTAGTGAAGTAGACTTTCTCATAGTGAGTGGAACTAGCAAGCAGAGGTGGTTTTGTGACATGTCACGCCAGACCTGCGTGGAGGAACCAGGGATAGGGTGTTGCTCGAGCTTCAGACACGTCATAATATCTTGTAGTAGGCGGCAGATTTGCGTATCCTGTTGTTGGGCCTTGCTTGAGTTTGTCATTGTTGATATCAACTGATAGTGCACTTACTTGAGATATGTAATCAGCCATGTCATTGGCTGCCTTGAAATGCTGAATGTTAGTGGTAAATTGTGCAACATAATCAAGGTGACGGAAATGGCAAGAACAGTCTTCTGCTGGATAAGTATAGAATCTGGCCGATGTCAGTGGTCTGTGCAAATAGTGGGTGCCTACCTTCATTGTCATCCTTGAAGCGCTGCACTGCCTCGTATATAGCAAGCAGTTCTCTATTATAAGCTGATAACTTACCTTTAGGATTAGTTAGCTTTTGTAAGAAGCGGGTGTAATGTTTGTTGCTTGCCTGAGACTGACTGTTGTAGCACAGCTCTGAGTGCAGTGTCACTCATGTAAAAGGTAATTGAAAAGGAGCTTTTTTGCATTTGATGGGTTAATATTGTACCATGTACAAAGCTAAGCTTAATTCGAGCGAATGCTTGTTGCATGTGAGGATCCAAGCGAGCGAGAGCCTGCTTGCCACATGTGTTTCTGCTGCCAGCCAACAAGGCTGTCAATAGTGCCTGTATGTCTGCAGTAAATGTGGCAAGTGATGTCTATAGAAGTTAACCATGCAGGGAAATCACCACAGATCATGATAATTCTTGGGTCATTGAAACTGACGGAGTTCCGTACATTGAGTCATAGGTTGAACCCCATTTTGACTAACAGTGTCCAGATATGTGACTTCGATTGTCAAAGTTGACATTTGTCATGGTTTATCACTACACTGAAAAGTTCAAGGGTCTCATAAGTGAGTGTAAGATGTTCCTCTTGTTCTTGCAGTAATGCCAAAAAACTAATATATCATCCAGGTATGCGCAGTAAAAAGGAAATTTGAAGAGAGAGGCTGAACTGTGTTATCATTCTTTTGAATATATCCTTAGCAGCCATGGGAATTTGCAGGTAAACATGCTATAGTCTAGAACACTAAACACAGAAGAACCTGCCAAGTTGCAAGTAAAATCTTGAATGTTCGGTGTCGGGTAACTATCAGGTACTGCGCAATTGTTGAGGATCCGATTATCACCACATAACATGTATGTTCTGTCACCACATAACATGTATGTTCCGTCTTTTTTGGAAACCAAGTGTGTGGGTGGGATATCTGACTCTCTACTATGCCAGATTGCAGTAATTTGTTGATAACAGTTTTAGCTGTTCATAGTCTGTCTGGCACCAGTCCGTGCACGTTGGTTGTGGACTTCATGTCATGTCCAATACCTCTCCACTTAAATGCCACATTTGTCATCTGGGGAGTACAGGGACCACACGTAGAAGAGGTGCGCGTACTGGTGGATAAGTTCACTGTACTGACCTGTATTGGAGATGACTTGTGCAGTGTCCTAACTATGTGTGTCGTTTGCTGGTGTCAGGACAGGTACTGTCTCATTCATGCTAAGTCTGCATGTCATTTGCTGGTGTCAGGGCAGATACTGTCTTATTCATGCTGGGTATTGACGCTGTTCTTGCCTTAAGTGCTGCTATCTAACAAAAGTATTTTTGTGTTCAGTTCGAGATTCTCACTGCGAAGCCTTTAAGCTCTTCTTTTCCCTTCCTTCATAATGCTTCATCATTTTGTATTTCCAATTCTAAAGTCTGAGGGTCATTAAGTAGTTGCAGATGGATGTCATGTGTAGGGATTGAGGAAGATGCTGTTAGAATAGACTCCTCCTGAACTGCCTGTGGACGTGGTGGCAGACTGTTAGTGATGTGGATATCCACTCTCTGCTGCTGCTTTGCCTGAGATACCTCGTGTTAGATTTGGGGAGAAATGAAATTAATGGAGAAAATCTGCACTCAAGATCTAGTATCAAACATCAGTGACCAGAAAAGTGCCATGGAAATTTCTCATGCCAACTGACAGCCTTGGTGCACATGACAATTCCAAAAAGTTTGATGAAGATAGACGGCAGATGTCGCAAACTCTGCTGGTGGTAGTTTCTCTGGGGATGGTCCTCACTTCTGTGCTAGTGTCGATCAGGCAGTATCGACTTTTTTTAGTTATGTGACACACGCAATCTACTATGTCACTCAGAAATGGTGCAAAACTAGTGTGGCCCATGTTTTAGCTGTAGGTGATTTACCTGAGTGCAGTGTGATCAAGAACAGTGTTTGTGTGGTTGCTCTACTTGTTGAAGTTGCATGCCCCATCGCAAAAGCAATTGTGAAACCAATACAAATATTGTCCCATCGGCTTGCCTGTGTGAGGAATGTTACTGTCAGCCATGGGCGTGGCTATCGCGGCTGGCTCAAGGTCGCTGCTCTCATGGTGGAGGCTAGTTACATCAATCTCATGAGTGTACATAATTGCTGAGGTCGCATCAGCTGTGGGCAGCATGTCGTACTGGAGGTGGCCATTATTGTCTGTCACATTCCTCTATTGTCATTGCTGCAGGACAGAAAAAAGTCTGGCAGCCAGGACTATGTTGTGTTCCATCATTTCTCTCTCATGCGTGATCACTGCCAGTCAAGTCTGTGGCAATAGTTTGAAGAACCATAGTGTCCATAGCATGTTTTCTGGCATGACGGTCAAGTTGATTGATGTACGGAGATGTTATCTAAGCTGAGATGGTTTCCTGTTGCCTAATCTCTCTTTGTGAATTACTGTCACCACTGTTGTGGTGCCTTCACAGTGGCAATTTGCCTTGGCCGGAGGTTGCTTGTATGATGTCACTGATGACCTGGACATGTTCCCCTATGTTACACAAACTTAGAAGTGTCATCAAGGGTGCTCTAGTTCTGTAGTATGAAGTTGATGATTGTAAACCTCATTGCAGGGTGTTCTAGTTGAAAGGCAGTAGTTCAGGATGAAACCTCAGTTTTACATATGTTCCACAGAAATTTTGTCATTGATGTTCTGGGAAGTGTAGCCTGAGGGTGACCATGGACAAGCTTCCTGGTACCTTGCACAACGTGGATTGAAACATGAGAATTTTTTCTTGTGGCACAGCCGGCTGGGTGCTGTCTATGGTTACATAGATTTGGCTGGCCTGTACCCAATTTGTGGATGATTGAACTCATCGTTGAACTCACAAGGAGGTCAAAAGTTGTTACAGATTGTTCATGCAAGCATTCACCACTGTTGTAGTTGAAGGTACAACACTTTAAAATGTCACTTTCATGTTTCGTACGTAACATAGGGTGATCCAGGTGGTAGAAGACATAACGTGGGCCACCAATTTGTCTAAGTCACTTTTAAAAATTGTGATCATGGGATGTCTCCATTGTCGAAGCAAATACAATTCGACAAAGTACACTCATTATGTTCAAGTAGTGGCTGCTCTTCGTTTTGGCGTCACCACTGTGGGAATCCTGGCTGGGAATGCTCACAGGAAGAAGAAGAATGCTAGTAAATGCAATGAATACACACTTCATAACTAAACACGGATGTACAAAGAAATGCATGTCGACAGTGCAGTTCAGAATGAACTGTGCAAGCCAAAGATATTCTCCTAACAGGAGGCTAAACTGGCTGCCAAAGAGTCTCATTTCCTACTAGTATTTTACATCGTAGATGGTGAGCTTCTCACAGGACTAACTATCTAGATTGCGAGAATTATAGAATCCTCTGTAAAATAAATAAATAAAATTAAAAGGAAAATCCTCTCAGTATCAAAGTAAACACTTAGCTAAAGAAATGGTTGGTTATTAATATTCTTTTATGGGCAACTATGGAGGTATATCTCACCCTGATTGTATCTTTGGCCTAACCAAAGTAAGTCAGGTTGTGAATGAATGAGTGCACCATTATTTCTTTTATCCTCACATTTACATCACATCTACTTTGACATAGATATTCTGCAGGCCACCATATGGTGTATGGTGGAGGCTTCCTTTAACCACTATTAGTCATTCCCTTTCCTGTTCCGCTTGTAAATGGAACAAAGTGAAAGTGACTACAAGCCTCCAAATAAACCCTAATTTTCTCTTATCTTTTCTTCGTGGTTCTTACACAAAATGTATGTTGGCAGCAGTAGAATTGCCATGCAATCAGCTGAAAACGCTGGTTCTCTAAATTTTCTCAATAGTGTTTCACAAAAAGAATGTTGTCTTCCCTCCAGGGATTTCCATTCGAATTCACAAAGCAGATTTAATACGTGTTGATCGAACCTACTGGTAACAAATATAACAGCTCTCCTCAGAATTACTTTGGTGTCTTCCTTTAATCCAACCTTGTGGGGCTCCTTAACACTTGAGTAGTACTCAAGAGTGGGTCGTCCTGCTTGTGTCTGTGTATGTGCGGATGGATATGTGTGTGTGTGTGTGTGTGTGTGTGTGTGTGTGTGTGTGTGTGTTTGTGTGTGAGGGCGCGCGCGTGCGCGCGAGTGTATACCCGTCCTTTTTTCCCCCTAAGGTAAGTCTTTCCGCTCCCGGGATTGGGATGACTCCTTACCCTCTCCCTTAAAACCCACATCCTTTCGTCTTTACCTCTCCTTCCCCCTTTCCTGACGAAGCAACTGTTGGTTGCGAAAGCTAGAATTGTGTGTGTTTTTGTGTTTGTTTGTGTGTCTATCGACCTGCCAGCGCTTTTGTTTGGTAAGTCTCATCATCTTTGTTTTTAGATATATTTTTCCCACGTGGAATGTTTCCCTCTATTATATTCAAATAGATATTCTGTTTAAGTCCTCCTACAGTTACTCAACAACACTTCTCTGTAAACTAAGGCAGCAGCATCAAACACTCTCATATTTTGTCGCTCACCCTGTTCATCAAGTTCATTTATGAGGCATGTCCAGAAAGTAAGTACAGTTTTAGGAAAAAAACTAAATGAACACATTTTTTTCAAACCAAAATTTATTTTTACAAGAAAGAGAATTTCTTAGACATTTTTCTACATACGTTAAATGTATTCAAAGTTGCGAATATGGACAACCATCAGCTGTAGAATGGAATAAAAATTTGTGCTGGACCAGGACTTGAACCCGAATTTCCAACTTACAGTGAGCAGTTGTCTTACCATTTGGCTATCCATGCGTGACTCACAGCCAGACTCAAATTTCCACACATTGTCAACCATGTGTCTACAACGTGTCGTCATACATCCATTATGTATATTCCCGTACAGGTGAGAGACTTTACTTGAAAGTTGCTTGCCCAGTGGCGGCGGATAAATACGATATTGCAGTTCTTGTATTATTGAACTGTGCATCATAATTCAGAATAAAACAGGCAATGCAGTAACATATTTTTCTATATAGTTGCCACGATTGTTCAGACATTTTATGTGCTGTATTCATAGAAAGATGCCACCAGTGAAGACGACCACTGCTGAATACCATTTTTTGAATCGTCATGGCTGTCAAAGGCCTTCATCCAAAATTAAGCTTCAAGTCAGAAGATGTGAGATCAGAGCTGCTTGGTGGATGACATAATTTCTCCCAATTAAATAAGGTTGTGAGTGACACCGGCAGAATGGGGATGTGAAGTTTTCTCAGTGTTTCACAGTAACATACCACGTTGACAGTTTGACAGTTTAACCTCTGGGAAGGAACTCAACAAGCAGATTGCCTCCACTCCATCGACTGTGGGTTTGATTATGGAGTGACAGGATAAATCAAAATTTTATCACTGCTCACAATTCTGTTTAGGACTTCATCTCCCTCATCTCTGTATTGGGTAAGAAATATCAAAGCACTGCCAAGTCGCTTCGTTTTGTGGACATCCATAAGCATTTTTGGAACCCAAAGGGAACACAATTTTCAGAAAAATTAAGTGATTTGTGACAGTCATAGTTTTTGAAATTAGTGGAAACTCATTACAAAGCATTCTTATTGTGAACTGTCTGTTTTCACATAGTTTCTCATCCACTTTCTTAGAGAAACAATTATTGACAACAGAAGGCCGCCCACTTTGTGCTTCGTCATGAACATTGGTTCGTCCATCTTATCAATATTCTCACTATTCCATCACTCATTACATTTCACCATAAATCTCGACACATTGATGGTGAACTTCAGCTGGCTTAACATTCTTTGCATTCTAAAATCATATTGCACAACACAGCACACAGTCAGTGGGCTCAGATACTGTCTAATAACATTTTGAACAATCACTGACAAGAGAGTACACAACTCAATCCAGCTTCAATGGCATCAGTGGAAAGACAATGAACCAGAGAGTAAGTGTGAATGTGTGGAACTGCGGCACTAGTGCTACAGTGGCAGTAGAGTGAAACAGTGCTTACTTTCCAGACATCCTTGTATGTACTGGGTGTCTCCTAAGTGTCATCAGGTGCATTTCTTTGTTGTTTTGGCAGACATATGCAATTTTGTTTTTGCATGGTGTAGCTGTAGTCACCCCAAACAAATAGTGCTCATCATGTTTTTCATGTGAGTCCATTGTCAACAAAAAACTCAGTTTGTTTCCCATTAAAAACATATTTATTTTAAATCAGAATTTGATGTGCCTATTCAATATGGCACTCCCAAATTAATATAGTGAAATATTTATTTTATCAATATGTATTGAAAGGGACAGTAAACAATGAAAAATAAACAGCAGCAACTCAGTAGCACAGCATGCTTGGCAGTAGCAGTCAGGGCATTGTTTTAGCTGCTTAAGTACTGATTGTTCTTCAGGTTTTACTATCCTTCTTAATACATATTGATAAAACAAGTACCGCGCTAGACTAATCCAAGACCACTTTAGTGAATGGGCTTGTAAAATTCCACTTCAAAAATAATTTTGTTGAGAAACAAACTGACAGTTTCCATCCACACTGTACCTCACAAGGAAGACATGATGAGCACTATCTGATTGGGCTGACTCCAGCTACACAATGCAAAAACATATTTGCAAATATCTGCTGAAACACCAGGGAAAATGTGCCTACCAACTCTTAGAAGAGACACCCTGTATACAGGGAACAAGAGCTATTGTATCGCACTCCTCTAAACCACCCCTGACAATACCCTTGTTGCTGATCGGCACTCTTAAGAAGTCTGTGAGCCACTTGCATATTTGGGAACCTGTTCCGTATTATGCTTGCACCTTCATTAGCGGTCTGCATTGGGGCACTGTATCTTATGGCCTCCAGAAATTTAAGAATATGGAGTCCGGCTGCTATCCTTCATCCATGGTTCACAGGATATCGTGCAAGAAAAGAGCGAGCTGTGTTTTGAGGATATCAGGCAAAAAAAAGAGCAAGCTGTGGTTTGCTTTAGCTATGCTTTTAAAATTTTAAAATCACTGGTGATTCCTGGGCAGAAGCTGTCCTGTCCCAACAAAATTTGTTAAATTCTAACTTAAAATATGCTCAAGAATTTTGCAGCAAACCACTGTTAAGGATATTGGTCTGTAATCTTGCAGGTCGTATGTCCAGATTCTCTATGACGTAGGCCTCCATACATGCTAGAAGATGAAAACATGCACCTGATATGCAGCGAACAGTTGAAACTAGCCAATAGTGTGGAATAAATTGACTGCCTCAGCAGGAAAGCTTTAATAAAAGCCAAATTTATTTATCAAACCAGCAAAAATAACTTCATTGTTCTGCAAGGCGATTAATACTTGACTATCAGAAAGGTGGAAATAAGATCTGAAACTAGTAACATAGTTTAACCCTTCTGTAATTAAGTGAATGTATTTTAATTCACTTGATAGCTCCAAGCCACAGAAATCCATTTTCTTTTCATTTGACGTGAGAGCAGTAAACAAAGAGGAAACAGAAAAATCACTAAATGTAAAAACGGGTCACGTGGAGACCTATAACTCAGACTGTTCTGCGCATCAGAATGTCAAAAATTCAAAAAAATAAGATTTTTCAAAAATAAGTTCATTTTGTAGCGCATATCTTACTGAAGAGTCTGACTGATACATAAAAGATATATCTTCAAGGAAATGATGTAAGACATGTTATTTGGTCTTAAGTGTGCAGTGTGGTGCCACACATCTTTAAACAACATTGTTATACCGCATGTCACTGTATTTCGCTCTGTGGAACTCAAACGTGTATATTTTGTAATGGATGCCATCAAACTATTTCAGGATAGTGGGAATTAAAATTTCCTGTAGCCCCTCTCCTGCTCCCAGTCGGCCGGTTTGACATCCTGCCCTCTCTCTCTCTCTCTCTCTCTCTCACACACAATTAGTACTGGATAGGATTATTTGTAACCAGGAGAACAAGAACTCTTCAGAAAAACTGGACTCTTTATTGCCTATTAGCCAATAACTTGCTTTTCTGTGTGACATAAAATTAAATATAGGACACCTAAAACCAGTAAAGACAAGAGACAGGCAAGACAGTACGCATTTCTTCAGTCCTTAGGCCTAGACTTTTTCTCTCTAATCTTGCTACAGCTTTACATGGTGTGCTTTCCTTTCTGCGAAAGGACTATTACCTTATCAAAGTTCGTCCAACGTTTTGCTACATGAGAAATGTTGTGTAATACTGAAAAAACTATTAATACAAATAGTACCCAAGACTGGTGTGGTTTCTCGATCTGATTACATCATTTTGTCACCGTGTGCTGGAGAAAACAAAATGGGCCTTTCTAATATTTCAGCAATTGTAACACACATCAAATAAGCGAGACTGTTTTGGCAATAATGATCATTTATATAATACGTCAGAATATAATTCATGAAGTACCAATATGAAATACCTATTTGGCCTACTACAAGCAAAAAGCTTTACTTTAGGAAATAGTTTCACATTTCATTCATACACTCCAGTTTCTCATGCATGAGACCGAAAAGTAGTAGAACGAAATTTTTGTATAAATTTGGAATCTTCATATTCTTCCATAATTCGTGTGATGTCTCCATTTCTTCTCCTTCCTTGTTCTAACAAACAGTCTTGTCATCACTAATTCTGTAACTATTCCTACGACTGTCAAAACTCAGTCTCTGGTCAACTTCACTAACTCTGCCACAATCATCGTTTAGTTATCTGGTGATTATTCTCCAGTTAGGCATTATTACGTGTTCGTACAATGCATTTTCCGCACTACTTCCAGAATGGAACGTAAGTGGCTGCTAGCCAGGGACTACAACTGGCCCTGTCTCATGTAGCGATCTGGCCAAAAAATTTCTGTCAAAACTTCATTTTCTTGGATACACCGAGAAGATAATACGTAATCTTTCTTACCTGTTAGTTGTTTATTTCCACTCTGGTAGTCTGAATCTATGGATTTTGCCAGTAATTATAACAACGCTGAACATTCGCAAACCGAATCACCCACATAAACAAGCAGCACTTGGCATTCACCGGTTCGGCTTTATTCTGCTCTATAGCCCCGCCCTGTTTTGTCTGCCGGAAAGTTTATTTCTAGATGTGATGAGGATTCCCCTGGCAGAGACATCACGTACACTATGCACGCATTCAAACATCAACTTATAATTCATTCAGAAATCAACTTAGAATGTGTTCAAAAACTAGCAGGGATGCGTTTCAAAATCATATGAATAATAGATAGACCGACGTGCACTGGATGCTAGGTGCTTTGTGAAACAAGGTTTTTTTTCTCAAGAATATGAATTTGCCCCCTCCCCCTGAAATTGCCGCCCGGTTCAGATACCCCGCTTTGCCCTCACTCCCCACTAGATCCGGGCCTGCTGCACACGCGTGAATCTGGCAGCTTGGGCATGCCAAGAAAATTTTTCCAGGTGCCATGTGGCTGGTTGCTGCTACTGCTGCTTACACATTCAACAGCCACATTTCTGTAGCCAGAAGTGGGAGAACGTACTACCCATACGCAACTCAACTGCGCGTGTGCATGAGCTTGCTTGTAACTGATTAACTGAGTCTAATGTAAACAGTTGTGACGTCAGCCTCATCAAAGGCAGTTTGTTGTTATGAAGCATTGCATAGTCTTCCAAAAGCCTTTGACACATTTTGCTATTTGCAGATGCTTGTACGAGCACTGTGTTATTTTATATGGTGCATTTCCTTTGCAATTTAAGTTTTATTTTCGTTTTTTTCTCTCATTCATGTTTTAAAGCTGCAGTATTATTCTGCAGTAGCGGGATACAGAAATATCCTTTGTTCTAGTAACAGTTCTTACCAGTCAAAATTACAAAAATTTAACTGAAAACTAAAACAACGAAAAATTACCGGAATTCTAAAAAATTCCCAGATTTTTCCCGGTTTTCTCCCGGATGAAAAAATTCCCGGGTTTTTCCTGGATCTCCCGGGTCGTATACACCCTGGATATATCAAACACATATGTGCCAGTAAAATTTTAAATGTTTGCACAAATGGCTTGTCTTCTGGGCCTGAAATTTTTCTAAGTGGCTAGTCCACAAAGTGTTAAGTTTTGAAAGAGTTAAATGCTCCATCATTTAAGAAATTCATTGTACATTGTCACATGTAACATAATTCGTCTTGCATAAAAGAAGATTTGCTTTGAAAGTAACTCTTCTCAAAACACCATTTGCAATGTTTTTCTGCGGTGTGTTAAAAATGTAAGCAGTTTGTTGTTACAAAGTATTGCACAATCTTTTTCCTACAGCCTTTGCACTGTGTTGTGTTGTAAATAGCGCATGTGTTGTGTTGTTGTAAATAGCGCTTTTTCTTTGCAACTAAAGTTTTATTTTGATGTTATTCTCTCGTTTATGTTTTATTGCTGCAGTATTATTCTGTAGCAATGGGCTAAAGCCAAATTCTTTGTTAGAGTATCAGTTCTTACCAGCCAAAATTATATAAATTTAGCTGAAAACTAAAATAATAATAAATTCCTGGGTGTCTCCCAGATTTCCCGGTTCTCCAGGAGTGTAAATACCCTGTATATAGATGCGAGTCTACTTCATTTCATAGAATGGTTATTCTTCGGGCAATAAACTTCTTCTGAGAAAAGTAAATCTGTATTATTATTATTATTTTAAAAAAGTCATGTGATTGTGAGACAGGCCGTGTGCTCTGGCTGTCATTGTTTCTGTAGAAGTCTCTGATGATATTAAAGGATATGGAGCAAGATTATTGAGATATAGTGACCACAATTCTAAAATTGTATCTAAAGAAAGGACATACTGTTTTGCAGGCAGTTAGTAAATGACTCTCATTCATCATGTGGTTGCATGACAGGGCTGATAATGTTTGTGGCACTGTTTGCAAAAGTAGTGATGGAATAACTGGAAAGAGGTGAAATTCGATTTGGGTTGTCTGCTGCACTTTAGTAGTCAAATGCACCAATACTTTGCTACATAGCTTAATTAGTGTTAATTTCACCTGTGTCTTGGAAATTATTGCAAGGAAAGAAAAAAATGGCAACAAAAATCTTCATTAGCTGCACCGCCTCTCTGCAACGTTCAGAATATGTTCTTCCATCCTAATTCAGGAAAAACACATCAATGTAGACAGACTGTGTGTACAGAACAGAAGAAAGGAATTTAGGAATGACATCTCTTATGAGGAGTGGTACATTAAGCCTTAGAACAATGTCAAAAATTTAAAGCTTCTGTTAGAAGACACGAATTTTTATCATTGCTAATGTGTATCAAAAACCATTCTTAAGAGTAGTAGATGGGATTTTCACATTATTGGTTGAATGTACATTGTCTGTGATGGGTGCTCATATATCTAGAAGACCAAGCATTGATGTTTTTGTATCTTAGTATATGAAATGTATCCTGAATTGAGGAATTAAAGAGCACCCTGTTGTTCTTGAATAATCCTTATGTAATAGTGTTAAATGGAAAAAAAATTAATTGTACATGCCCTGAAATTTTCAATTTCTATAAAGGTATATTTAATTTGTTTTGAGGTAGGGTACTCATCCTTCATCAGTGGTAAGCGAGATACAATTTTCTGTTATATTATTTTTTAGTTTTCCTTGTGTTACTTTAAAGCAATATTTGTGCAGAGTTTTTAGTTTAGCATATTTCATTGTGAGTTAGTATTACATTGTGACTTTGAGCAGTTATGGAAGATCGTATCAGATTTTATTATTGTTTTTAATAGTTAATCATAGCTTAAAATATTTTAGCAAATACAAGTGGTAACAGTGTTGTCAAGGGCTCTCACCCAAAAATTGTAATCACCATCACCATGACTTCAAGTTATTGATGCATAGCCATATATCTATATGCAGACTATGATTACCTTTTTAACATCTGTTGCATAACAGACTGAACAGTTACACTGTACATACAGGTAACATTCATTTTTACCTCCATCCTCAGTATTGTAAGTTGTAACTATGGTACAGAAAGTTCTGGTGAATAAAGACCACTCACGGAATAGTAGAAGCGTTGAGTCATCGACAAGGAATGAAAACTTGCTAGCTTTTGGACAGATTCTTTAATGAGCTAGAGAAAACAAACACACACACACACGCACACACACACACACACACACACACACACACACACACACACACACACACATACAACTAAAGTGTGCCAGTGCTTTAGCTTGTTAAAGGAACTGTGCAAAAGCTAGCAAGTTTTCATTCTTTCTTTGTGTACATGTCAATGACTCAACACTGCAGCTATTCAATGAGTTGTCTCCTTTACTTCTAAATTACATATACTCTAAGGCATGAAAAATTTGATTATCTTACCTTTGTAGACACTCCACAAGAAGCCACATGCTTTGTAACACATACTTGTTGTGTTTCGTTTTTCTGATTTGTTTTAATGCAACAAATGTATTTTGTTGGTTGCTCACCAAATAGTAGAGATGCTGAGTTGCAGATAGCCACAACAAAAAATAGATCTCCCCACGCGCGCGCGCGCGCGCGCGCGCGCGCACACACACACACACACACACACACACACACACACACACACACACACACACACAAAAAATCACACTTCTGACTGCAGGCTCCAGCAACTGAAGCCACACTGCGAGCAGCAGCACCAGTGCTTGATGGGAGTGGCGACTGAGTGGGGGAGGTGGAGGCTGGGGTGAGGAGGGGGGAGACAGTGAAGTGCTGCTGTGGAGAGTTCAGGGATAAGGTGGAGAGGGGGTGGGGAAGCTAAGTTTAGTCAGGAGGTTAGACGGAGGGCCATTCAAGGTGCGACCACTGTGCTGCATTCTGTGTGGGCATGACAACCAACAAGCATTCTGTCCCCATTAATGGCCACTAACTAACTGTGGCCCAGAAACAAGTGGACCACCTTGTTGCTCAGCATGCTGCCCAACAAGACATCCTTCATTTCAATGACTGCTTCACAGCCTCGGCCATATGCATCCTTCCCACCAATACCAGCTTTTATGAATTGGTCAGGGAGGGAACTTTCCCTGCAATATATCCTACATTCCTGTAACCCTCCTGGCCTCAACCTTCATTAGTCATTGTTCTCATCCATCCAGCCCTTTCCCTGTTCTCACTCAAGCACTACCCATTCCCCTCATTCCACCAATGCACCCAGTCTTATTATTTTTTTCCTTTTCTGCTCCCCCCCCCCCCCCTCCCCACCTCCCGACTGCCCTCCATCTAACCTCCCGACTGCATGTAGCTTCCCTACCCTCTCTCCACCTCATCTCTGCGCACTTCCTAGCAGCACTTCACTGTCCCCCACCCCTCCCCTACTATTCCTCCCCCTCCTTGCCCCAGCCTCTGCCTTCCCCCATCCAGTCGCCATTCCCATCATGCACTGTTGCTGTTCCTCGCAGTGTGGCTTCAGTTGCCAGAGACGGCAGTCATGTGTGTGAGTTGCGTTTGCATGTGTGTGTGTGTCTGTCTGTCGTCTTATTTTTGACGAAGGCCTTGCTGGCCGAAAGCTTATTTGTGACAGTCTTTTTATTGCGCCTGTTTGCGACTCAGCGTCCCCACTATATGGTGCATAGCAACTTTCCTTTTCATAATACTGTTCCATTCCATCCTGGATTTTCCATTGTTTTATTGTGTGGTTTGTTACAGGTTAAAGATCAGAAGGAATATGAATTTGACCCTGCAGCTATCGTAATGAATATCTGCAAGATATATGTGCATTTATACAACAGTGATGAATTCTGCACAGCAGTCTCCTCAGATGGTCGTTCCTACAGTCCACAACTTTTTCAGCTAGCTGAGGATGTTTTAGGTAAGCAGCATGTAGCTATCTATATGCGGGCAGAATTAATACATTAATTGAAGATATAATTTAACATCATACGAAGATTACTTAATAGTGTTGTTTTTTCTTAGCTGAGTTTGTACATGTTTATGCCCATGATAGGTAAATAAATAAATAGAGAGAGAGAAATTAGTTACTTTTCTAAGGTGAATAATACTTGATGTATTAAACAGCTCGCATTGGAGGGGGTGCTCTTATCACCGATCTACAGTTAGTTGCGAGCAAAGTGGCTATGATGGCTTCTCGTCAAAAAACTGAAGAGGAGATACTAGCTGAAGCACCTGAAGAATTCTTGGACCCTATTATGTCTACTCTAATGATGGATCCTGTGATCTTGCCTTCATCAAGGAAAACTGTTGATCGCTCAACAATTGCCAGGTACAGTGCAACAATCAGTTATAATAATAGTACAGTTCCAACATGTCTTCTGGTCTTATCCAGCTGTCTCTTTATCCTTGGGCAACTGTTAACTGAAGCATGCCATTTACGTTACTGACAATTGGACAAATGTGTGCAGAAAGAAATGCACAAAATATGTAGACTGAGAAAAATAACTGAACTGAAGCATTTCAGTACATGTGTAGAGGTTTCGTTTTCTTTTCATAGTTGTTAGGCTTTAAAGGAACTGACTTGATCTGAATCAAAACATGTCTGATGTGTTATTGTTAGGAGCAGTTAAAGGGGTATGCATGAAAAGCACAAGTGTAAGCCATAAAATAAGTTCCAGTGGATGAACAGACATTGTACACATTCAGTAAGTAAGAAATATGTATTTCAGAATTGACAGAGATTCACTAGTTACTTCTCTACAATTTCCATTGTTATTACACCAACATTTGTATGCCGATTTCAAAGGAGTCTGCTGCCTACGTCTGGGGTAGCTGTGAAGTCACTGCTGTCTGTACCTCACCATTGTTGTAGAAACATTTTCCAGCCAGAAATTGCTTCAGGAGACAGAACAAAGGAAAGTCATTTTCTGCATGGTCAGGACTGTAGGCTGGATGGTATAAAAACCTCCTGTCTAAACTGAAGCAACTGATTCTGTGTGGTATGGGTTGTATGTGAACACATGCAAAGGCGTGTTTCTACTTAGCATTCTATGTCTCTTGTTCTGGATCATCCATTGCAGGTTTTGCAACAATTGACAATATTGATCAGCATTTGATCACCATTGAATGGACTGTTACTTAATCTCTGGTGTGGCATGCAACACCCGTTTCAGTCCTGGTGACAATTCAGGTGAGGTGAGGGGTAAAACTTAGCACATTTGTGGCATGCAGTAAACCACGCACATACTTCCCGGATCTTGCCAAACGGCAGACATCTCAGTGAGCTCAGCCTTCATTGCCTTGGTACAGGTTTGGCGTACCAGATGTTCTGAGCTAGGAGCTAGTGAGTACTACCAGACATTAATCCATTAAATATGGGCATGTTTCAGTAACCACAGTGGGGGCACAGTTGTGGAAAATTGTATCTCGGGGAATGGGGTGCTTGGCTTAACTGGCCTGACTGTGGGATGCTACATACTTGTACAACAACAACAGCATTAATAATAATGTTGAGGCATAACAGTCATTAATAGGGTAACGCCTGAGGAACCTGCCGCACCTCAGTTGTATAAGGATAATCAAGGCAAGTGGGGCTCTGTCTTGGTGGACCTTTATATCTGTAGCTACTTGTGGGAGCACCATGACAAATTCAGTACACAGCACTCCCAAGAGGATGGTTGTACCACCTGGGAATATTCACACTCACCCAATAAAAAGAATGAGGGACACTTGTCCTCCTCATAGTCTTAATTAAAATTAGTCAGTGTATTCATCCATCACTTCAGCTCTATTCATCGTAGTTTCACCTTGCAAATTAATCAAGAGTTTAGTGGATTTAAAATGTCAATCAACCTATCTTAATTTCGTAAGTTTTTCATGCAAGCTATGCATTCCGAGACATCAGTGTTGCAAAACACCACATATTTGGTTTATTTCTGTAGAATGTTGAAAAGCAGTTCAGTCATTAAAAAAAAATCCACACACCGGGGGGGGGGGGGGGGGGGGGGGGGCAGTCTAGGAGGGTATATTTGAAACCACAGGCTTGTCTTGTAGTCATTGCACTAGTATGGACTGTCAGTTATTTCATCTAAAATGTTAACTAGTCCTGGACAGTTTTCGTGAATGGTAGATATTATTCTGGCATTACAGTTCTGTCTCATTTGACTGCTGGAAGGAATACATGTTTACAAACAATACTGTTGAGAATTGCTGTGCATTTGAAGGTTAAAAAGAACTTGAGGCCTCTATCTCACATATCTTAGCTTGAAGGCCATTTAATTCTGCTGGCATAACAGAAGCACCATCATAGGTTTGGGCCCCCAGTTTCTTCTTCATATCATAATTCTGAAACAGGCCACTCAGCACAGTGAATAAAGCAGCAGCAGTTCTAGCTAGGCTAACATCACAAAAACCAAAAAATATTCTTGAATGTCGCTGATGGAATCCACTAGTCTCACATCAATAAAGCATTGTAACTTATCTGAAACATCTGTTGCTTCATCCACGATGCAGGCATAAAATGAGGTTTTAACCAAAACCTGAATGTATCTATTCACAAATCTACTCATTTAAATGTTTAATCAGTTTGTTCTGTGCAGCTTGTAATGGCTCTGAAATTTTCAGAATTTAGGGAATGTTCTATCTCATTGTGATCTCTGAAAGCTAGCTCCTCGGAGAAGTTGGCAACACTGCACCGACACGGACTCTTCGAGTATTTGCTGCACTAAATAATTATAAAAAGCGTTGTTATTAAGCTATTTTAAAATGTGTACAGGTGTTATAAATATAATATAAGTGTTGTTGAATTAGGGGAAGTGTTAGTGAAGTATAAAATAAGATTAAACGGGGCAAGAAGCGTATTTTTCTTCTTGTGCCTGTAGCACGAATCCTAGGCCTAATTTGTGCGAATCGTAAGTAAGCAGTGAATTAAACTTATAGATAAACGTTTCCACTTGGTATAAATATAATATAAGCGTTGTTACATTAGTGGAAGTGTTAGTGAAGTGTTAAAGAAGAAGGGGTAAGAAGTTTATTTTCCTTCTCGCACCTATAGCACGGATTTTAGGCTTAATTTCACGCGCGCGTATCGTAAGTAAACAGTGACTTAAACTTATATGTAATCACCAGTTTTTTTTATTCAGTACTCTTTGAATTTATTTATATCTGCCTGAATAGTTTCTAGGGTCCTTTGTTTACGTTTTAGTCACTACTTAAATCAGCTTATACGATTTCTGTTTTTACCATGAGTGAGAAGTGTGTGACATGCAGTAGGATCGTTAGTTCCGGGGTATGGTGTGATGGGTGCTGTAGTTTCTTTCATTGGGGCGAATGTAGTGGCGTGGGAAATGGGGACATAAATGAGGCTCACCAGTGGTATTGTAGGATCTGCAGTAGAGATAGGAAAATACTGGAACAGGAAGGGAAAATTGCAGCTCTTCAAGCTGACCTAGACAAGGCAAGGGAGGATCTGGACAGGTTAAAGTGGGAGAAGGGTGAACAGAGGTGGGAAGTGGCAGCAGGTACTAGGGGGAACAGGCAAAGGAGAGCATCAGACAGCTTTTTCATAAATCTTGAAAATAGGTTTGACCTGTTGCCTCAGTCGGATGAGCCTCGTGTAGCTGAAGCTGTAGAAAGGGCACAACAAGCTTTCAAGGACTTGAAATTTCTGAAGAGAAAGAAAGTTCTGTTGTTAGGTAGTTCCCGTGGTAGAGGTGTTGGCCAACTACTGCAGGAAAATCTAGGTCCAGAGTACCAGGTCACAAACTTTTTCAAGCCTAGTTCAGATCTGGGTCAGGTAACAGAGGATGTAGGTGCTTTATGCAAGGATTTCACAAAGGAGGATGCCGTGGTTATAGTGGGTGGTCCGGGAAATAGCATTGACAGAGACTCTGAATATTCCATAGAGAGTGACCTGGTGAAAATAGCATCAGCAACGAAGCATACGAGTGTGGGATTTGTGTCTGTGTTGAGACGCCATGATCGGCCTCATTTGAACTCTTCCATAGGGATCATTTGAACTCTTCCATAGGGAGGGTGAACTTGGAGTTGGAGTGGCTGCTTAGGACAGATATAGGGTCCCATATTGGTTTGATTCCTGTGGATGCTATCGATAGGTGGGACTACACTAGGCATGGCCTTCACCTCAATGGAAAAGGGATTCCGGGGGAAAGAAAATGAGTTTTAAGAGAGATTGGCAGACACACTCAGTTTGAGAAAACAGATGAACAGGAGTCAGATTTTATCATACAACCTCCCTTTAAACAATGTTTGACAGAAAGTAATCAGAAACTACCAGTTCATCTTCGCCAAAGCAGTTACAATCCCATTAGTATGCAGTATCAGTTATCTTTATTACACCAGAACATTCCGGGACAGAAATAAAGTTGATGAACTACTCATTTGTATCGAAGAAATGAATTCATCTAACCAAATTGACATAATCTGCCTCTCTGAACATCAAGTGACCACTGATATAGATATGTTAGACATTTCAGGATTTAAGCTAGCTTCCTACTTCTGCAGAGTAGATATGGATGGAGGAGGAGTTGCCACATTTATCAAAAACTGCCATAAATTCAAGAACATTGACATTAATAAATTCTGTTTAGAGCAGCATCTAGAAGCATGTGCAACAGAAGTAGAGTTCCATAACAGATCCTATATAATAGTAACTATTTACCGAGCACCTGCAGCAAATTATAATCTATTCTTAGATCATCTAGAAGCTCTTTTGGGTTATTTAACAGGAAGAAACAAAGAAATTTTGATTGCTGGTGACTTTAATACAGATTTTCTAATGCAATCTTCCAGTAAACATTCACTGCAGTTAGTAATGTTGTCTCTCAATCTAACTCACAATGTAAACTTTCCAACTAGGATCACTAAATCCTCAAGGACAGCCATTGATAACATTTTTATAGACAAATCAAAGGAACAAAATCATATCATAAAACCTGTTATAAATGGACCATCAGATCATGACATGCAGCTCCTTGTTTTAGATGTAAATTCTAAGCAGATTATCAAGACTGCTAAATCTGAGTACAGGTGAGTAGTCAATCAACCAAAAATTGAATGTTTTAGAAAACTGTTCAAAGATATGAACTGGAAAGATGTTTATAGTGCTCATGACATGAATGAAAAATATAACACATTCATGAACAATGTCAGTAGCATATTTGAAAACTGTTTTCCTCTAAAAGTTACTCAAATTAAAGAGAAGTCTATAATAAAACCATGGATTACACAAGGAATAAAGATTTCCTGTAAGACAAAAAGGAAAATGTATCTGTCGACCAAGAATAGCTCCAATGCTGATGATTTAGCTAAATACAAGGAATACTGTAAAAAGTAATTCAGACGTCTAAACAAATGCACTACGAGAAGAAGATAGCAATGTCAGGGAACAATATGGGATATAGTGAAAGAGCAGACTGGTAGAACCAGAAAGGAACAGGAGCAAATAGCACTAAGGGTAGATGACACATTAGTAACTGATGGGCATAGTGTGGCAAATCTGTTTAACAAGTACTTTAAATCCGTTACTGATAGAATGGGAATTTCAGGATCAGTAAATAATGCCCTTGAATATCTGAAACTAGCCTTCACAAATAGCTTCAAGTACATGAATATATCACTCACTTCACCAAAAGAAATAACTTCCATAATAAAATCTTTAAAAACAAAGCATTCTAGTGGGTACGATGAAATATCAACGAAGTTAATTAAGGCATGTTCTTGTGAGTTTAGTACAATTCTAAGTTACTTGTGTAACCAGTCAATTATAACTGGGACATTTCCTGACTGGCTAAAATATGCAGATGTTAAGCCTCTATTCAAGAAAGGGGATAAAGAGATACCATCAAACTACAGATCGATTTCACTTTTGCCAGCATTCTCAAAAATTTTAGAAAAAGTAAGGTACAGGCAGCTGCTCAACCATCTGACCAGAAATAACATATTATCAAGAACACAGTTTGGATTTCTGAAGGGTTCTGATATTGAGAAGGCTATTTACACCTACAGTGAAAATGTACTTAATTCATTAAATAACAAATTACAAGCAGCAGGTATTTTCTATGATTTGTCAAAGGCATTTGATTGTGTGAACCACAACATCCTTTAAAGTAAATTAGAATTCTATGGTGTCACGGGCATTGCTGCAAAATGGTTCAAGTCATACCTCACTAACAGGAAACAAAGGGTGTCAGTGCAAGGGACTAGTGAATTAAGTCATCAGTAGTCGTCAGAATGGGGAGAAATTACATGTGGTGTCCCACAAGGATCCATCTTAGGGCCATTACTTTTTCTTGTGTACATTAATGATTTCTCATCAGTTACACTGCCAGAAGCAGAGTTCGTTTTGTTTGCAGATGACACAAGTATTGCAATAAATAGTATGTCAAGTGTAGTTCTAGAAAGATCTGCTAATGATATTTTCATGGATATTAGTAAATGGTTTAAAGCCAACTCACTGACATTAAACTTCGAAAAGACTCACTATATGCAATTCAGAACCTGTAAGAGGTTTCCACCCAGCATATGCATAAAGTATGAAGAAGAGCAGATAGAAGAGGTTGACAGTCTTAAATTCCTGGGACTACAACTAGATAATAAATTCAGTTGGGAAGAGCACACCACAGAACTGCAGAAACTACTTAACAAATCTGTATTTGCAATTCGTGTGTTAGCAGACATAGGTGACATAAAAATGAAAAAGCTTGCATACTTTGCCTACTTTTATTCCATAATGACATATGGTATAATATTTTGGGGTAACTCTTCAAGTCAAACAAAAGTTTTCAGAGTCCAAAAGCGTGTAATATGTATTATTTGTGGAGTAAATTCATGGACGTCCTGTAGAAACCTCTTCAAAGAACTGGGTATACTAACTACTGCCTCTCAGTATATTTACTCATTAATGAAATTTGTCCTAAATAATATATCTCTTTTTCCAACAAACAGCTCAGTTAATACATACAATACCAGGAACAAAAATGATCTGCACAAGGACTTAAAAGCACTTACTTTAGTTCAAAAAGGGGTCCGCTACTCAGGAACACTCATCTTTAATAATTTGCCAGTAAACATAAAAAATTTAGTTACAAATAAAGATCAGTTTAAAAGGAGCCTGAAAGACTTACTAGTGGCCAACTCCTTCTACTCCATTGACGAATTTTTTAATAGAAACAAATGATGTATTGTATATATTCATACTATTAGTATTGTTATTTCAGCTTTTTAAAAAAAAAAAAAAAAAAAAAAAAAAAAAAAAAAAAAAAAAAAAAAAAAATTGACATGTTCCACATCCACGAGGATCTCCTCAGCAAGGATCTATAGAACACAAAACTAATCTAATCTAATCCTGCTTACACAAAAGATCTGTGACATCAGTCAGAATTTTCTTGATGTCTCTATTAGTTTTCACTACATTGCTGTGTTTGATTTTCATCAGTTTCTGATGTTCTTTAAGTAGCTCTGAAATACTAAACACTTGTTTGGGTAGTTATTTATGCGAAATAAAACTGTTTTGATGATTTTTAGAAGAAGCATGCTGTGCTAAATCTCTAAACAGATTGTTCAGATCATGAAAACCCTCAGTGGACCATACAGTTTTTCTTGTGCTTAACAGCTAACATGGCTGGGAGATTAATTTACGTTTTGCAGGGATAGCACAAAACCACTTGTGCTGCTCATACCACGAACTTCAGAATGTGTTTTGAACTTAACTTTTTGAATACAATGCCAGTGGTAGACATCCTTCTTCAAAATTTAATGTCTTCCAACTCCTTGAAAATAAAAGCTTCTCAAAGGAAGTGATGATGTCCTCACACGCAAGCATTGTATCAGTACTTGTAAGGCTGGTGTTCATTCCATATTCACTGCACACGAGATGTAATAGAAATGTATAGAGGTAACACCACAGCTGCTGGCTGCCCGTGCCGCGCGGAAGCACACTGCAAAATGGCTATGACGGCCTGTACTCCTTCTTCTGTTCTTGTGAGGCCTCTTTGGCCCCATGTTTCTGTTTGTGCGTCATGGTTATCACAGCACCGAACGTTTGCAGGCTGCCTGGCACGTGCATGGCCTTCTTGCCATATGATTTGCACTTCTAACAACAAGAGAATAACAAAAAACTGTAATGTAATAACATATCTGTCATTATTATACTATACTATTAGCCATATGGGTCAATGGCCTTGCCACAGTGGTAACACTGGTTCCTATCAGATCACCGTAGTTAAGCGCAGTCGGGCTTGGCTAGCACTTGGATGGATGACTGACTGACAGTCTGCCAATTGCTATTGGCAAGCAGGGTGCACCCAACCCATGTGAGGCCAACTGAAGAACTATTTCACTGAGAGGTAGTGGCTCCAGTACCAAAAACGGACAACAGCCGGGAGAGTGGTGTGCTGACCACACACCCCTCCATATCTGCATCCAGTGACACCTATTGGCTGAGGATGTTATGGCAGTCAGTTGGTACCACTGGGCCTATCTGGATGTCTTTGTTGTTAATGCTGACACACTTGTGTGTCTGCTCGGTTCCTCACAGTCTAACAGAAGACCATAAAGAGCAATGAAGGACCATATGTGCAGAATTGCTTATGCATTACGAGCCTGATTTTGTGGCAGTTGTTGAACATCATTGCATGTGATGAAACATGGGTTCATCACTTCGAACTGTAAACAGAATGGCAATCCATGGAGTGGCAGGCACCATACCACCTCTCCCCTTAAGCTAAAGTTCAAAGCCACACTCACAGCTGGTAAAGTCACGGCAACAGTCTTCTGGGACTCTGAAGGGGTTTTTATGTTTGATGTCCTTCCTCATGGTCCATGGTCCACTCTGACGTGTTTTCTGATACCCTCAGGAAGCTGAAGAAACGACTTCAGTATGTTGATCGTCACAAAAATGCAAACAAACTTCTCCTTCTTCACAATAACCCAACACCTCACACAAGTCTGTGCTAGGACTGTTGATATTTTTATATTTTTAAAAATATTGGTATTTAAAAAACATATCAATATCAGCTCTCAATATATCGAAATAAAAGTGTCGATATATCGGCATAAAAAATATTGACATAACAGCCCATAAAAATATCAGCTGCACATTGTAAATATACTGCCAGTTTTAGAGCTGTATATTTAAGTATTGATTTATTATTAGATATTCTGTAACAGTAAGCTAGCACCCTGCCTATCATCCTTAGAGCAAGAATTGAAAGGAAAATGACGCACATTCACGCTTGGTGATAACCACTTTGGTAACAGTGGTAACCACACCTAAGGGGCACAATAAAAGGTGTCTGATGGATCCATTATTTGTCACATATCGGATTTGTCTGCAACACTTTGTGTCAACTTCCCTGTTCTTTTCATTTCTGCAAACACCACCAACCAAGCAGTTGTAGTGTCAAGAGTGAGGCTAAAAGTTGCAGTTTCTGTTAGTAATACCGAGCACCAATTGCGTCAGCATTTCCCCTCACACGTCTCCACCCATTGCAACGGCCGATCTTGTCATTTAGATTTTTAGTCATCATTTTCAGCAATAGCATTGTGAAGAATGATGTTGTAAAGAAATAGCACACTAAGTGTGTTAAAAATTGTTTTTAATGCAACTGGTGTGCTGTTTCTTCACATTGGAAATCCTTGTTATTCCATTCACACTGCCACCTCCCAGTGCAGTTGGAGTTCTTCTTTTGTGCCACATATAATTGCTTCACATAGTTAAAGAGGAAGGTAGGACGTGATGAAAGCTCAAAAAGTAGTAAAACTACTTCACACAGTGAAAATAAAATTATGTTCTACTAAAATTTCATTTTCATTCACACTGCCACCTCCCTGTGCAGATTTCTTCTTTTGTGCCACATATAACTGATTCACACAATTAAAGAGAAAGATAGGCTATGTTGAAAGCTCAAAAAGTAGTAAAACCATTTCACACAGAGAAAGTAAAATTATGTTGTTCTACAATTTCAGGCTATGTCGCATAAAATAAAAATATTGGCACTCAATATTGCCATGAACCATGGACCTTGCCGTTGGTGGGGAGGCTTGCGTGCCTCAGCGATACAGATAGCCGTACCGTAGGTGCAACCACAACGGAGGGTTATCTGTTGAGAGGCCAGACAAACGTGTGGTTCCTGAAGAGGGGCAGCAGCCTTTTCAGTAGTTGCAAGGGCAACAGTCTGGATGATTGACTGATCTGGCCTTGTAACAATAACCAAAACGGCCTTGCTGTGCTGGTACTGCGAACGGCTGAAAGCAAGGGGAAACTACAGCCGTAATTTTTCCCAAGGGCATGCAGCTTTACTGTATGATTACATGATGATGGCGTCCTCTTGGGTAAAATATTCCGGAG
This sequence comes from Schistocerca serialis cubense, assembly GCF_023864345.2. NCBI lineage: Eukaryota > Metazoa > Arthropoda > Insecta > Orthoptera > Acrididae > Schistocerca > Schistocerca serialis. The sequence goes on from NC_064638.1 coordinate 484,910,442, forward strand.
GTAAAATAGTCCCCCATTCGGATCTCCGGGCGGGGACTACTCAAGAGGATGTCGTTATCAGGAGAAAGAAAACTGGCGTTTTACGGATCGGAGCGTGGAATGTCAGATCCCTTAATCGGGCAGGTAGGTTAGAAAATTTAAAAAGGGAAATGGATAGGTTGAAGTTAGATATAGTGGGAATTAGTGAAGTTCGGTGGCAGGAGGAACAAGACTTCTGGTCAGGTGACTACAGGGTTATAAACACAAAATCAAATAGGGGGAATGCAGGAGTAGGTTTAATAATGAATAGGAAAATAGGAATGCGGGTAAGCTACTACAAACAGCATAGTGAACGCATTATTGTGGCCAAGATAGATACGAAGCCCACACCTACTACAGTAGTACAAGTTTATATGCCAACTAGCTCTGCAGATGACGAAGAAATTGAAGAAATGTATGATGAAATAAAAGAAATTATTCAGATAGTGAAGGGAGACGAAAATTTAATAGTCATGGGTGACTGGAATTCGAGTGTAGGAAAAGGGAGAGAAGGAAACATAGTAGGTGAATATGGATGGGGGACAGAAATGAAAGAGGAAGCCGCCTGGTAGAATTTTGCACAGAGCACAACATAATCATAACTAACACTTGGTTTAAGAATCATGAAAGAAGGTTGTATACATGGAAGAACCCTGGAGATACTAAAAAGTATCATATAGATTATATAATGGTAAGACAGAGATTTAGGAACCAGGTTTTAAATTGTAAGACATTTCCAGGGGCAGATGTGGACTCTGACCACAATCTATTGGTTATGACCTGTAGATTAAAACTGAAGAAACTGCAAAAAGGTGGGAATTTAAGGAGATGGGACCTGGATAAACTAAAAGAACCAGAGGTTGTACAGAGATTCAGGGAGAGCATAAGGGAGCAATTGACAGGAATGGGGGAAATAAATACAGTAGAAGAAGAATGGGTAGCTTTGAGGGATGAAGTAGTGAAGGCAGCAGAGGATCAAGTAGGTAAAAAGACGAGGGCTAGTAGAAATCCTTGGGTAACAGAAGAAATATTGAATTTAATTGATGAAAGGAGAAAATATAAAAATGCAGTAAGTGAAACAGGCAAAAAGGAATACAAACGTCTCAAAAATGAGATCGACAGGAAGTGCAAAATGGCTAAGCAGGGATGGCTAGAGGACAAATGTAAGGATGTAGAGGCCTATCTCACTAGGGGTAAGATAGATACCGCCTACAGGAAAATTAAAGAGACCTTTGGAGATAAGAGAATGACTTGTATGAATATCAAGAGCTCAGATGGAAACCCAGTTCTAAGCAAAGAAGGGAAAGCAGAAAGGTGGAAGGAGTATATAGAGGGTCTATACAGGGGCGATGTACTTGAGGACAATATTATGGAAATGGAAGAGGATGTAGATGAAGATGAAATGGGAGATACGATACTGCGTGAAGAGTTTGACAGAGCACTGAAAGACCTGAGTGGAAACAAGGCCCCCGGAGTAGACAGTATTCCATTGGAACTACTGACGGCCGTGGGAGAGCCAGTCCTGACAAAACTCTCCCATCTGGTGAGCAAGATGTATGAAACAGGCGAAATACCCTCAGACTTCAAGAAGAATATAATAATTCCAATCCCAAAGAAAGCAGGTGTTGACAGATGTGAAAATTACCGAACTATCAGCTTAATAAGTCACAGCTGCAAAATACTAACACGAATTCTTTACAGACGAATGGAAAAACTAGTAGAAGCCAACCTCGGGGAAGATCAGTTTGGATTCCGTAGAAACACTGGAACACGTGAGGCAATACTGACCTTACAACTTATCTTAGAAGAAAGATTAAGGAAAGGCAAACCTACATTTCTAGCATTTGTAGACTTAGAGAAAGCTTTTGACAATGTTGACTGGAATACTCTCTTTCAAATTCTAAAGGTGGCAGGGGTCAAATACAGGGAGCGAAAGGCTATTTACAATTTGTACAGAAACCAGATGGCAGTTATAAGAGTCGAGGGACATGAAAGGGAAGCAGTGGTTGGGAAGGGAGTAAGACAGGGTTGTAGCCTCTCCCCGATGTTGTTCAATCTGTATATTGAGCAAGCAGTAAAGGAAACAAAAGAAAAATTCGGAGTAGGTATTAAAATTCATGGAGAAGAAATAAAAACTTTGAGGTTCGCCGATGACATTGTAATTCTGTCAGAGACAGCAAAGGACTTGGAAGAGCAGTTGAATGGAATGGACAGTGTCTTGAAAGGAGGATATAGGATGAACATCAACAAAAGCAAAACAAGGATAATGGAATGTAGTCTAATTAAGTCGGGTGATGCTGAGGGAATTAGATTAGGAAATGAGGCACTTAAAGTAGTAAAGGAGTTTCGCTATTTGGGGAGCAAAATAACTGATGATGGTCGAAGTAGAGAGGATATAAAATGTAGGCTGGCAATGGCAAGGAAAGCATTTCTGAAGAAGAGAAATTTGTTAACATCCAGTATTGATTTAAGTGTCAGGAAGTCATTTCTGAAAGTATTCGTATGGAGTGTAGCCATGTATGGAAGTGAAACATGGACGATAAATAGTTTGGACAAGAAGAGAATAGAAGCTTTCGAAATATGGTGCTACAGAAGAATGCTGAAGATTAGATGGGTAGATCACGTAACTAATGAGGAAGTATTGAATAGGATTGGGGAGAAGAGAAGTTTGTGGCACAACTTGACCAGAAGAAGGGATCGGTTGGTAGGACATGTTCTGAGGCATCAAGGGATCACCAATTTAGTATTGGAGGGCAGCGTGGAGGGTAAAAATCGTAGAGGGAGACCAAGAGATGAATACACTAAGCAGATTCAGAAGGATGTAGGTTGCAGTAGGTACTGGGAGATGAAAAAGCTTGCACAGGATAGAGTAGCATGGAGAGCTGCATCAAACCAGTCTCAGGACTGAAGACCACAACAACAACGACAATATCGATATTTTATCAACAGCCCTAGTCTGTGCATCAAAGTGGAGCTCACAAAACTTCATTGGATTGTTCTTCCTCATTGACTGTCAGGCAACAATTGCTGCGGGGTTAAGAACTACCTCTCTATCATAGTTCTGAGGGATAATTACGTCATAAACAATGAGTTGCCTGAAAGCTACCACACCATGTTTGACATTTAAAATTATTTCTTGCTAAATGTACCTACATAATTATATCAGCGTATCACACTCAATTCAGGAGGTATGACGTCATAAACACTGAGATGAGTGGAAAACTGCTGCATCATGCTTGACGTTTCAATTTATTATTCCATTGCTACTAACACTATTCACAACATTGTAGCCACACAAACACATGATTTTATGACACATAGTTCAATTGATATGATGATAAACAGTGAGATGCATGAAAAAATGCTGCTTCATACATAAAGTTTTAGCAAATTTATTCTTTACTACGAAGACACTCCTACAGTTGAGTCAAACACAGTTCAGTTTTTGTTTCAAACAGAAACTTGGCAAAATGAGTAACTGGGCAATGACAAGATTGTCAGCTAGTTGCACATACAAAACAAGCCACTGAATATGCTTCATAAATAAAAAGAAGTGGAATTTGTATGGCAAAATACTAACAGTATTTCTTTTACCTGCATAAGACAAAATCTCCAAGAATATAGGAGCATCTAAGGAATAACGGAAAGCAAAAATGATAAAGACATCATATTAATGAACATGGGTCAAGATACTCATTTCAGTACTGCTACAGGATTGTCTACTTCATATTCTGCTCACCTGCTCTTGCAGACACTACTCAGTGGCAGATGAATCACAACTTTCGTGTAAGTGATCTCTTCCCCATATGGATCCGTCTTCCAGACACAGCAGGTCCTGAAAGATCACCAAGATGGATCTCCAGAAAGAATAACTGGACGTTTTACAGCCAGTTAGCTGATTTTGAGCAGTGTGAGTGTGCCTAGGACTGGGTGGATCACATTATACCTGTGATCCAAGCTGCTGATGCATCCATCCCAAAGTCATCAAGAACACTTAGGAGGCAGCTGATCCTTGGTGGAATGATGAGAGTAGTTCGATTATAAAGGAAAGATGGTGTGTTATGCTAAGGTTCAAGCAATGACCTACAGATGAAAGCCTCGCAGTCTTTCAGATGAGGATAATAATTAGAGAGAGTAAGAAGAGGTCATGCCACGAATTGCTGAAGTCCATCAATAGATACACAGGTGCAAGTATGCAAAGATACTAAGAGAATTTTCAGGCAGCACTCACAACTCCCGATAATAGCTTAGAGCAGGTATACCTCCTAACAACTCCGAGATCAGTGTCTAGGCAGTTGATGAATACTATAAGCCCATCATAGCTGATTACAACAAGGATCTAATAGTTTGTTACCATTGTGCAATGCAAGAGAGGGATGGTTGTGACAGCTGTTTCAACAGCATAGAGGAATATTACCAACCATTTTGCTCGTGGGAGCAGGACTCTGCGTTTTCAACTACTTGTAATACTGTGTTAACGACTCGTAATACTGTGCCTGGTCACAACCTGATAATGTACAGCATGTGAAAGTAGTTGAACCAGTGGTTGGAGGGCGCCATCCTTCAGCTTTTTAATGAAATTTGACTATCAGGAGTATTTCCCAACTTGTGGAAAGAAGCCATTTTAATCCCAATTCTGAAAACCAGTAGTCAATCTCACTAGCTATTTAGGAAAGACACACTCATATTCCTGTTGTAGAGGAGCGTATGAGGCAATAATATGGTACAGGTTCAATCTTGAGGGGGCAATTGTTATTTCATAGAAAAGGAGAACAACAATTTTGTCTGCTGCTAACTGCAAGCATCATGCAATTATCAGATTTCTAAGGACTTAGAAACTAAATTCCAGCAGACATCACCATCAGTTTTGTCATATGTATGACTATGCAACTTGTGTGGGTTTGTGAACAAGATCACTACTAAGTTGCTCCCAGTGTGGGTTCAGGAGATAACACTTCACACTCGATGATTTAATCCAGCTGGAAACGGCAATTCAACAAGCCTTCCTCTGTAAGCAACACCTTGTAGGAGTATTCTTGAATTTGTAAAAGGCCTTCACCATCTGGAGGTGTAATATTTTGTTGCATCTCAACAAGTGGGCTTTCTGTGGACACCTCCCAACTTTCATACAGCCCTTCTCATCAGATACAGGGTTTCCTGCTTAAAACGTTCAGCCAGGTCACTGGCAGGAAAATTACATTTGTCAAGGAAGTGTTTTAAGTGTAATGGTGTTTGTCAGTGAAATAAACAGAAGTACATCCATTGTAAGGAAATCCATACAATGCTCCTTATTTGTAGATTATTTCTCAGTGTCCTCTAACCTTTCAACAGCAACTTGTTAGTTGCATTTGATGGTCAAGTGGCTGGAGGAATGGAAAAATGCCACAGGATTAAGTTCTCTTCAGAGAAAAGATTTGCAAATGCTTTTAATTGCTCCCGCTTTCTAATGTAACTGTTTTAGAGCAGGGGGATACTGTCCTCACTTTTAATGAAAAGGTGAAATTCCTGACCCCACTATTTACGAAAGACTACTATGGTCATCACACTTTAAAAACTTGAAGTCAAGATACCTCAAGGTTTTTAAATATTTTAAAATGTGTCATTAATACGTGTTAGGTAACAGACAGGGCACATCTGCTCCAATTTTATTAAGCCTTGTGACTTTAACACGGATACCATAGTTATGACTCGCAAGACCTTTGAAACTTGATGGATGTGGCACAACATTTGGGTATTAAGATTTCAACAGGTGCTTATCACACAAGCCCTGTTCGTGGCTGGGCTAACAGCTGGCGAGTCTCCACTATCCATTCAATGTCTTCTCATGGTGCACCAAGAATACAGGACTCTGTCTGTCCCAGAAAGCAGCATCCATCTCCATTGGCTGGCCACCACTGAAGCATGTGTTCAACAATCATCCACAGGCAACACGGCATTTGGGAGCAGTGTGGGGGAGAGCCTTGAGATATTACATGTGGACGAATTAAGGTGCAAAGACAGAGGTACATGGTCCCTGAATGTGTCCTTTGAATAAGGCTCTCAGAACAGTTGTCAGTTTGCATACAGAATTGTTTTTCTATCATGGTAAGAAATTCCTCATCTGCTCTGATTCCCAAAATGCCCTTTTTGCCGTTGGTCAGCTTCACACAGCAGACGGGATGGTTCAAGATAGCAAAGGTGATATCTTTCTCTTGCAAAGGCAGGTGAGGGAAATAATTTTTTGTTGGGCTTGAGGATACATAGGGAGCCAGGGAAATGAAATGACTGATGCAACTGCAAAGGAGTCTCTCTCTCTCTCTCTCTCTCTCTCTGCGTGCCAAGGAGGCTCTGCAGTGGTTGGTTTTTCAATGTCTGGAGGTGAGAAGCAGTAACCTGCAGTCAGTGAGATGGAAGTCTAGCCTTTACAGGATGATACAACAGTGTGTCAAAGTTGCGGAATGTAGAGTTTGATCCAGCATGTTTTAATTGAGTTTGTGTTATTTGATGACCGGAGGGCAAATCTCTCCCCCACTGGATCACACACTATTTTAAATGACAGTGAGATGAGCATTGTACATGTTTTAAAGTTTTGTGTATTGTAGGGGCTCCTTCCCAAAATATTGAGTGGGAGATTTCAGGGTTGCCACAGGTTCTAGAAATCAGGAAGTATCAGGGAATTTCAAATATGTCAGGGAAATTAAAAAAAAAAAAAAAAAAAAAAAAAAAAAACACACACACTGGAAAATCTCATTTTTGTTTCAGTAGATGAAATGGTTTGTTTACTGAGACATCATGCATTGTCACTGGCTGGGTGCAGTTGAGTATGTACGCTGCTTCCCTACTCCCTCATTATTACTGCTTCTTCTCCTCCTCCTCCTACAACTCCCCTCAGCTTGCCGTCAGTGCTGCCACTGCTTCTTACCGCTAACCTAGCAGCTGCTGATGACAGAGAGGCGTGAGGAGTGGTTTGTTTGGATATGATTCTCAGAGACTAGATGCAGTGGTCTGAGACGGCGGTCATGTGTGCACGAGTTGTGTCTTGAGTGAATGTGTTTTGTGCTCTCATTTTGTAACAAAAGCTATGGCTGAAAATTTAGTTGTGAGAGTGTGATTGACTTTTCTATGTGCCTGTCTGGCTCAGCGATCATCATTACAGAGAGTTGCTACCTTTCCTCACTATTATTGATTCTCAGAGTATTTTAACAAGTTATCTGTGGCATGGATTAATCACCGTGGTCTCATTTCATCAACATGCTGTCTGCGACTCATGAATAGCTGGCCACAAGAGTGGATTTCTGTAATGGGCCAGAACTGCAGGCCGTTTTTGCAAGTATTTTTAATAGATTAGACCTGCTGATCTGAAGCCCTTCAGTTCCCACTAATGTGCAGACCTTGCCTGTCAGATCTAGTCTCACTGATCTGCCTGCAGGCCGGGTCTGTGTGTGGCATAATAAGGTGGATAATAAGGTGGATTTTCGTGGACACAAGACTGCGGTGCTCCGCAGCAGGCCAAATGTCACGCACAGTGGATTTCAGAATTGCAACTGTCTCAATTGCAAATACGTTGAATGTAGCATTTTACAGACATTTTATTTATTCTATTACATTTAGGCCCTTCAAAAGTATGGGCGATAAGGAGAAAATTGTGTAAGTCACTGGCGATTTGTACACTAAGTAATCGTGTTTCTTGAAAGGAAACTCACACAATACCTTTAAAATAATATTTATAACACTGTGGGTAATAACTGACAATAAGGAACATAGTAAAACCAACATTTTATTGCTGTTCACCTACAGTGTTGGATTACACAATTCTTCCCCGCATTATACACCTCTTTCAAGGGGCCTACTTTTTTCTGACATTATTTCTGAAATCAGTTTAGGTATTTTAAATCTGTCTTGCATCTCCAAGAAAGTGTGTTTTGTGTTATTGATATAAAATAATATCAGTGGTCTTAATGAAATATATACAATTTGGCTTGCTTTCTCCATCTAAAGACACTTCATTACAAAATATGTTGATGTTAGTACTTAACATTTTTGCTCACAGAAAACGCCATCAGCTCGCAAGTTTGGTATTTCTTCATTTGCACTATTGTTTCTTGTACCATAACTGCAAAGATAGATTGTCAACTTATGTCTTAACTTATCGCTGAGATCTCAATATTTGGCCATGAATAATGCCAAAACTTGTCTGAAAATCAGGGAATTTCACTTGGGGTAACTTGTGGCAAACCTGGATTTTAGCATGTTGCGTAATGGCTGAGTCATCCAGTCACAATAATCTGCCCATTTTTAAATATATATGTGCTGGTACTTTGTAATTGATTTTATCTACAGTTATTTCACGTCTTTCCGATTGCATTTTGTTGGTTGTCTTTTATTGCCCTCCATACAACAATGTTCTTCTTTTAAATTGTTATTTATTATGCTGTGTTTGTTGATATAGTTTGATTTGACTATCTTTTGTTGTTTTATTTGCACCAGCCTTGGACATTGCAATTTACCATCCAAAAACCCTAATCACTAACAGACAGACACAAGTGAGGCACTCTTAAACACTCTCTCTTCACACTGCTGGAGTACTGTCAAAGCTGCAATCAAACAATTTTCAGCCTACCTGCCTGCTGCCTTGACACACATCTTACACACATTTTGTGAAAAACTCTGGTGTTGGGTGGTGATTCTGTGCAGCAATGAGTTAGAAGTGAGGTGTAATTGACTGGAACATTCTGGAATTGTAAGCCCTGCTTCAGCAAAACTGCTTGCCCGAATACTTTCCACCACTTTGGTCTTTGTCATTCACATTGGTTGAGTCTCCAGTGAATTGCCCGCACCACTGTAAGGCTTTACCGTCTTCTCAGGTTTATACAGGTGACACAGTTGAGTGTATGTCTGCTGGAATTTTGCTTGTGAGCCCTTAGAAATCTAATAATTACATGAAGCTTGCAGACAAAATTGCTGCCCTTTTTCTCTCCTTAATCTGCCATTCAACATTGAAACTGCACACATTATTGCCCCATTCTCCTCTCTTCTACCAAAAATGCACTTTCAGATGGAACTACTTGCATCATATTTGGATGTAATCAGAACATACTTTTTGGTCACCCTCAACCTTGGTATCTCCTCAACCTTATCTACATGCATCCTCCATTGTCCCAGTCTCACATCATTGTACAGTAAACGTAAGGCTTCAGACATAATATACATATTTTTTTCACAGCATGATGCAACAGTGCACTGACATGAGCTCAACACAAGATTATGGCTATATATTTGGTCATCTGTAAGTACATTACTAAGTGTGGACTGCAGTGAAACCCTTGCAGTACTAACACAGGAGGCTCCAGGCAGCTGGAAAAATGTTGGTATAACTGTCTGCTTACAGGTTACTCATATGACCAAATGATCAGTAATTTGTGAGAACTTTATATTTTTACAATATTTGATTGATGAGTAAGATAAAAGAAGTCTCAAAACAAGAGCAAAATACCTAATACTTCTGTTGAGCCTCTTATGTGTATAATATGAATTTATGAATACTATGAATTAAACCATTAATTATATTTTTTCTTCAGTATTACTTAATCAAAATAATCTGAACTTTGCATATTTATGCATATGTTGCCAATAGAGTGACTAGTTTCAAAAAATCATTATTAGCAGAATACATCAGACAAGCTGCAGTGTCATGCTTAAAATGAAGTTTAAAGTGCTTATGTGTGACCTTTGAGTTTTGTTGAATGGTGATGTGGTCTTCAATTAACCAGTCTGATGCAGCTCTCCACACTAGTCCATTCTGTGAATGCCTCTTCATCACCAAATAATTACTGCAACTTGCATCCTTTTGAACCTAATTTCTGTATTCATCTCTTTACCCTAAATACCCCATTGACAATTAATTGGTGTCTCATAATGTGTCCTATCAACTGACCTGTTCTGATAGTCAAGTTACGATACAAATTTCTTTTTTCCCCAGTTCTATTCAATAATTCCTCCTGGAGTAGATGATATCACAGTGGAAATGACTGAAGCTGCTGGCCCTATCAGAATTCAGTGGCTTTCTAGAATAATGAGAATAGTGTGGACATGCGGAAAGATTCCTGGTGACTGGACAGTCAGTTATTGTACCTACTTTCAGAAAGGTAACACTGTGATCTGTGAGTATCACATAGGAATAGCACCATTATGCCGCTGATATAAAAATGTTTATGGCACTGTTAGAAGGGAAGAGATATGGAAAGGTCTGAACAGACTGGAATTATCAAAAGGAACACAACTGAGAATCAGAATCATGGTCAACAAATGCCTGAATTGTGTTGTAATAGGTGGTAAGAACTCAAGAGTGGTTTAGAATGGATAGAGAGGTTTGGCAAGGAAGTCACGGACGTCATCATATCTACATCTACATCCATACTCCGCAAGCCACCTGACAGTGTGTGGCGGAGGGTACCGTGAGTACCTCTATCGGTTCTCCCTTCTATTCCAGTCTCGTATTGATCGTGGAAAGAAGGATTGTCGGTATGCCTCTGTGTGGGCTCTAATCTCTCTGATTTTATCCTCATGGTCTCTTCACGAGATGTACGTAGTAGGAGGGAGCAATATACTGCTTGACTCCTCGGTGAAGGTATGTTCTCGAAACTTCAACAAAAGCCCGTACCGAGGTACTGAGTGTCTCTCCTGCAGAGTCTTCCACTGGAGTTTATCTATCATCTCCGTAATGCTTTCGCAATTACTAAATGATCCTGTAACGAAGCGCGCTGCTCTCCGTTGGATCTTCTCTATCTCTTCTGTCAACCCTATCTGGTACGGATCCCACACTACTGAGCAGTATTCAAGCAGTGGGTGAACAAGCGTACTGTAACCTACTTCCTTTGTTTTCGGATTGCATTTCCTTAGGATTCTTCCAATGAATCTCAGTCTGGCATCTGCTTTACCAACGATCAACTTAATATGATCATTCCATTTTAAATCACTCCTGATGCATACTCCCAGATAATTTATGGAATTAGCTGCTTCCAGTTGCTGACCTGCTATATTGTAGCTAAATAATAAGGGATCTTTCTTTCTATGTATTTGCAGCACATTACACTTGTCTACATTGAGATTCAATTGCCATTCCCTACACCATGCGTCAATTCGCTGCAGATCCTCCTGCATTTCAGTACAATTTTCCATATACCACAGCATCATCCACAAAAAGCCTCAGTGAACTTCCGATGTCATCCACAAGATCATTTATGTATATTGTGAATAGCAACAGTCCTACGACACTCCCCTGCGGCACACCTGAAATCATTCTTACTTCGGAAGACTTCTCTCCATTGAGAATGACATGCTGCATTCTGTTATCTAGGAACTCTTCAATCCAATCACACAATTGGTCTAATAGTCCATATGCTCTTACTTTGTTCATTAAACAACTATGGGGAACTGTATTGAACGCCTTGCGGAAGTCAAGAAACACGGCATCTACCTGGGAACCTGTGTCTATGGCCCTCTGAGTCTCGTGGATGAATAGCGCGAGCTGAGTTTCACACAATCATCTTTTTCGAAACCCGTGCTGATTCCTACAGAGTAGGTTTCTAGTCTCCAGAAAAGTCATTATACTCGAAGATAATACGTGTTCCAAAATTCTACAACTGATAGACATTAGAGATATAAGGTCTATAGTTCTGCACATCTGTTCGATGTCCCTTCTTGAAAACGGGGATGACCTGTGCCCTTTTCCAATCCTTTGGAACGCTACGCTCTTCTAGAGACCTACGGTACACCGCTGCAAGAAGGGGGCAAGTTCCTTCACATACTCTGTGTAAAATATAACTGGTATCCCATCAGGTCCAGCGGCCTTTCCTCTTTTGAGCGATTTTAATTGTTTCTCTATCCCTATGTTGTCTATTTCAATATCTACCATTTTGTCATCTGTGCAACAGTTTTGGTAAAAGACATTTAGAATTTCGGCCTTCAGTCTGTCATCCTCTGTTTCATTACCATTTTGGTCACAGAGTGTCTGGACATTTTGTTTTGATCCACCTACTGCTTTGACATAAGACCAAAATTTCTTAGGATTTTCTGCCAAGTCAATACATAGGACTTTACTTTCGAATTCATTGAACGCCTCTCGCATAGCCCTCCTCACACTAAATTTCACTTTTTTTTGTTTGTCTGCAAGGCTTTGGCTGTGTTTATGTTTGCTGTGAAGTTCCCTTTGCTTTCGCAGCAGTTTTCTAACTCGGTTGTTGAACCACGGTGGCTCTTTTCAATCTCTTACGATCTTGCTTGGCACATACTCATCTAACGCATATTGTACGATGGTTTTGAACTTTGTCCACTGATCCTCAACACTATCTGTACTTGAGACAAAACTTTTGCGTTGAGCCGTCAGGTACTCTGAAATCTGCTTTTTGACACTTTTGCTAAACAGAAAAATCTTCCTACCTTTTTTAATATTTCTATTTACAGCTGAAATCATCGATGCAGTAACCGCTTTATCATCGCTGATTCCCTGTTCCGTGTTAACTGTTTCAAATAGTTGGTGTCTGTTTGTCACCAGAAGATATAATACGTTATCACCATGAGTCGGTTCTCTGTTTAACTGCTCAAGCTAGTTTTCAGATAAAGCACTTTAAAAAATTTCACTGGATTCTTTGTCCCTGCCACCCGTTATGAACCTCTCAGTCTATATCTAGCAAATTAAAATCTCCACCCAGAACTACAACATGGTGGGGAAATCTACTCGAAATATTTTCCAAATTATCCTTCATAAGGAAAGTTCACTAAGGATCAACACCTGATGATACGATGTAATGAGCAGGAATTGGAAAAACGACTAAAAGACCTGGCTGAGAGTGATTGAAGAAGGTGTGGAAATAAGCTTAACAAAAAGTGAAATAATGAAAATAAGGAGGACAAATGCAAAAAAATGAAGGCTGTAAGTTGTAATGGAAAAAGCTTTAAAGAAGTTGATGCTTCCAACTATCCAGAATGTAAATTAACCAAAAAAAGGAACTTCAAGGATGAAATTTTGGAGGGAATAAAAAATTGTTCAATATTTATTGCTAAGAAATAATAAGTAATATTATCTGCCACTTTTGTCTTGTGGATTCAGAATGTTGGACTTGGACAAAGAAAGATCTGAGCAGAATACAAGCAATAAAGATGTGCTGGAAAGGACTTCCAAATATCCAAATACTTAAATTTATAATTGATGTTAACAAATTTCCATTCTCCAGAGATTTGGACCTGTAATTATTACTGTCTTCCTGAAGTCTGAGGGTATTTCCCCTGTCTCATATATCTTGCAGGTGGAATGGTCTTGTCATGGCCGGTTTTACCGAGGGTCTTAGCAGTTCTGAAGGTATGTTTCTACTCCAGGGGCCTTGTTTCAACTTAGGTCTTTCAGTACTTTGTCAACTTCTTCTTGCAGCACTGCATGTCCCATCTCATCTACTTCCTCTTTCTTTTCTATAATCTTGCCTTCCAAGTCCATTTCCCTTGTATAGTCCCTCTATGTATTTCTTCCACCTTTCAGATTTCCCTTCTTTACTTATTACTTGTTTTCCATTTGAGCTCTTGATAATCACATAATTGCTTCTCTTTTTTCCACAGGCCTCTTCAGTTTTCCTATAGGCAGTATCTGTATTTTCTCTAGTTCACATGCTTTTATAGTCTTGCAGCCAATCATGCTTAGTCATTTTGCTCTTTCTGTTACTTTCAATTTTAGAAGTCCTATAGTCCCATTCACTGGCTTCATTTGTTGAATTCTTATATTTTCTCCTTTCATCAATTACGTTCATATCCGTTGATTTCCACTAGACCTTATCTTTTTACCTATCTGATCCTCCATTGATTTCACTATTTCATCTCTCGAAGTAACACAGTCATCATCTACTGCATCCCTATGTAATCGGTCTGAAACCAGAAAGTATCTAGGTCTCTTCAGTGTGTTCAAATTTCTTCCATGATTCTCAACACAAGTGTTAGTGATGTTTAAATTACACTTGGCACAATTTTCTACCACCTGGCTTTCACTTTCGTTCCTTTCCCCCAGTCCGTATTATCTTATTAATTCTCCCTTAACTATCTGAATAATTTCTTTTATCTCATCATACATCCTTTCAAACTCATTATCATCATCATCATCATCATCATCATCTGCGGAGCTACTTCGCATATAAACTTATACTATTGTATTGGGTATTGACTTCATATCTATCTTGGCTACAGCAATGTGTTCAGTACGTTGTTCATATTATTTTACCCACTTTCAAACTTTCTTGTTAATTATTAGACCTACTACTGCATAACCCCTATTTGATTTTGTATCTGTAACACTGTAGTGACCTGACCAGAAGTTCTGTTCATCCTGACATGAATTTCACTGGTTTCCATTATATCTAACTCCAACCTACCCATTCACATTTTTAAATTTTCTAACCTGCCTACCTGATTTAAGGAATTGAACATTCCATGCTCCAACCTGTAGTATGCCACTTTTATTTTTCCTGTCAAAGACATCCTCATGAGTAGTCCCCACCCAAGGATGCAAATGGTGGAGAATTGTACCTCCACAATATTCTACTCAAGAGGATGCCGTCGGTGAAAGTAAGAGCTGCACAATTTCCCCTTGCTTTCAGCCATTCACAGTACCTGCACAGCAAGGCCATGTTGGCTGATGTTATACGACCAGATCAATCTTCCAGACTGCAACCAATGAAAAGGCTGCTGCTTCCTCTTCCGGAACCAAACAGTTGTCTGGCCTCTCCACAGATACCCCACTATTTTGGTTGCACCTGTGGTACGTCTATCTGTTCTTTGAGGCATGCAAGTCAGCCCACCTCGTCAAGGTCAATGGTTCAAGGGGAGTGTGGTTGAATACCGTTGGGAACTCTCAATCTATTATTTGCCATATACAATAAGTATGGAAATGCAGTCGGCACTCATTTATCCAGAATTAAATATTGAGCCAATCACAATAATACATTTTACAATGAAAGTGAAGTAAATTGGAATACATCGTGTAGGGTTTATGATGACTTTTGGTTGCACATTGGACATAAAATATTAGATTATAAAAGCACTTCACTCACACACCACCACCACCACCACCACCACCACCACCAACAACAACAACAACAACAACAACAACTTATGAAAACGTTGCTTTGTTAAGGATGAAGCAGGAGAAAGACAACACAGTTTTGGTCTAGTTGTAACTGGCCTGTTAAGTTCCCTTCACATCTTTCAGTACTGAAGCTCATTGCAATTTGAACTAAAAAGATTACGTATTTTTAATTTTACATAAAATTATTTTATTGCAAAACTAAAGATTTGCTTTCTGTAATACAGGCATCTGCTGAGTGATCAGACTGACCCGTTCAACCGCTCTCCATTAACTATGGATCAAGTCAAAACTGATGAGGAGCTCAGACTTAAAATTGAAGCATGGGTGAGAGAGAAGAAAGAACAGCATCAGAATAATTGAAGTGGCTGAAGATTTATTGTGCACTCATACAAAAAGACACAATCATACTTTCATCTTATACTGTTGATGTATGTAATCAATAAATATATATTTTTAAAAACACAGTTATACATTAGTCAAAATTCATCATATATCTCGTCCTGCTTTTGATCTTTTTAGTGTTGGGGCTGTGTGCTCTAATGGTGATGGGAAGGTGGATGTTGATACTAGTTTGTAGATACATCTTTAAATTTTGTGCCTTGCTTGTAGGGATGTGTTGATACCTTTCTGAATTTTTAATTACCAAAGGAATGAATGTGAACATAATAGAAGAAATTGTATTAGGATCCACAAGTTCGAAAGCTTATACAGAGACTTCCAGTAACAAAATACTGGTTCACTCCCAGGCCACTTGCAGTGCCGCAGGTTTATTATTGAATGTTTTAAATTTTTCCATACTGGTTTCATCCCACAATGTTATAAGGCTCTCACATGTGTGTGCATGCACTTTGCACTCTTTGAATTGTAAGTGCATTGCTCCTGTTCTGCTTGGTTTTTGTTCACAGTGATAATATTTGGTAATTTACATGACTCCACTTTGGTTTTGTTTCAAATAAACTGGTTTTATCGCACGGTATTCTGTGGACTTATATATATTTGCATGATTTAATTACGTCATACGTGTATAGCTTGTATTCTGCTCAATTTTTGTTCACATCTCTTACTCATATTGTCCTGTATTTAATCGAGTATGCATGTTAGCAGCTTCTGACAGAAACAGTATTCAACTTCATTACATTTTAATCCATGATAAGTAAGCAAGTCTACTTTGAATGGTATGTGTGTTGCTTCTTGCCACAGAGTATGCTTTGTAATCTCAGTGACAGAATAAGCAGTTATTGTGCCAGGTACTGTTGCACAGCAAAAATATAGTGAATGTACTTCCACTGCACTGAATGCCACTATAGTCAGCAAACTAGTTACACAAAATTTGCCACTACATCCAATGATGAAACCCTGAGGATGGCGAGGAGCGGTGCTCGATATTTTTCAAGTGCCTTATTCGCTTAAAAATTTTCATTACAGTAGGAGCATGATTCTAGCAGACTGATTTCTCATAAAGTTTATTACTTGTGATACCTGTTAATAACATGGGAACACATCTGTGTTAAGTACTGTTGATCTTCCACATTTGTAATGTAGAATGCTTATGTTCTTACTGTGCTATTCGATATTCAAGTACAGTGTAAACTTGGAGATGAAATTGACTCCATTGAATTTCGTTAAGGCGCATTTACACTGAGCTCAAAATAAAGTTCACAACATTGTTCACAGCTACTACTGGACTACTGACATTCGCAGCTTGGTATGAACACAAAAACAGTGTTCCATGGCTATAGGAAAGATCAAAGGAACATTGTTTATGAGTGTTTGCTTGTGCTCTGTCCTAATTCACAAACTGCAGGAACTATTTGAGATACGGATGGCTTTGAAATTTGGAATAAATATGCAAGGCTTTGATAGGAATCTCCTGTTGCCAAAAACCGGAGAGTAACAGTAGGTCTTTGCTTAATAGGAATTGCTTTTCTGAAATTTATGTGTCTTCGAAACAACTAGCCATATAACATTTGTTAGAATTTTGGAACCAGACAGCAACATCCTAGTGAAGTTATGAAAACCAGAACTGTCTCCCAAACTCAGCTCAGAAAGCATGTCATTCCTACCATGTCTTCTATAGTACCAGTCAACCCCCCGATTCTTTAAAGAATTGAACTCCTGTGTATAAAACAGCTTCAAACGTCTGATTAATTTACAAATGAGTTAGTGTGAGAAAAAGTTTAGAAAAGATTTGACATTAAGCTTAAAGTTTGTTGGAAATCATTAGTGCTCTCATTATGAAACACTGGATGAGTATAGTTCGGATAATTTGTGCTCGATTTTGATGAAAAGCAAGTTTTTCAAACGTCTCAATGTCTATGACAATGTAGCTCCAGAACTATGTCACACAGTATATAGTTTTTGACAGACCAAATCCAGCTAAATATTACAATTGTCATTGCTTTAGTATTAAGCCAATATTTTACATTACGCTCGGCATTACAGTGGGAGAAGATTTGGCACTGAATATCGCCAGAAGAATGTGTGTGGATGTCATTGTAATTGAAGAGCGTGATTTATGTGACTTTGGACCAGAGGGTAACGTGTTACTGACTTGTTACAAGAGAATATCCCAGTAAAGGTACGTTTACACTGGGATACATGTATCGCGACATGTATGAGCGACATGTCAATTTGACATATCGCGATACATCACCTCATACAAAAATTCACGGAACTTGTATGCGGACCCTCGAGCTCATACATGTCGCGTATACATTTTGTATATCGCTTTTTGGCCATATACGCGACATGTATGAGCGACATTTGAAGAACTCGCGCATGCACAGTACCATCATTTCCTGTCGTCTTGTCGCCTGCCGCTTATTTTGATGACTAGCGCATGCGTAGTATCAGGCTCTTTGGCGGCTGTTTGAGTTTTGGAGGTGCCGACTATCGTTTCGACGTTAATGTATCTGCATAGAACATCAAAAAGTGCCATATGCAACATTATTCTTCGTGTTTGCGAGGCTACTGTGCAAGTTTTATTCCAAGAAGTGAAGGTAAAAGTTTTATATATATCAGAGTATGTAATACAGTCTATAATTTTTTCATGCATCTGGCACGTATATCAATTTTTTGCTATTATTCCGGCGGTCTTGCGTGATAATGTTGACAGCGGATGCCGACAATCGTGTGTGAGACGTTGGCATTAGCAATCGCGCAACAATGCAAATGTTTTGTAATGAAATCTTCGTTTCAAGAGGAATCCCCAGTGGCAAAAAAACGGAGTGTTACTGCCAACTGATCCTCTGGTGGAATCGCTTCCCGAAAGTTTGTGTTGGTTTTGGACACAAGAGGAGCCACAAGTGATAACAAACCGCGGAAATCCTCCATACTCATCCTAACATAATTTCTAAAATATGCGCCATCCTTTAGCGTTAATTCGCGAGAAACTCTCTCTGCCACCATCTACGCTTCCTCCGCCTTTTCTTCCTATCATCTTCCAAAAGAGCAAGTGTACCAACACATAAAAATGTGAAATCTTCCAAATCGTCGTCGAAAGCTATCGCACAGTGATTCATATCAACCAGTGTAAACGCACGCTCATACATGTATGAGGTTGATACTTGTCAACTCATACAAGTCGCGATACATGTCGCAAAGTCGCATATACATGTATCTCATACATGTTCCAATACAAATGGCAGTGTAAACGCACCTTAATAAACACCTTTAAACTGTGCAGGTTGTTATTTACTGAGCTCGACATTTACTGCAACAAAAAAAGAAACAACAAAAATAAGAACACTCAAGATAGTACAGTCACAGATCAACTTCTGGGCAACATGTAAAGCCATTTATACAACAGAGTTTAAAAATATGTTTTTGTTCACAACATTGTTGGCAACAATGCTCAATGGCTGTGTCTCCATTTACGATAGCAACAAACATTTCTACATACGTATTCACATTGTCTGCTACATTGAACTGGCAGCAAACATTTCACATAGTGTATTATTCACTGTAAGAGCTACTATATGACAAGTGAGGAGGAAGAATTAGTAATACTCTGAAACAGACAAAGAAATAGACTTAATCATCATTGGTGGAATGAGACCACTTAGTACCTTTCTATTAACTTTACACACAATTTCAAACGTTTATGAAACTTTTTCTTCCTAACATCCTCACAACACGATGAAAGGAAAAAAGTTTATTGCTTACCACATTTTCACTGGTCAGGCAATAAAACGTCGGATCACATAAAATGTTTTCATTTCTTTACCACCAACTCTATTCACAACATTTTGAACTTTGTTTGTTGCACCTTTACACACCATTAACAGATGTACTGTACTACAAGAGTGGAGCATTTGGCTGTCAGCGGACAAACAGAGCCAGGCATGAACTTACGCTGTGCCCACAGTCTACCTTGCAGCACTCAATTGTTAACCACCCTCCACTGTGCAACTATCATTTATCACATTAAAACATGTCACCATCTGAAAAAAACTCACATAAGCATTACATATTTACACTGAGATATGAATGAGCAGAGGATGGTTAATGTATTGTAAGTGTTACTTTATCTAAATGGATTGTTACTGTGGTATCCGCCATCACTCGGCCACTGGCCAATAGCGCGGACATCAACACGCGCAAATTCACGCCAGCCGGGCAGCTGCAAAGATAACACATGCGGACTGGGCATATAGATTCACCGACCGGCTGTGTAGTCCATTTTGAGATGACCGCTGGAGGGCTGGCGTCACGAGATGGAAGCGAGTCACAACTCTGCCCCTGCCCCACCATACACCTTATTCTGGGACTACCTGGACGGTATATAGGCCACTGCAACAGCATTGTACAGCAAGTCCTATGCCTGCCTTTTCTCGTACTTGTGACTAGTGACCACATGTATTAGGGACCCCGAGGAACTTAGGATACTGTCTCAACTATTTCAGATGTGAACTGTAGTGCCCTGGAATTGTATAATTGCTATGGATTGTGAAGTGCTATTGTGAACCAGTATCATTGTGAATAAATCATTTAAGTTTTTGGATGTTATTGTGTTATTCTGGTATAACACAATAAAATGGCGACGAGTCAACAAGAACCGATGACTCTGGGAACGCTCATCACACGGCTAATCCAGCAACAGGCGGAGAACCAGCAACAACTCGTGGCCAATCTACAGCCTCTTCTTCCCAGCATACTACATCATCAATCAATTCATCAAATTCCAGCCTTCTCTTCTTTTGATGAAGCCCTTGAAGAGTGGGAATTGTATGAAAAATGACTGAAGAAACACTTCCAGGTATTCCAGGTAACTGACATCAAGCTCATTTCTTTCTTGGTCTAGACCGATGGTCTATCGTGTGCTGTGCAAATTGACTCTGTTGTCCACTCCTTTGGAATAATCATTTCCAGAGATATGTGCCTTATTGATTCAATTTTGCCAGAACCAAGCACACATTATTTCCTTGTGAGAGGCTTTCTACCAATGTGTAAAGCAGGCATCACAATCACATCGCGAGTGGGCAGCTGAATTACAGAGTCTCAGCCACAAATGCCGTTTTTTCACTGCCAAGAATAAGGAATTGTATGCTGAGGAAATGATCCGTGATATGATTATTTGTGGTGCCCCAGACAGAGAATTCCAGCATGATGCCCAACAGCTTGAGGATCCCTCGGTAGACAAAGTATTAGAACTAGCTCAAACGTTCGAAGTCTCGCGCGCTGCAGGCCAAAAAATGGAGACTTGGGTGGAGATTGCAGCTGTCCATGTCCCCTTGCCCTGTCATCCTGAGGGTCCCTATACACCCACTGACATAGCGGTTGCCGCCGTCCTGCACGCCCGTCTCAATCTCAGCAGAAGCTCGGCCGCTTTTCTTGCCAGCGGACCCTGTGCCATTTTCCATCTTGTCCGGACTGCTAAAAAAGAACACGACAGGGACGAATACCCAGATCATTGGGCCTACTGCTCTCTCTGCACCTTAGCAGGTCACTTGTCATCGGTGTGTTGTTCTGTCCAGGCCCAAGAAGACTTGTAACACTCCAATGGACGTAAATCAGATTTCCGCTACTGAGGTCCAGGACATTTCCAATTAATGTTCCTGGATGTCTCCATTCACAACAGGCCACTAAAATTACAGGTCGACACCGGCACAGCAGCCAGCTTGATCAATTGTGCAACTTATGTACATCTTGGAGCACCTCACTTGCTGACTTCCTCTCGCCGGTTATTGACCTACAACAAACTCAGTATTCCTCTCTTGAGCCTACACCTTATTGTGGTATAACATGGATAATCAGATACTTGATAGTCAACAGCGGTGTTACCGCCAACGTTTTCGGCTTCAACGCTTCCCGTGCCTTTGGATTTTCCATCAAGGACTCTGTCAATCTGATTTGTGATGAAGTTCTGTATGCTAGCCTGGAAGAATTTTGTCATGAATACCAATATATCTTTCACGAGGAATTGGGTAAATCACATAATTTGCTGGCGCATTTTGCTGCCGCCTGGAGCACGTCTTTGTTATTTTTGTGCCCATCCGATCCCTATCGTTCTCCACGACCTCGTCAAGGAAGAACTAGATCATCTCACTGTAGATGGTGTCCTGGAGCCCAAATCCTCCAGTCCATGGGCCTCACCTGTCATCATCATCAGAAAACCATCCAGAAAACTTCATTTGTGTGGTGATTTTAAAGTGACCACAACTCCCAATTGGAAATCAACAAATATCCACTACCTTGTATGGAAGAAATATTGGCGAAACTCCACATAGCCCGTATCGCCTAAAGCACCACATGTAAGGCATTGCTAGTGCACCAGCCATTTTCCAGCGCTTTCTTGAACAACCAGTCAACTCAGTCAAAGGCTGTGTCAACTACCTTGATGATGGAATTGTTACAGGCTGCACGTAGGATGACCACCTCCAATGCCACAAAGACAAATGATGTTTTTTCTGGCAGGAAATTGAATATCTGGGACACAAGATCTCCAGCAAAGGAATCAAACCACTAGACTGTCACATCCAAGCCATCATCCAGTTGCCTAAATCCACCAATCTCACACAACTGTGATCCTTTTTGGGTAAAGTGTCATACTACCAGAAGTTCCTTCCTGCGGCAGTGATGTCTCAGTCTTGTGAAACTGCCTTCCAGACCTTGAAATCACAACTGCTTACAGCCCCTTGGCTCGCCTGCTTCGACCCACAACAACAACTCGTCCTGGCCACAGATGCATCAGAGGCGGGTG
This sequence comes from Schistocerca serialis cubense, assembly GCF_023864345.2. Classification (NCBI taxonomy): domain Eukaryota; kingdom Metazoa; phylum Arthropoda; class Insecta; order Orthoptera; family Acrididae; genus Schistocerca; species Schistocerca serialis. The sequence goes on from NC_064638.1 coordinate 484,932,764, forward strand.
TTGGGACAGTGTTGGCACATCAGTTCCCTGATGGCTCCGAGCGCTCTATTGCCTACGCCTCTAAAATGTTTTCAGACACTCAGAAAAAATATTCCCAGATTGAAAAAGAGGTTCATGCAATTGTCTTTACACTCAAGAAAAATCATGTGTTTCTGTATGGGACCTAAGTTTCACTTAATAACGGATCACAAACCTCTCATCACTTTGTTCAACTCTGTCTCCAAAATTATGGTCCAGACAATTCATCGTTTGCAGCACTGGGCCCTGGTCCTGGCCCGTTATCAATAAGACATTCACTTTCAGCATACTTCCGGACATGCTAATGCAGATGCCCTCTCACACCTTCCCTGGGGCCCTGATCCTGAATTTGACAACGAAGAACTTCTCTGTTTTGAGATCGATTACGCAGCCCAAGCAGCAGTGGACTCCTTCTCGCAGAGTAGTGCTACAGTTGCCGAAGTCACAAGTCAGGATCCTGATCTCCAGTGGGTCCGCATTAGCATTCTCCGTGAGTGGCCAGATATGCAGCCGCCTCGCTCTTCTACTGGCACTACTTTACCATGCGCCACCATGGTCATTCCAGGTGCACTGTGCTCCAAGGCCCTGCAACTGCTTCATGAGGGCCATTGGGGCTTCACTAGCTCCAAGCTCTTGGGTCACCATTATTTGTACTGGCCTGGCATGAGCCATGACATTGAAGAGATGGCCCGTGCCTGCCCAGCTTGCCAGCACCAGCAGGCGGCGCGATGTCAGACAACTTCTTCTTGGCCCCCCTGCTCTCGCCCATGGGAGTGTCTACACCTTGGTTTCTCTAGCCCGTTTTTTGATTATATGTACCTCATCATGCTGAATACTTATTCCCCTTCCCGTACGTCGTCTGTTGTCTTTCCACAACCACATCCATTACTGTGTCCGCCTTAGAAAATATCTTCACCATTGAAGGCCTTCGCGAAGTGATGGTTATTGAAGCGATAGTTCAATTCAACAGCCAGGAATTTCTCACCTTCTGCCTTCACCACAGCATCCACCACATTCCTACACCCCCTTTTATCCCCAGTTCAAAGGCAGGGCAGAACGCATGGTGCGGACTTTCAAGATCCAACTGCAGAAATATCTTCACGACCATTCCACGGCTAATGCACTCACATTATTTCTAAGCTCTTACAGGTCTACTCAAATTGGTGACAAGAGCCCCGCCATGCTCTTGCATGGTCGACAGCCTAAGATGCTCCTCACTCTTCTGTTCCCAGTACCCAGGTCGGCACTATGTTTCCGTCCTGGAGTGGCCGTTTGGGCTCAAGGTTTCGGTCGCCAACCGAAGTGGCTGCTGGGTGTAATCCTCCAACAGTGGGGCCGCAACGTTTTCCACATCAAGATCCAGGACAGTGTCATGCTCCCACATGCTAATCAGCTCCGTTCCTAGACGGTGCAGATACCATCGAGAGCCTGCCTGCCAGATCCTCACCAACGGCCAGATTGCAGGCCCATCAGCTGGATTTCTCCTCCACCTGCTACGGGTCTGCTGGTTACAGTGGGCAGCATCACGGCATTCCGCCACCTCCAGTTACTGGCCAGTTGCTGTCTCCTAGTCCTGAGGGCAGTTCAGCCACGTTCAATATCCGAGGCCCATCTGGACCGCAGCCGCCTTCATCGGGAGCACAACCTTCGGCGGCAGACATCACCCCCACACCACAACGCCCTTCTCGGATGTGGGGACCAGATGACATGATGCCTCTCCAACCACCTCTGCCCCAGCAGGTCTTCCGGCCTCGCTGGGGACATTTTTGGCCTTATTGCACCACCCTCTTGCACGAATTCGATGGAGAACCCATAAATGTCTCCTACATCACCAGCTTCCTGTAGGAGGAGGAGTGTGCTGTCCGCCATTACTCAGTCACCAGCCGACAGCAGCGGACGTCAACACACACAAAGTGTGGTCAGCCACGCAGCTGCAAAGATGACACACACGGACCGGGCATATAGATTCGCTAACCAGCCGCGTAGTCCATTTCGAGATGACCACTAGAGGGCCAGTGTCACGAGATGGAAGCGAGTCTCAACTCGGTGCCTGCTGCACCACAAGTCATATTCCTGGACAGTATATAGGCCATTGCAACAGCAATGTTCAGCAGGTCCTATGCCTGCTTTCGCTCATACTTGTGACTAGTGACCGCATGTACTAGGGACCCTGTGGAACTTAGGGTATTATCTCAACTATCTTGGATGTGAACTGGAGTGCCCTGGACATGTGTAATTGCTATGGATTGTGAAAAGCTATTGTGAACCAATGTTATTGTGTTATTCTGATATAACAACTACCTTTCACAATAGCAACCACAGTATAACAGTTACAGCACCTAATCAGAAATTTAATTATTTGTGGAAGTTTAACAAAGAAAAATCCACGTGTGTTGAATATAATTTTTGGGTTTGAATTTCATTTTAGAAAAATGAAGATGGATCACACACAAAAGAAAAATTCATGTGGATGGATGCAGAAAGTGGTGTTATTCTTTAAGCTTATACTAAACACCAAAATATCAGAATAAACAATTCTACAAATTTGCAGGTGAATCAAAAAGTGGAAATTAATTGTCAATATAGCTGACGATTTAATAATAACTACAGTTAATGTATGTAAATATAATTTTTCTCAAACAGATTTTGTAAACATCTCTAAGCACAGGTTACATCCTGGGGTTATTCTGAAACATACGGAATTGGTGTTATACCAGTCTTTCTCTCCATTTATGTTGCACTGGTGGTGGTGGGCAGTACTGGCAGCAGATGCAAATATAAATTCTTATGACATAGGTTCAGGTGAAAGCCCTAAAATAGTGGCAAGAATCAACCACCCCCTTTTTCAGTGCACAGATGATGATGATGATGATGATGATGATGATGATAACAGCTTCTGAGGCACATCACTTTATGATGATGCAAGTAGTAAAGGTGCAATAGGATCTGGAGTTTCAGTTCATGATTTAACTCCAAGAAAAGAAGGGATGCATAAATTGCATCAAGGTAAGAGTTTCCATAGTAGGCAAATTGCAAAAACAGCTGCAGAATGAAAGGAACCAGTTGAAAATTCTAGAGAGCTGTTGATGACAGGAAGTTCAAGTTAAATGGTGTGAGAAAAACATTTATTGCTAGCCAGTTAAGGAATTTTAATAAACAATTCACAGTAATGTGATGGTCTGTACAATATAAGGCATTTGATTTGTCCATTAGAATCGTAATTCTCAACTGTATAGATAGTGGGCCACAAACTTCCCCCTCCACCTCTCCGGTTCCTCAAGCCAGTGGCTTTCCAATATACCATTTGATATAGTACTTAATCCAGCTTTCTTAAGCATCTTACCTATGAAAGTTAGTAATGTGCATGAAAATGGCAAATACTATATTCTGTTCTTTGATAAACATATCTGTGGATGATGGTATGTATTATGAAGCATACAAACAACTAATCTATGGCTAACAGGATTTAGGTTACCTAGGACGATCATCTGTAGCTGAAAGCCACACATCTCTTTTTTGCTGAAAGATATTCAAAGACCTCTGAAAAGTAATATAGTATATTAACTTACTGCAGCCATCTAGAAGCACTCATTGTTCACATCATAAGTGAACTTCAGAGTATTGGAGTAAAAGTAGCTTTCACCATATGTCATCAGAACTTTCAACAAAAGAATAATTGTATGAACAAAATTTGTCAAAGCACAGTACATTTAATTTTCTTGTAATTAATCAATCTATTGTTACTATTTTCAATACGTCACATATGCACAAACACAACAAATGCTCTGATGTATAATGAAATGTAATTTTGAACATTATAAGGAAGCAAAATTTGAGTACATTTGTACACTTTTCTTTTTGGTTAAAAAACACAGTTCCTATATCTACCTAAAATAAAATCACAACACTAACTGTCTTGATTCCTATGTCAAAATGAATGTACAAGTTTCTGTTACACAAGTGTGCCATACAGTTGCAGCAGCAATTGACACACATGCATCTATACAGATATGACCACCTCTGGCTATACACAGCAAGTGCACAGAAGAGACAGTCAGAAAATTTGCTGCACAAAGGAATGTAGTACACCATACTGAAGGAAATAGGCAGCTGCCAAAGCAGATTTTAAAACAGTGAGAAACAAGGCCTAAAATATTTGGTTTTTGGCAGATTACATGAGAGTGTTATTTTCTTATGGTTGAAGTACTTAAAGGCCTTGAATCAGGAAACTCCAGTAAATGTAGTTTTTTTTTTTTTTTTTTCTTTTTTTTTGTATATATGGTAACATAGTATTGCTAATACAAATCCAACTTGTTTTCAGTTTATACAAACTGTTTCAAATCAGTTGGTTTTGCCTTTCAAGACTATCCATGAAAATGATGATTATACTCCAGTGGACAACATGTATCATTTTTTGGGAAGTAATGGTAATGCTAATAAGGAACATTTAAATTAAAGTGAACAGTATTATGAAACTGACGTGTTTCAGTGAATTTTAATTCTTACTCAGATGATGTAAATGGGTCTGCAGAAGTAATTAGTCCTTAGCTTATGTTGCGTGCTACATACTGAAAAACAGGTGTACTAGACAATTGTGGAATCTTTAAAACCTGATTCTCCTCATCTATTATGACTGATAATGATTTATTTACATCATTTAAACAAATAGTGAAATATCCTCATTTGCAATATTCAAGCACAGCTACAATACATATGCGGCTGTGGGTTCATTTATATGCAAGCAAGCCCAATTTATGCTCAGAGATATGAGCCATACTTTCTAATGCACTACCAGTATATAACAAGAGGTTGGAGGAATAAACCGATTTTAGAGAAGCAGAGTTTAAAGAAAAAAATCTTCTTGAGATGTGTTTCTACCATTTAAGTAAATATGCTGGCTCAGAGAAGTAACAAGTCCTCATGAAATTGCTGACAATATTTTAAGCTGATAGTGGGTGTACTGTTTATGCTGTATGTACTTTCGCAAAAGAATGTTTGTGTTATTGGCTTTCTGTTTCTCATGCAGCTATAAATACAACTCAATGATGGAAACATTATACAAGAGAAATTGCGAATGTAATGGCAGTAGCAGTGTTGGCACGATTTCATATGTTAATTTTCAGAATTGTACAGAACAAAGTTTTCATGTTACACTAGTGTTATTGTTTATAGTTATACCATAGTACTTATCCATAGTGTAAGGTGACTGTAGGTTCCAGATTTGTGTGGCATTATTTACTGTTTCATTTATAAATTAAGTACCAAGCAAGGTGGTGCATTGTGTTTGCATTCAGGTAGTCTGTGGTTGAACCTTCATCTAGCCCGATCATAACTCACGATATCGTAGTGTTCCTGTGTCTCTAAAGTGAGTGCGGAGGCATTCCATTCAAAAGCCCATAGCAAAGTCCTTGCCCCCCCCCCCCCCCCACTTAGAGTAATTGTATATATTGTTTCTTTAATGGTCAAAAAAAAAAAAATAAATACATAAAATTTAACAAATGTATCAAAAAAGAACTTGTGTATCATTTTATCATTTACCAGGCATGAGTATACGCAAAATGACTGCACAGGCAATGCCTCCCTCCCAATTGGTAATAAATTATCATGCAGTACAGTTTTTTTTTTTTGTTAAGTCTGTATCAGTAACGAAATTTTTGGGCTACATACATTGTATGTAATTCCTTCCACCATCAATTTATTCTGCAGCAGAGAATGATATTTTCTTAAATTTAATTTGCTTGAGAAGTGGCTGTACAAAAGGAGAACTTCAGGTGACTGAACTTATTCATAAATATTGATTACTAGAAACAGTATTATGGAAAGAATAGATTGCTACTCACCCCATAAAGAAGACGTCGAGCGCCAGACTGGTTCAACGAAAAGACTGCTATACACTTTATCTTTTGGCCAAAAGGCTTTCTTATAAAGTAGAAAAACACACACATATTCCCACAAACACAACTCTCTCTCTCTCTCTCTCTCTCTCTCTCTCTCTCCCCCCCCCCCCCCCCCCCCTTGCTTTCACACACGACCACTGTCTCTGGCTGCTGTGGCTAGACTGCTTTTCGGTCTGGGCCATGCAGTTCTTTTGTTTCTGGTGTTTTGTGTTGAACAGAGATCATCATATATATCATCTGCAGTTCAGTTTACAATGAGAACCTGACCTATGATTCAATGGGAAACAAAGTAAGATGGCAAAACTATGATTGTGAGATATGCAATTAAAGAAGGTGGGCCACATTATGTACTAGTCTGGTGTTGCAGCTTTTAATGGTATGGAAATAGCATATTTGGTAAGGAATGTTGTGATTTTCTTTACTTGTGTCAGTAGCACACTCGTAACAAATGGAGACAGCTTGCAAAGCAGATAATTTTTTTTCTCTGATGTTTTATAACTCTTACTCAGAGTACTAAGTGCCGGGTCATCGGTGTACAGAAAGAACTGTCACATAGATTCGATCATACGTAAAGCAAGTGGCAGAATTCAGTTCACTGCAAGAATACTGGGGAAATGCTATCAGTTTACACAGGTGATTGATTATAAATCTCTCATGTGACTCATTATAGAATACTGCTCAAATGTGTGGGAGCCATACCAAATAGGACTAACAGGGGATATTGACAATGCACAGGGAATGGCAGCATGAATTGTTAAAGGTTTGTTTGACATGTGGGAGAGTGCCAGTTCCATTTCTTCAGGATCTCTGTAACAGACACTTCATAGACACAAACTATCCTTAAAAAACCTATTTATAGAGTTGCAAGAACCAAGTTTAAACAGTGAACCTAGGTATATGAGGTGAGGTGCAACAATAAAGTAATGAGATTGATCTTCTTTGCAAGTTGTGGCAACCCTGTAGGCTTGCATAGGCACAATATCTTTGACTTTGGCCTATAAGCTGCTTCTAGTACAAGCGGCACATCAATGCAACTGCTCAGTCGTGAGTTGTGCTGTAATAAGTTAACACGTGTTTGTGTCTCTCGTCACGGAAATGGAACCGCATAACATTGCGCAACGGTATGCCATTTCTTTTTGCGTTAAATTGGGTGAAAACGTGACGACAACTTACAGTAAGCTTCAGAAGGCTTTTGGAAAGGAGGTTATGTCAAGAGCACAAGTTTTTCGTTGGCATAAAATGTTTAGTGAAGGCAGAACGAATGTTGAAGATGAAGACCACAGTGGACGACCACCAACCTCACGGACAGATGTCAGCATGGTCAGGATGCGTGAACTCATACAATCTGATTGAATATCATCCATGAAAATGATTGCAGAAGAACTGAAAATCAATCAAGAAATGGTTTGTCTAATAATAATTGAAGATCTTGGTATGAGAAATATTTGTGCAAAAATGGTCCCCAAAAATCTCACATCACAACAGCGAGAAACACGGGAAAATGTGGCAGCCGATCTCTTAGAGCAAATGGAAATCAATCCAGAATTGTTGAGCCTTGTTATCACTGGTGATGAAAGTTGGTTTTTTCAGTACGATCCAGAGACAAAATGCCAAAGTTCGCCATGGTGCTCAAAGAGATCACCCAGACCAAAAAAGCTTGCATGTCAAAGTCAAAAGTGAAATGCATGACTGTGCTTATTTGATTCCAAGGGAATTGTTCATAAAGAGTGGGTGCATCCTGGACAAACAGTTAACCAATATTACTAAAAAGAAATTTTAGAAAGACTTCGTAAAAGAAGTCTTCGTGTCCATGCCAACATTGTTGATAATTGGATTTTGCATCACAATAATGTGCCATCCCATACTGCTCTGTCAGTACAGCAATTTTTAATCTCAAAACAAATTTCAGTACTACGACAGCCACCTTACTCACCAGATATCGCTCCGTGCAATCTTTTTCTATTTCCAAGAGTCAAAACGGCAATCAAGGGACACCATTCTCAAACAACACAAGATGTCCGAAAAGCTGTGATGCAGGTCTTGGAGGATATTACAGAAGATGAGTTCCAGAAATGTTACCATCAATGGCAGAAGCGCTGGAAAAAGTGGGTGCCATCAGAAGGGAACTACTTTGAAGGAGACAACACTAAACTTGACTAAAATGGTAAGCAACATTTTTTTTTTCACATTAGTCTCATTACTTTATTGTCGCACCTCGTATACTAAAACTACGAGCTACTTACATAAGGATAATGAGGAAAAGGTTAGATTAATCTACAGTGCACACAAAGACATTTAAGCAGCCATTCTTCCTGTGCTTCACACCTGAATGGAATGGGAACAAGTCCTAATAACTGATACAATGGTGAGTATCTTCTACCACGCACTTCACAGAAGTTCGCAGACTGCCCTGTGGCAGGATATTCATTAGCCTTCTCCAGAGATTGCACTGACCCTGTGAGTTGACAGAAAAACCAGTTCTGTAAAAGGATGGCAAAAAGTTTTGCGAGTCTGAAGTATCTAGTTTATGTTTATGTAGCAGAATTTGATGACATACAGTATCTCGGGCACACTAAATGTCCACAAATTCCACAACCTATTATCTTACTGGACTTGAAATAACCTATTTATTGTGACAGCTCTATTATTTGCATTACACATTTCTTGCCTGAGCTAAAGGTAGTCTGTTAAAAGATTAGAAATAGCCCAATAAGAGCTGTAAGATGGGGTCAGAAGCACTCCTTTGATGTTACACTGGTAATATAAAAAGCAGATTAGTCAAAGTTTCTTCAGACTATACGGTACCTTGCCAGGTTGAAGAATGGCTACTACTGTAATCTTTCTCCCTATTTTTGGAATGGTAAAGCATTTGAAACAGGCGCTGAAAAGTTCCAGTATCATACTTTTTCTGACTTTTCCAAGCCATTTGACCTTTTCTGTATGTGTCACTTCAATGTGATGCTTTTCCATTCTTAAACATTGTGCTGACATTTCTCAGCTCCTTCCTAACAAATGGCTGTAGCAGATCTCTGGTTCCTTGCCTGTTATATATTTGGAGGTCATGTGATATGTTATGGGTATTTCATTACTAACTGTTTGCCGAGTTACTTATGTATATCACCCTTACATTATGTATACCAAGTTTGTTTGAAACTGCTCAAGAGTTGTGCTTTACATTTCATGACTCCCTACTGTCAACCACACCCCTGGGGTTAAATGTCATCTATAGGTAACCAATTACCCTAACACCCTAAACAGCTGTGGATTTGAAACTTAATATTGGTAGTTTTCAATTATTTTTAAATGGCATACTCCTTTTACACCTTCACTCCACTTCCAAGGGTGTCTTACCCTAACATTACTGTTTCTCAGATAGATATACATGGACAAAGTTTGGCTGAAATTGATCCAAATTTTCCAATTATACTTCTCACCCCATAAATGGGTGCTAGAGATGTCTTAAACCCACAGCAATTGTCTCCTGGTACTAAGTATTACATGTAACATTACTGGCTAAAATTGCTGCAAGTGTTTCAGAGCTACACTGTAATATATATATTTTAAAAAATGCTGTGACTTACCAAGCGAAAAAGCGCTGGTAGATAGACAAAATAAAAAACACACAAACACACACACAAATTTCAAGCTTTCGCAACCCACGGTTGCTTCATCAGGAAGGAGGGAAGGAGAGGGAAATCGTCTTTCATCTTTCCCTCTCCTTCCTTCTTTCCTGATGAAGCAACCGTGGGTTGCGAAATCTTGAAATTTGTGTGTGTGTCTGTGTGTTTTTTATTGTGTCTATCTACCAGCGCTTTCTCGCTTGGTAAGTCACAGCATTTTTTAAATATATTTTTCCCGTGTGGAATGTTTCTTTTCATTCATTTATATATATACAAGCAATTTGTAGGCAATCTGATTAGGTGTCACATAAAAATTATAGGTCATGGGTGGTTTCAGCAGAACAATAATGTTCCCATACAAAAACTTTAAAAATGACAATAATGTTTCTTCTGAAGAGGAAGAAATTACAGCTATATGATGAAAAGAAGCTGGCTCCAGCACCTACTGGAAAAAATGTTGAATCCTACAAGCATTAAAAGATAATAACTAAATCATACTGTCCACTACGTCTCTTATTAATCTTAATAAAAAAAATTAAAGGAAAACTTTTGTGTAAGTGACTCAAAACTCCCACGACTCTTACTGATGTAAACCTCAAACAATATGTACACAGAAAGGAAAAAACAATAAAAGATTACAGAAATTAAATATTTAGGAGACCTCTATAACTGTCTGAACAGATTACTACAGAGTCAGAAGAACCAACTTAGAGTTGTCACAGAAAACATTTTCTGAGAACTACTGAAAAGATGCGTGCATGGCTCAATACGCGCCCAGTCTTTTGGGATGTTGTGCTTTTGCCAGTGTAAGAAAAGCTGGGAGCTGCAAGAGAAGCAAGAGGCTGCATTGCTTATGCAGATTACTTACTGCTGGTTGCAACATGAAATTCAAGACCTAAACAACATGCTAATTATGTTGCAAGATCATAAAAAAACCGCACACACATGATAGTTTACATACTGCTTAAAGAGAAGCTCTCATGAAAAATAAATATTTCAGTAACAAATTACGAGCAACTAAAAAGACTTACATGTGGTTGTTGTTATATGAGGAAGAAAGTGTTTCCTCCAATATTCACCACAACCCTTGAGGGTCATTACATAATGATCAAATTAGCAAATGTAGGCAAGAAAAGGTGTGGACTTCTAGCACACAGGCTACAACATAATTATGAGAAATCAAACCTTTGAATGGGCCTATGAGGAATACTCAGATAATGCAACTGTGTAGCACACTGTTCACAAGTGGCAGAATCTGAGTTTTAATTTTAGACAGACACAGAGTTATAAATGTCATAAACACTTAAGTTCATGCCTGTCTGTAGCAACTGATCTTGTCTCATGCAGCAGAAGACAAAACACTTGCTAGAAAATTATGCCAAAATCCATAATGTCAGCAAGGAGGTGGATTTAATTTTATGTTTGGGACTTATTTGTGTTTGCCTAGAGGGCAATTCTAATGTTACAGCACTTATTTACACGAAACAAACCAAACCAGTTTTTTTATTATTATTTATTTTTATATTATATTTATAGAAATTCACATGGTTGACTTCCATAGTTCTGCTGGCAGAATAAAACTATTAATACTCATGATGTGGCAACCCATTCTTTGGCAGTTCTTTGACAGCTTCAGTGTACAGATGAACACTTGACTGCATGGAGTCCAAATGGACTTACTGAACATCCATTCAAACAATGGAAAATCCACAATGGAATATAAAAGTGTAATGAGAAGTGTAGTTGCTACTCACCATATAGTGGAGATGCTGAGACACAGAAAGGCATGACAAAGAGACTGTCATAAAGTTAGCTTTCAGCCAACAAGGCCTTTGGCAAGAATAGACAACTCACACAGGCACACACACACAAGACCACAGTCTCTGGCAGCTGGAGTTAAACTGCGAGCAGCAGTGCATTATGGGATAGGCAACCAGGTGGGGGTAAGGAGGAGGCTGGGGTGCGGAGGGGAGGGATAGCACAGTAAGGGTGAAGAAAGGTAAAGTGCTGCTGGGAGCATGCAGGGATGGGTGGAGAGTAGGGCAGCTAAGTGCAGTTGGGAGGTTAGAGGAAGGCTGGAAGAGAGGGGGGAGGGCAGAGGAAAAGGAGAGAAGTAAAAAGACTGGGTGCATTGCTGGAATAGAGGGCTGTGTAGTGCTGGAATGGGAAGGGGCCAGATGGGTAATGACAAGGACATGAAAGTTGAGGCCAGGAGGGTTACGGGACCATAGGATACATTACAGGGAGGGTTCCCACATGTGCAAATCAGAAAAGCTGGATTTCGTGGAAAGAGTCCAGATGGCACAGGCTTTGAAGGAGTCAATGAAATAAAGGACGCCATGTTTGGCGGCTTGCTCAGCAACAGGGTGGTTCAAGTTGTTTCTTGGCCACAGTTTGTCAGCGGCCATTCATGCAGACAGACAGCTTGTTGGTTGTCATGCCCACATAGAATGCAGCAGAGTGGTTCAGCTTAGCTTGCAGATCACATTATTGGTTCAAAGGTAGCCCTGCCTGTGATGGGGTAGGTGGTGGTGGGAGTATGTATGGGACAGATTTTGCATCTAGGTCTATTACAGGGATATGAGCCATGAGGCAAGTGGTTGGGATAAGTGTGTAGGGAAGGGACGAGGATACTGTGTAGGTTCGGTGGGAGGCAGAATACCACTGTGGGAGGGGTGGGAAGGATAGTGGATAAGTCATATCTCATTTCAGGTACGATGAAAGGTAGTCAAAACCCTGACAGAGAATGCAATTCAGTTGCTGCAGTCCTGGGTGGCACTGAGTCACGAGGGGACTGCTCCTCTGTGGCTGAACAGTGGGGCTTTGGAAGGCGTTGGATGACTGGGAGATCTGTTCTTGTACATGGTTGGGAAGGTAATGACAATCTGTAAAGGTCTCAGTGAGAGCCTTGGTCTATTTTCAGAGGGACTACCTGTCACTACAGATGAAATGGCCACGAGTGAGCCTGTATGGAATTCTTGACATGGAATGAGTGACAGCTGTCGAAGTGGTGGTATTGCTGGTGACTGGTAGGTGTGACATGGACAGACTTATTGATGTAGCCATCTTTGAAGTGGAGGTCAAAATCGAGGAAAGTGGCTTGATAGGTCGAGTAGGACCAGGTGAAGCGAAAGGGGGAGATTTTCAGGTTCTGAAGGAATGTGGATAGGATGTCCTCACACTCGATCCAAATCACGAAGATGTCATCACAGAATCTGAACCAGGTGATGAGTTTTGGATTCCGTGTGTTTAAGAAGGTTTCCTCTAGATGGTCAGTGAGTAGGTCGGCATACGATGGTGCCATGGAGGTGCCCATAGCCATACCTTGTATTTGTTTGTGGGTACTTCAAAGGAGAAGTAATTGTGGATGAGAATATAGTTGGTCGAAGCGACTATGAAGGAAGTAGATAGTTTGGAATCCATTGGGCATTGGGAAAGGTAGTGTTCAACAGTGGTAAGGTCTTGCACATTAGGCACCGCTCCTCGCTACTGATGCCACCTCCTTTTACACTAACATCCTTAATGCCCTTGGCCTAACACTATTGAACACTAACTTTCCCTATGCCTGATGGATTCCAAACCAACACCCTCCTTCCTAGTCGCCATGACCAACTCTACCCTCATCCACAATTAGTTCTCCGTTGAAGGAATTACCTACAAACAAATTCAGGGTATGGCTGTGGGCACCCACATGGCACTATCCCTTACCAACCTATTCATGGGCCATCTAGAGGAATACTTCCTAAACACCCAGAATCTCAAACCCCCACCTCATTCAGATTCACTGATGACATCTTCGTGATCTGCATCAAGTGTGACATGGTGCCACCCAGGACTGCAGCAACTGAATTACATTCTCCACCAGGCTTTCGACTACCTCTCGTTATGGCCTGAAATGAGGAATGTCCTACCCACTGTCCTTCCCACCCCTCCCACAGTGACTGCCCACCGAACCTGCACAATATCCTCGTCTGTCCCTACACAACCCCTGCTCCCAACCACTTGACTCTTGGCTCATATTCCTGTAATAGACCTAGGTCCAAGATCTGTCCCATAAATCCTCCCACCATCACCTACTTCGGTCCGTCATGAACTTCCCCTTTCCCATCAAATGCAGGGCTACCTGTGAAACCAGTCATGTGATCTATAAGCTAAGCTGCAACCACTCTGCTGCATTCTATGTGGGCATGACAACCAACAAGCTGTCTGCCTGCATGAATGGCCACCGACAAACTGTGGCCAAAAAACAAATGGACCGCCTTGTTGCTGAGCACACTGCGCAACAAGATGTCCCTCATTTCAATGACTGCTTCATAGCCTGTGCCATCTGGATCCTTCCACCAACCATGAACTTTTCTGAATTGCACAGGTGGGAACTCTCTCTGTAATATATCCTGCGATCCCTTAACCCTCCCGGCATCAACCTTCGGTAGGCATTGTCCTTACCCATCTGGCCACTTCCCTGTTCCCATTCCAGCACTACACAGCCCTCTATTGTAAAAATGCACCCAGTCTTTTTACTTCTCTCCTTTTTTTGCTAACCCCCCGCCCCCATCTAATCTCTGGACTGCACTGCACTTAGCTGCCCTACTCTCTATCTCGTCTCTGCATGCTCCCAGCTGCAGTTTACCGTCCGTCACCCCTACTCTGCTAGGCCTCCCCCTCCCCACCCCAACTTCCTCCTTACCCCTAACGCTTGCCTCCAGCTGCCAGAGACTGTGGTTTTGTTTGTTTGTGTGTGTGTTTTGTCTATTCTTCACAAAGGCCCTGTTGGCCAAAAGCCAACTTTCCAACAGTCTTTTTGTAGTGTGTTTCTGCGACTCAACATCTCCACTATGTTGTGAGTAGCAACTGTTCTTCTCATTATACTGAACATCTATTCAGTGGCTTTACATTCTATACTTTCTCCAACACCTAGCAAATCAAGAAATGGTCCCTGAAACACATGTCTGTGTCAGATTAGAGGAGCGTAGAGCGACGTCAGTTATTGAAGATACTTTTCTCCATCACCAGATACCAATTCTAACAAACTTACAGAAGTTTCATTTAGTATGGTTAGATTTTATCTGCAATGTATGAGAGTGAATTGAGAAATCCATGAATAAGAGTGGACTGAAAGGTCCAGCAAGTTTCTATATCACATTGTGAAATTTACTTCAACATAATTCTTGGAATGCTTTCATTTAAACTTGCAAACACGTTTAACACACAGTTATTTATTGGTAGCTATATGAAGTGTGATCAAAAAGTAATGGGAATTTTTGTTTTCCTTAAGGAATCTTTATTTGTTCGTAATATCAACTTTGTCCCCTTCAAAATAGTCCCCCTCAGACGTCAGGTATAAAACGCTTGTGCCAGCGCTTCTTCCAATCTTGGAATCATGGAATCATTTCTAGAACCCACTTTTCATTATGGTGTTCAGTACTCCTTCAGTGATTCTGTATTTACCTCACCAATGACGGCAAAATGATGTTCTTTCATGGTTCTCTTCATCCTCAGGAATAGAGAGAAGTTGCAGGGACCCACATCTGGTGAATACAGTGGCTGAGAAATCAAATGTTTTGTTTTTCTGTCAAAAAATCACAAACATGCATTGAGGTGTGAAGGAGCATTATCATGATGCAATTTCCATGAGTGTTTTTACCACAATTCTGGTTATTTTCTTCAGATCGCTTCATGCAAATGGCACATACCTACCAAGTAGTATTCCTTATTGACCATATGACCATCATGAAGGAACTCATGATGCACTAATTCATAGTAGTCGAAGAAAACGGTGAGAAGGACCGTCCATACGTGATCAAACTTGTTGAATTTTTGTCTGTCTTGGCTTTTCCAGCAATTTCCACTGGGACAACGGTGCCTTTGTTTCGACATCACATCCATATACCCATGTTTTGGCATCTGGTATAACCTTCTCTAATAGTTCTGGATCCTTGTTGACTTCATTCAGCAGTTCCTGAGCAATGTCTACATGACACCTTTTTTTGGTCGAAATTCAGCAATTTCAGAACAAACTTTGCGCTATATATTTGAAGCCCAAAACATATATATATATATATATATATATATATATAAATTGCTTGGCGTGAGCCAAATGTCGTGAGCAACCTCTCCAATGGCAATCTGGCGATTTTCCAGAATCATTTTCTTTTTGTCTTCCACATTGTCATCATTAATTGATGTGCTAAGGCACCCAATGTGGTCATCGCCTTTAACGTCTTCTCAACCCTCTTTGAAATGTTTATACCACTTGTAAACTTGTCTTCCTCATAGCAGATTCACCAAAACTGACAGTCAACCTTCTGAATGCGGTGCTGCGCTTCATTCCATTTTCCAAGTAAAATTTAATGCAAATTCTTTGATCCATCTTTTTTTAAAGTAAAAAGTCCTGAGCACTTGAAAACGTTAATAAACTTTTTGACTGTCAACAACAAACTAAATATTTAAAATGCTTAAAATTGGATTTATGAAGTCCTTAAAATTAAAAAATTCCCGTTGGTTCTTGAGCACATCTCTTAAATACTGGAGTCATTTATTCAGCAGAAACTGATGGTGTGGTGATCTTTATTTGAAAACTTTGACCACAGGTACAGGTATAGGTACAAACTAAATAGTAGAAGGTTGGATTCTACACCACCACACAAAATGTTTATCTTTTGATCAGTGACATACACAATTATAAGTGCACTATACATTTTACGTTCCTGTCATGAAACCGAGTTTCCTTCAAAGAATTGGTTGATCAAATTCATGCCATTGTGAGAGAAGCCTATCAAATTACATTCTGTGAAACTGTTAAATTGTTAGGGATCTCTCGTGAGCAGATGCATAATATTACAAATGAAATTCGGAATATGAAGAAAATGTGCACAGTGGGTCGTATATTTGTTGATTGCACACTAACAATTCTCAAAAATTGATGTTTCAAAGTGTTTATGAAAGTTGCAGTTTAACCCACAGGACTGCTGGCATACTTATGTGACTGTAGGTGCATAGTGTATGCACCACTACACACCAGACATAACAGCAATCAAGCAATAGAATGGCGAAAGTGAAATTCACGGAAAATAGTAAAAACAATTTTATATGTAGGATAAGTAATGGGTTTTAGTTTGCGTAGCAAGCTGAAACGGAAATGACCATCATTAGAGGGCAGAATGTCCTTGCTCAAACATCAGCGAATGATGGTAAAACTGCAAAAGCTGGGCTTTAATAGTTTTCCACTGTTCCTATTCCCCAGATTTGGCACCAGGTGACATTTTCTGTTTCTTAATCTAAAGAAATTACTTGGGAAGAAAAATTTTTTGTAGAATGAAAGCATTATCTGTGTTCTAAACAACTACTGCATAGCACTGCAAACAAATTTCTTTTTCTGAAGGATACAAATGAAACAAGAACCTCCCACAAACAAATTAATAGTATGCTTTGGAGATTACACTGAGAAATAAATTTTTGTTACTGCATGCAAAATAAAAAAAAGTTATTTAACTCAAACAATGGAAAATCCAGAAAATCCAGGATGGAATGTGACAATATTATGAAAAGGAAAGTAGCTACTCACTATATAGCAGAGATGCTGAGTTGCAAATAGGCACAACGAAAAGACTCTCACAATATAAGCTTTCAAACAATAACACACACACACACGCACGCACGCACACACACACACACACACACACACACACACACACACACAAGTGTGTGTGTGTGTGTGTGTGTGTGTGTGTGTGTGGGTGTGTGTGTGTGTGTGTGGTCTACTTATGACAGAGGCTTTGTTGGCTGTAAGCTCATATTGTGACAGTCTTTTTGTTGTGCCTAACTGCGACTCAGCATCTCCACTGTATGGTGACTAGCAACTTTCCTTTTCATAATAAAGTTATTTAACTTTTTTCAACACACACATCAGACATGCACCAGGTGGGTGGGCAGCCAGCTATACTATATGAAGATTCTGAATGGAACTCTGCCTCTAAGCTATCTTATATTACTGTGATTTTCATCCTCCAGATTTGTCCTCTAATTATGTCTGTTCTGAGGGCTTACTGTAAATCTCCCCCATTTTCACATGAATGCGCACGCACGCACGCATGCGCACACACACACACACACACACACACACACACACACACACACACACGTATTTTGCTTGATGTTAATCTTTATCCATCAGGTAGTTACGTCTGCCTCTGTTTCATGCCTTGGACTGTGTGGAAGACAGATTTATCTCTTTCCAAACCTCACACATTACCTACAACTTATGACACCTGCATCAAATTTCCTGCACCCTTTAGTCTCGTCCAAGTACACTGTTCTGCTGTAGGACTTGCACAGCATATGTCCAAGATCAACAATTCTAACTCCACCATTATGAAAATACAATTAACCAGGCAGAGGATGATCAGCGAGACCATGCAGTACAACCTGTATGCCGATCTGCATAGCATCCTGTGTTAACACTATGCCGTCCTGCGACACCACAGCGGTGTCATGTTTTTTTGTTTTTATAAGTACTTCTGCCCTTTCATAGTGGCAGACGAAAGAGGGGATACGATTATTTATGATGAATATGCGGACGTCTTCTCTGACATTCTGGATGACTTGGCCGATTGGGAGGAAGGCACTGGATATCAAAAAAATGAAAGTGAAGCAGAATCGATGGAAGACAGTGAAATACGTCCAAGAAGAATTCGGTGAATTCTACGGTTGCCAACTGATTCGGATGAATCAGAGGAAGAAGATAGTACACAGTGATCAGACTTTGATTCACCAAGGACCAATAATAAATTTGAAGGATCTCCAGGTCCAAACATATTTCCCAAAGATACACAAAGCGTCAAGGATATCGTAGAATTATATATTGGGAACGATCTATTTGAATATATTAGCAATGAAACTAACAAGTACTGCAGTCAAAATTGCAATAGAAGGAAATTGGATTAAAAAAAAAAAAAAGAAACGCCAAATTTGTTGGTGTTATGGGACCCAAACTTAGGAAATGGTTTCAGCTTGCTATCCTTATGGGAATTGTAAAACAAGTGCAGATCAATGATTATTGGTTAACGAGTCCAGTGATAGATACATCGATATTTCGCAAAACAATGTCCCGCAACAGATTCAGACAAATATTATCATTTTTGCATTTTTCCGACAACAATAAACTGGAGAGTGGCGATCGGCTTTACAAAGTGCAATTTTCAAGTGATTATTTATTCAAAAAGTTTAAAGAAACTTTTAATCTAAGTCAAAACATCTCAACTGATGAAGGAATGATAATGTCGCATGAACGGTTAAATTTTAAAGTTTACAGTCCATTGAAAATTACGAAATATGGCATACTCTTTCAGATGGTGTGCAATTCAAGTATGGGATACATTTCCTCATTCAAGATGTATTCCAGCACTGGCCAGCCTTTAGCAAAAACAGTGATGGAACTACTGACACCTTCTTGTGGAAAGTGGCATCACCTCTGCATGGATAATTATTGTAACAGTGCAGAACTTGCAATAAGCTACTTGAAAATAAAATTCGAGTTTGTGGAACGATACGGCAAAATAGAGGATTTCCAGAAAAATTAAAGCACGTAAAAGTCAATGTGTTTGAAGCTTACTCGCACAGGTATGGAGAACTTCGAAAACTAAAATGATACAAATGATCTCTACAATACGTAATGCCACTTTGACTGACACTCACAGAGCGAGAAAAAAAAATAATAAAATAAAATAAAAATACACACAATAAAAAAACCTGAAAGCGTATTACACTACAACAAATACATGGAGTGGATCGGGCAGACGAATGTTTGAGTTGTTACCCTGTGTACAGAAAACGATGAAATGGTCAAAAAAGATTTGCATGTACCTCTATCATTGCGCATTATTTAAAATGTCAATATTTCAACACCGAACACAAGAGTCTCAGGTTTCACAATTTTTTACTGAAAGTGTCTGATTCATGGATAAAAGACAGCGTACCTGCTTCTGAGCAAAACTTGGAGGTTGCAACTACAACGAGAACGTCTCATCATGTTCTGGTTTACAGACTTTCCAGTCACATAAACCAACACCAACCAATACTTATTTCCAAAACGAATCAACTAAAACGAAGAAACTGCCATGTAAGTTCCAAAAACAAAAAAAGAAGAACAACCAAACTTGATGTGTACGTCTTGCGGAGTTGCATTACACCTTGGAGATTGTTTTGCTGCATACCATATGAAAGAGAAAATACTAAGTACCAAAGACAAAATAAATAAACAAAACAAACCAATTTTGTATATATTTATGTACGTATATCTTCGACATTTCAAGAAAGTAGGGGAAGAGGGTTGAGAACTTATGAAAACTAACAATGAGATTAGTAAAACTTAACAGTTTATAATATCCTGATAAAGTCAAGAACGGCCGGCAACAAGTCAAGCAATCCGAATTTGCGCTGCTGGCGCCAAGCAAATATATTTGTACGAGACATTCGGATGGCAAAGTGTTAATATGATTATGACCAAACTCTCAGAAAAAATGTATGTCAATTAACTGTTTGCAGAAGAAATGGTAAGAGTTACAATTGTGAAACAGAAGCACACTTGACAAAAAAAATAGTCCCCCCCCCCCCCCTCGACCTGTAAACATCATGTTAATACTGTGCAACAATATCTCAGTCCTTGACAACGGCCTCAATTTGACCAGGAAGAGTGTCCACAATTTTCTTCTGGTATGCAAAATGCAACTTAAGTCACTTATTGATGATTAGGTCTCACAGAGCTACCAGTTTGTGAGGATGTTGATTGCTATGTCTCACCTGCTATTCCAAATACTCACAGAAATTTTCTATGGGATCAAGTTTGAATAGTCTAGATGGCAAATTGAGGTGCAATACAGTGTCTGGTAAGTCCAAATATGAAAGTGCCTTGCACCCTGTCATGTCTAAAATCTTACTGCGACTCATTCCATACAACCAACTGCCACATACAGATCTGGGGAGGTTCACCTGAACACCTGGTATGATTTCTGCACCATCCACAGTGCTTTAAAGCAACCACTGTTCCCCCTCAGGGGTGGTAACTAATATTTTGTCCAGTGACTTAGTTGCAGGCAGAAAGGTACTTAGTTTAGCACTGGGCTCGTTCTTTTGGTTTTCACCATTGACATATAAAATGTGGCACATAAATAAATAATAAATCAAGTGCCAAAAAACTGATTTAGAGATTATCAACAAAATGTATATAGCACTTACACAAAAGCATTATAAAAGTTAGGGATCACAACCCGAACACAAAAACTATATGTATTTTTTATTCTAGCTTAGTAGGTTTAAGAACAAAATGATACAAAATTTGAAGAAAATTATATGTTCTATATACAATGGGCTTAAACACATAACGATGGAAGTGCCATCGTGCCCATTTTCACTCACTTCACAAGGTTCTCATAAAACCACTTATTCTCATCTTTCACACATTGAATCATTTTAGCTAAATCCCTACTCTTTTTTTCAGACAACTTAGATTCATAGTATAGTGTTTCTAGGTGCATGTATTGAAGATCAGAAGGCTTCACAATTCTCTTCAAGATGCAATGTTTTTCGAACTCTTTCAATCGCATTAGGAGATGACCAAACATGCAGTATGCCTAGGCATTCAGCAGTCAGTTTAGTCCACTGTGCCTCTTAAACTACACATTGGTGAAATTCATAACAATCACTATTAACGATGTGCATAGCTTCAATCATGAGGCAAACTAAATCTTTTGGAACCTCAAACACAGTTAGCCTCTTTTGTTTCTCAATATGAATAAAATCACGATCGCAAGACATAAAAGCGCGTCCTTCCACAAAAAAACTTGTGTTCTGTTTTGGTAAAGTAGCCCTTTCTTGTTACGTAGACCCAGAGAAAAATCATTATCTTGTTTTTATTCTGCCCACAGCAGTTGTCACTCCACATTACCAGTTTCTTTTAGAAGTAAAGTTTTGATGTCAAGGCTTTATGCCACAAGAAACCATTCCATTCCCACTCCTAACACATACGGCTCATACCAGAGAATTTGGAGCTGCTGTAAATAGTACATTGCACTGTACCTTAACTAAGGAAGAGATATCACTTTTTATAAATACATTGCTGCTGTACATACTTCCAAGACAGGACCTTGACCCTTTATTGTTTCAACTTTCATGGAATCCATAGCTTTCTTTGCTTTTGGTGATGGAGTTATAGATGCAGCTTATTGTCTTTATTATTGGGATTACACATCAATGGCTTCAAGATTACATTTAAATCATGTGCTGCATGACAAACGATGAAATTTTAGTTTGGGAAATCTGTCTTTAAAGACTTTAGCACAGGAATAGTCCGTGATTTTAGTGTCGTCACATTGCTTTTGAAATTCCTTGAATAAACGAAAAACAATTAGGTCTTCACATACATATTCTTTGTCAGGTGATACTTTCTCTCGAATAGCAGGGTTCTTGCCTTGGTATGGCATTAATATGAACAACAACCAGCTTTTAATCTTCTTCTGCATAATTCCAGTGGGTTTTTCCTTATTTCCTTGCTTTACTTCACAGACGGATCTCACCACTCTGCTTTTGGTCAAACCAGGAACCTCACAAAGTGTCCCTTTACATTCTCTTATTACATATCCCTCACCATTAGGCAATGTGTAGCATATAGTTATACAGTTATTTCTTTGTTTCTTAGATTTTACCTGTTATTCAGCTCCTTACTCAGTACACAGCTGAGCAGTTTCATTACTATCATTTATTTCTGATCTTCGCCTCTTCACTTTGCAAAGACATACATCAGACATTGCATAGGTATTTTGCGTCACTATATCTTTTAGTGAGTAGAAATTATTAAAAAACATAAGTTTCTGGTCTTATGAAAGCTGTCTGCATTTAAATTGACATTTACAGAAAACCTGAAAGAGTGAAACAGTATATATAATAACATTTTTAAATCACCATACCTAGGACTTTGCAAGTGAGTAAATAATTCCATGAAAGTTGTTGACTATAACCTCATAATCAGAACAATAATTTTTGCCAATCTGAAATTAGTATCAATAATAAATTAAATGCATTAAAATACTTAACATTACTTATGTTGATTCAAAGCCTTACAATAAATGTTCAAACAACAGTCAAGACCTACCTTGTGCTTGGGAGCCTCTTCAGTTGGACCCACAATATTGTCTTTTCGAGTATATTCCTTTTCTTCACTGTGTAGTTTCTTACTTTCACTTTGAGCACTACCTTCACCTCTCTTCCTCCATTTTGGTCCAGTTTTCCTCTCTATTTTGCAATACTGTATATTATGTATCTGTAATAATTACTTCAGCAATGCTCTATTGTTGCAAACAAACCGCAGACCTACTTCAGTCATAAGCAATTCACACAAGAGCAAGACGCAAGACGCTAACAGAGGACAGAGAGTTGGCGCATGACTGATTATTTTAACACTGATGTTGGAGTTAGACCTTAATGCCATCTTGTGTCAGCTGTAAATGGTTTCCTGATGTTCTGGCACTTGTATCAGAGCATAAATTGTTGGCTTTGGCATTTACAGTGGAATTTCACCAACAACTCAAGTTTTCATTTTTTTGGCACTTGCCTCATTATTTACTTATGGTTACAAATGCAAATTAGGAGCTTTTGATATTCTTTTCATCATGCTGAAAAGCAAGAATGAGGAAAGGCAACCATTCACATGGAGATCAATGATGTGTGGTGCATTAAGAAACATGACAAATCAAAACATTGCAGCATTTTTCAAACTTCAATATCACTCTTTTCCTAGTATTGTCTAAAATTTCTCTCTCCAGACCTCCTTTAATGCTTTTTGATGGCTGTATGTGACTGCCTTCACAGGATATTAATTATTCACAATGATACAGAAGCTTAAATTTCAGTTTTTCTCCTTTTTTCTCATTTTTTGCACTTCTACATTGGTCTAGTTACATCCACATCAAAAAGTATAAGAGACACTCCTTGTTTGTAGAGTGCAAGTTAAACAAAGGCTGCATTGTGTGATAAGAGAGTGGAACAGATTGGTGTAAATAAGACAAAACTTACCACGAGCCCTGTATAAAAGACACTCAACATGTCATATGAGACTTTTTTTTTCCTCCTGGGATTGCAACAAACTACTTTATCTAATGATCTGCATGCATAAAACTGGGATTTTCAACTGGACACAGAGTGAAACTTCTACTGCCTGCCAACGGATTTTAAAGTAATCCAACCTGAAGCTGATTATCTTCACTTGATCTCAGAATGAGAGCAATTGCTAATTGTAAAGAAGAATGCAACAAATTTTTGTTAGTAATAAAACACAGATGCATAAGATAAATATGTATTACAAAAATATATCTTTCTCATTGTACAAATGGGAAACTACAAGATTTCAAAGAAATGTGATGTTTTTGTATCTCACTACAAAAGCAAATATGTACATAAACATGCCTTGTGGCTGCATCTGTTACTTGATTTACAAAGCTTTCTATTGATAAAATTCTATTGAGCTTCCAGATATAGTGGCACTACTGCCTGTGATGTTATCGGCGCCCATTTCAGTGCTGTATAAGGTAAAGTTTCAGTTGCAAGACTGCCTCAAATGCTTCAGTCTTCTAACAGTCTGTTTCCAAGCTAAGCTTAACTGCAGACTACCATCTTTATTGAGGTGTTTTCAGACATTTTTATCTCAGTCACTTCTTTCGTGAGGCTGAACCAGAAACCATTTGTCTTATCATTATACAGACACACGGTTTCTGGTACGGCATCATAAAAGACATGAGTGAGAAAAAAATTTCTAAAATACCCTCAATAGACATTGAAGTTAAGCAAGTCTTGGAACCCGGCCATAGGAAGGTTGAAGCAGGTGTGACTGTCTTGCAATCAAAACATTGTGTTATATGGCACTGGACTAGGCACTAGTGACATCACAGCCAGCAGCATCATAATGTCATGTGGCTGCTGCCGCCATCCTTATAGCAACCACTTGACAATGGCTGAGAAGTACTAGGTCAAAAGCTTGTGGTATCTAAACAACTTGATGTGACTGGAAGCATGAGAGAGTTTTATCAATGTATATCACCATGAAAACTTGCATTCCTATAAAGCTTTCTATTTTACACATAAAAATATGTGTACATAACAATGAACATTGTCAGCTTATAAGAAAATATAAAAACGAGCTGCACTGAATGACATCCCACATATGATATTCAAATCATTACTTGTTAACAAATACATCAGTAAGAGTACAGAGAAAATACAATAAAAAAGTACTATTATATATACATAGGTGTACGTACAAGTTACCAAGTAGTGCTCATATGAGAAGGTAAGTATTCAAATTTAACTTCTGTTGCAAAACTCCCAAGAGTAAAGTTTCAGCTCCAACGACAGGTGACCCAAGCTTCTTTAATTTTGGCCACATATGCTTGTCTTCACTGCAAGATACTATGAAAGAATTTGCTGGAAGTTTCTTCGTGGCGTCTATAAATGTACCTCCACAACTTTCAACTATACCTGAAATATTTGGTAACAATGCAGATCTCTAGTATGTGCAGCAAGAAGAACAACTGGTTTTAAAATTATTGCATATGCTTAGGTGTAAATATGGTTACAAAAATCCCTTGGTAAAAATAAAAAAAAACACACACACACACACACACACACACACACACACACACACACACACACACAAGAGAGAGGGGGACGGGGGGAAGGAAAGAAAGAGAGAGAGAGAGAGAGAGAGAAGTCTGCATCTAAAGCTCTAGGTTTTACAACTTCTGTGAAGTATGAGATAATGTATTTATGGGATAACGCAGTTTTCACTTTTTATCCTTTGCTCCCACAAGCTTGATGTGACATGCGGTACTTTTTCAGCATAGCCCTCATTTTTTTCACAGTAAAAAGAAAAATCTACCATAGTCTCTTTAGTTGTTTATATTCCTTGTCAAGACTCCAGCATGATGGGTCAACAACAGCTGTGTAGTACCTTTCATTAACACGTTTGTTTCCTGACACCAGCAGCAGTCTGTCTTCACTGATACACACAACTGTTGACACTCCATATTTTATTTTTTGTTTCTCCCATATTCTGCAACTGATACCTTTATTCTGGCAGATACCCTAGTGACACTAATTCAGATACAGTTAGCTCCTAATTATCCGGATGCAGATTATCCAGATTGCAGATTATCTGTCCACAGTTACATGATTTTTGAAAAATAAAAAAACAAATGTAAATACATAAAACTGCAACCAGTCACTTTTTTGAATAGTTATTTATTGTTCCAGGAACAAGTTATCGAACCTGGAAGTTACATTAGTATTTCTAGCATAATGCTGGTTGCTGGCTCTGTTACAAGAAGATGGAACCTTTAATGTATCGCCATGACTATTGTTTTTTTGTTGAAATGGATGCAAAATTTAAATTTTTTACTTACTGTGGCAGTATGGGCACCTTTTTTCGTTTGTGTCCATCTTTCTGATTCCATTTTTGATAGCCAGTTGGTACATCACTTTAGACACTTGTACGCAATCTGTATTCATTTACACTGTGACAGCAAAACTTGGCCAGCATCCGGCATGTGCTCCACAACTGTTGCTTGTAACAAAGATCTTGACAAAAAGATATGGTGTAGGCCTATTTTGCTCAGAGATGTAACTTGTTCTTGTTTACATGTGTTAAAGTCGATATAAGGACAAATATTTTAATAAGACTGGTGTTAACATGAGAGCACAAAATAATATAAATAAATAAATGAATTACTACAAGAACAAACTTCAAGTGATTTGATGTCTTATATTAATGTATAATACAGTCAATTTATGAGCAAATATTATAATCGAGATTGACATTAACATGAATGTACAGGAATAAAATAATACAGAGTTATAGTATTTGTAATGAGGTACAGCTGTTTGTATGACCATGACCTTTATATTTAAACTTAAAACAATAACAAACCTTCAAATGAACTGCTGTCTTATTTCTATTCTTGCAGTAACAAGATCTGGTATGTTACTAAGGGTAGAGTCAGTCTATTTTAGATAAAGGTATGTATAAAAATTATAGTGTTTGTAATGAACTAAAGCTGTTTGTAAGGCCATACACTTTACATTTAAAATCAAGAAGAAAATATCAAATGAACTGTTGACTTATTTCTATTCTCATATTAATGTGATCTGGAATATCAGTAAAGGCATATACTGTTTGTTTCAGTTACAGGTAATACATATAAAAGTACTGATTAATGTTAACAGTAATGGGCTTTACCATTTAGAAATACAGTGCAGGTTTTATTGTGCGGTTGGATACTTACATTGACATCAGTGTAGTTAGAATGTAAGGAGAGGGATTTTTTTGGGGGGGTGGGGGGGGGGGGTTTGGTGGGGGGGGGGGGGGGATGGAAGTAGTGTAGGGTTGGTTGACTGGTTACTTGTTATGAACTAGTAATTCTTTGAAGTTCTGAAGGAAATATTTGTTTCTGTGTTTAGTCTGGTCACTGAGTAAGTAGTCAGCTGCTGTATTTTTGTAGGTAAATATTTCAATTTCTTCAAGAAGACCAAGTAACCTGCCTCTGTTGACAGAATGGAGTATTTGGAGATTTTGTTATATGTTGTTTGCAGAAAGATTCTGTTGGGCAAGATGTGAGGCAAAGATGGATTTGTTGAGGTTGTTAGGATGTAGTGCATCTATGTGATTCTAATGGGTCTGAGCACTATGGGACTTAACATCTGAAGTCATCAATCCCCTAGAACTTAGAACTACCTAAATCTAACTAACCTAAGGACATCACACACATCCATGCCCGAGGCAGGATTCGAACATGCGACTGTAGCGGTCTTGCGGTTCCGAACTAAAGCGCCTAGAACCGCTCGGCCACAACAGCCGGCGCATCTATGTGTTCTGTAAATCTTACCGTGAAGCTTCTGCCAGTTTGTCTAATGTAGAAGCTTGGACATCAGTTGCAAATGAGCTTGTACACACCTCACTTTTGATACTGTTGTATAGGGGTTTTGGTGTTGTGTAAGATTTTATTTTGTATTTTGTTGTTGGTGAAGAAGCTTATTTTTATGTTGTATGTCTTGAAGAGGTTGACAATTCAGTGAGAAATCTTCAACTAGGGAAGGCATGCTTATAAATGTGGTCTTCTTGTTTGTGGGTGGTTGTTCAGCAGTTGGTTGATTTGATTTTGCTGTATGGATTAGTTTAGCTATTATTGCAGGATTGTACCCACTGCTGGGGGCAATTGATTAAATTTCTGTTTCATTTTTCCTTTAACTTGTGTGCATTAGGATTTTAAGCATGTGATTAATCATTGTTCTGAAGAATGCCTTTTTTATGTTGGTCTGGATGGAAAGAGGACTTATGTATGAACAAACTGGTGTTGGCTTTCTGAAAATTTGAAATTAATGCTTTTGAACTAAGCCATACACTTGTTGCTCATGTATTCAGGATCTTTCTAGACTATGTCAATTACGTATTATTTTATACCTGGACATTCATGTTAATGCCAATCTTGATTACAATATTTGCTCATAAATTGACTTTATTATACATTAATATATGAATAGAAATAAGACATCAGATCACTTGAAGTTTGTTCTTGTAGTAATTCATTTATTTGTTCATATGATTTTGCGCTCTCATGTTAACACCAGTCTGATTAAAATATTTGTCCTTATATCGACTTTAACACATGTAAGCAAGAACAAGTTACATCTCTGAGCAAAATAGGCCTACACCATATCTTTTTGTCAAGATCTTTGTTACAAGCAACAGTTGTGTAGCACATGCTGGATTCTGGCAAAGTTTCACCATCACAGTGTACATGAATACAGATTGTGTACAAGTGTGCAAAGTGATGTACCAACTGGCTATCAAAAATGGAAGCAGAAAGATGGACACAAACGAAAAAAGGTGCCCATACTGCCACAGTAAGTAAAAATTTAAATTTTGCATCCATTTCGGCAAAAAAAAAAAAAAAAAAATAGTCATGGCGATACATTAAAGATTCCATCTTCTTGTCACAGAGCCAGCAACCAGCATTATGCTAGAAATAGTAATGTAACTTCCAGAAAACCATCTGAGGATGAACCTGAAAAGGTTCAAAAACCAGTTCATGGAACAATAAATAACTATTCAAAAAAGTGACTGGTTTCAGTGTTATGTATTTACATTCAATTAACAGTCACGGGTTCTAAAATGCCCATATTGGATAAGATTAACAACAAACAATGTCTGAAGGTCTGTGTTATAACTAGAATAAATATTCATTCACAATACACTATGATGCATATGCTTTATGTTTCACTGCCAGAAACAACGTGGGCTCCAATCCCACACTTCAATATGCCTGAAATTATTTTTATCTTCAGGTAAATTCAGGTGCTATACACTTGTAACATGTCCACAGCTATTTACTGTCTACATGTTTGCCTAGCCAGTCCCTAAGAACAGGAGGTCAATAATTTCCAAAGCAAATGAAAATTATTTTGCTTTTTTTCTGGGACAGTTCCCTTCAAATCCTTGATCCAGGAGGTATGCAGTGCTGATCACACTTTTGTAACAGCTGAGAGGTGTCAATAATACCATAGCTTCTACAATGGGAGAATTGGGTAAATTTCTACAATGATATTTTTGTGTATGAAACAGTTCTGTAACTTGTTGTCAGATCAATAATTCTTGTATCTCACCCAGATAACCATTCCATGACAGTAGACATTGATGATACTGAGCCAAAGAGGTTGTGGGGCATGGCAACGCAGGATCTACATTTACGCAGGTGGAATTCCTGGCGACCCCCCTGCTCCTGCCTGCCAGTAGCACCACTGGCATACAGTTCACTGACCGAAGACTGTGAGATCATCCTCGTGATGCACTACTGGAGCTTGGCTGCTCTCTACTGTATTGGACTATTAATTACTGTGCTGATAACAACTGTGTGAGGACTTACATACTTTTTTGGAATTATTCTTCCACCATCAAGTTTGCTTGCTCATCCTGACGTAGCTCATTAAGGTTTTATGAACTTTAACTTTGTTCTGTGGCTGCACATAAATAATCTACACTGTATTTGTGGTATACACATGAATGTGTGGGTAATAAATGTTTGTTTCATCACAATTTCTTAATATACCTTGATTGTAGCTCACCACAAATCAACACTGTTATTATCATATTACTAGCAAACCCGGCGATGCTTTGCAACCGGTAAATATGTATGGAAATTGGATATGCGCCCTATCTCTCCTTCCCCTTCTTTGTCCATCACCTCCTCCCTACTTTCTCTGTCCATCTCCTCCTCCCCCTATGCAAATCCGTCAATGCTTTGGAATTGTTAAATATGTATGGGAACTGGATATATGTCCTAATCTTCTTCTCCCCCCTCTCTCTGTCCATCAACTCCCTTCCCTCTCTTTGTCCATACACTACTCCTCCCCACTCTGTCCATCTCTTCTGCCCATCCCCTCATCCCCCCCCCCCCTCTCTCTCTCTCTCTCTCTCTCTCTCTCTCTCTCTCTAACCTTGAGCGTTGTTTATTGTTACTGCAAACAAGACCTCAATTGGGAAATGAAATCTCTTAAAATGGATGAGTAAATCGATTGGAACTATTGGAATATGGGGTATAAGAGACCTCTCCTGTTGCTGGATCTGCGAGTATAGTAGCTTCAATGATAGTATTTTGCATATTGTTATTTGGCAACGGGTAGGATTACAAAGTATTGGATAATTCAGATTCTGTGGTAATATTCTAATAATACTCCATAAATAAAACTTCCCTGTTATGTGTTGAAACCAACTGTAATGAAGGAAACAAAACAGCACATATTTGTGTATACACTTTTTGTTTAAAATTATGTATAAGGAGAAAGGATATATATTTAAGTGCCTTGTTATTGTAGTTAAAAATGACAGAGGAAGACAATGAAACCACAACTGTCACAAAGCATGCTGTCCGGCATGAGCAATATGTCACTGTTATGATCAAAAGATGGCACTACAATAGGTATACAAAAGCATGTGCATATTAGCATGCAACACTGTGTCAAAATTTCAAAGCAATCAGTGAAGAACTGCAAGCAATCAGTGAAGAACATTCAGAGACACAAGATTTGAATAAATGAACATTACATTTTATTTATATAGATTATCATCATCATTCTTTTTCAAAGAAACACGATTTGCTGTAGTGATACAGTATTTGATGGAAGATTGGGAGCAGGAGGGCTGGTGAGAATGTGACTAACCCAGTACGTGCTGATTTCTGGTTTGCCAATTTATGTCCGTTGTGCTTACATTGCTGCTCGACAGTCGGAGCTTTCATACAATACTTAACAGGATCGCAAAACTCCGAACCTTGATTTTTCAAAGATGCTCAAAAAGAGTATCATACTACAACATCATCTGTTACGTCTGAGCATGTACTACAACTGTGAAAAAGATGAGCAAAGCTATCCTTATTAAATGTTTTCCATGCTGTGGTGTCACCACCAGACACCACACTTGCTAGGTGGTAGCTTTAAATCGGCCGCGGTCCATTAGTACATGTCGGACCCGCGTGTCGCCACTGTGTGATCGCAGACCGAGCGCCACCACAAGGCAGGTCTCGAGATACGGACGAGCACTCGCCCCAGTTGTACGGACGACTTTGCTAGCGACTACACTGACGAAGCCTCGCTCATTTGCAGAGCAGATAGTTAGAATAGCCTTCAGCTGAGTCAATGGCTACGACCTAGCAAGGCGCCATTAGTAACATTGCATGTATCTAAAGAGTCTCACTTGTATCGCCACAATCTCCAGATGTACCAAAAGGATGGATTAAAGTTAAGTATTCCAGAAGCTACGTACTTTTCTTTATAGCATTCACTACGTATCCTGTTACAGACCTATCTCTTGCCTGCTACACGCGTGCCTTTCGGCTACTTCCGTGGCGTGGCTGTCTTGCTACGCCACAACACATGCAATAGTAGATGTGCATACTGAACACTTATAACCTGTGTTATAAACTTCATAGCTTCCTGTGTGAGCTGTATATAGGTTATTTATATTCAATACTGACAAGTGCAGAGTCAGCTGAATTGGTCCGCATCGGCAGTTTAACTGCACAGGCTGTTGAGCTATAGGAACAAACAATGGTTATATGCGAGAGTGTGAAGGCTGGAGGAGGAGGAGGAGGAGGAGGAGGAGGAGGGGAATTTGGTGGTATGCTATGTAATTTATTAAATTATGAATAATAAACAATAAATAATTATTTTTATTCATAGAAAGGAATAATCTCCTCCCCCCACATAAAATGTTTTGAAAAATTGCCTAGATAGAAATTTATCCAAATAACACCCGTCTCTTCCTATTCTATTAATATGCTGTCATGCATATCCTGCATATTCTTTTATTCTTTTACTTGTTATATCAGGATTAGCAATTTCCGCTAAATCGTTCTCTCTCTCTCTCTCTCTCTCTCTCTCTCTTCTTCACAACAAATTATTATATAGTGTCAGTGTTTTGTTATGGTTTGTCATCCATGAAACTTTTTTAATGGGAGTTCTCCCCCAAGTCTCCCATGTTTGAACCTGTTAGTGGCATAATCCCCCACTGGGAATGGGATGATTTGAACTGAGAAAGTCATTTCTGGCTTCACAATTTTCTACAGGTAACCTATTCAGATGATTACTTCAAGAAGAGCCCCAATACCTGAGCAAGTCTTGTGTGAGTGGAATATTGCTGAGATTATTTGCTAGCAAGTGTTTTGCCTCACTATACACTCACCACCTCACTTTCAGATTCAGGTTTGTTTTAAATGTGCTTTCTTCTCTTACCCAGAAACTAAACTATGGGTGGGCATTTGGACATGACCAAGGCTTTTGGTATTGAACAGTTTGTGGCACTGAGTAGCTCTGATGAAAGGGTATCACATCAATAGCAAACATGAATCCTAATGATGTAGTTGGCTCAGCTTCCTGAGATGCTATCTGAAATTATCCAAAGGGCATTTATTGTCTTCAAATTTGATTGCAAGCTAAATTAAAACAGTGATAGTAGCTAAAAAAACCTCACTCTTAAAACAGCTGAATAATTATAGAACAATCAGAAGATGTAATTATAGAACCAAATATTCTACTACACATTTTTTTCTTTATTCTTAAACTGAGATTAAGATTCTACTTACAGCAAGCTTAACTGGGAAGAGTAACACAGAAAATCTGATTTGTTTCATAACCGTCATGTTCATTTTTGGTGGTTTGAGGAAATAGGTCACTGAAATTAACATTGGTGAAAGAGATTTCCAGTTCTTACAATTATCAATGAACTTCTCTACATTCATATGGTCTATGTTTGCAAAATAACAGTGCATATATGATGAAACAAGCACAACTACCTTTCATTTCCTGTGGTGGTGGTTTCACACTTGGTGTGACTGCCACATTAAAACCGGTGAGAAGCTTTGCTTTGCCACACTGCAGCAATGATTTCTTTAAACTGAATTTGAACTTTGTTTCATTTTCTTTATCATTAAGAAGAAATTCCCATGGATCTGAAATGAAACATTTGCTGTAGTGGAACAGCAGGAAATCTGTATATCGTATTATAATGAGTTGTAATTGAACTACTAACAATCTCTCAAGTTTTAATGCCAGAAATTACCATTACATTCTGGTCACTTTACACAAATTACAGTACAGCTTCATTGAGATAAGTCATATATTAACAAGAATAAGACGCTGCTAACTATTGTGTTTCTCTATGCCACTACTGATGATAACAGGTAAATATGTTCAAAAATCACTTCATATTATCTATGAAAATGATTAATTTTTGAAAATATTTTGTAATTGGGTAGACAAAAAAATCTCCTCGCCTAACAGTGGCAGAAGAACACACATATAAAGGTATTAAAGTAAGTGTGAAAATCTTTTAGTTGTGCCTCTCTGCAACTCAGCATCTCCCCTATATGTGAGTGGCAACTTTCCCTCTCACAATATTGTTACATTCCATCCTGAATTTTCCATTGTTTGATTTGGTATTAAAGTTTGCAAGTTTTCGGAGCCAGTGACTGCTCCTTCTGGCAGAAGGATTGAAGGGGAAGAAAGAGGGGTGAAGGAAAAGGATTCATGAGGTAGGAAAAGGGATAGAGTCAACCACAACCCTGGGTGTGGGTAGACTTAACAGGCAGATGAGAAGGAAAGTCTTTCCTTCTCCCCTCTTCCTTCCTCTTCAAAGCTTCTGTCAGAAGAAGGAGCCATTGGCTCCGAATGCCTGCAAACTTAGTGAGAAGATTTTTTTTCTACTAAATGACTTTATATTATCTCACTGATAAGCAATTTTTATACAGCTACAGAAATTTCTTATCATCTGTTGGGTTACTGTAACCAGTCACATTTTTTATATTACAGTTTCAACTGATATTTATAACCGTTATGATCTAGCCAACATAAAATATTTTGCTAAAAATGACTGAAAATAAACTTTGGAACAATTTTGTCTTACTTTAAATTAATAAAACTGAATACTGACTGGAAAAATGACCAGGGATACAAAAGAAGTGCTGAAAACATAAACAAGAACTTTGTTCCATTACTTGATATACCTTACCAATGCTTCACTGTATTACTTTGTGATCATATGGGCATCAGTGATGCCTAGTCTCCGAAACATCCACAGCATATTAGCACAGTCACCAAAACTTATGATGATGTACTAGATGACACCTGTGCGTAATCCACAATATAATAGAAATTGTAAACATCTCAAGTGATTGGATAAAAAACATGAACATTTGGATTTGGGGGAGATATCAGCGAGATGAACAATCTGAGTGCCCATGTGTTATTCAGTGTGGTATTGTGTGACATTATGACAGCAAAATTTGCGCAAAGTGCAGTTGACTTGTTGTCCATAATGGCTGATAAGGCTTGGTTCCATTAAACCTAGTCTCAGAGCAATGAAGAATAAAAGTACTGTTTTTCCTCATGAGTATACACCACTGAAGGTACACAATACTGCATTAACCCATCACCTCACGAAGGGAGGGGAAAAACCTCTAAGTCTGACCATTACTCAATATCCAGTCATTGTAATAAAGTGTGAACTAATACAACACAAAATACATGTTTGTGTGTATAACTGTATATAAAATGTAAGTTACTAAATCAAACAATGGAAAATCCAGGATAGAATGTCAAACTAACCTGCAGCCACTGTGCTGCATGGCAACCAACATGCTATCTATTCGCATCAATGGCCACTGACAAACTGCGGCCAAGAAACAACTGGACTGCACTGTTGCTGAGCACGCCTCCCAACAAAACATTCTTTATTTCAATAACTGCTTGCCAGCCTGTGCCATATGAATCCTTCCCACCAACACCAGCTTTTCTGAAATGCACAGTTGGGAATTCTCCCAGCAACATATCCCACATTCCTGTAACCCTCCTGGCCTCAACCTTCATTAGACATTGTCCACAACTGTCTAGTCCCTTCTCTTTTCCCATTCCAGCACTACACAGCCCTCTAGTCTACCAACACACTCAGTCTTTTTACTTTTCTCCTTTTCCACTACCCTGCTCCCATCTCTCCCCCACCCTCTGTCTAAGCACCTGATTGCACCTACCTGCCCTACCGTCTTTCCACTTTGTCCCTGCATGCTGCCCAGCAGCACTTTACCATCCCTCACCCCTACCCTGCTATCCCTCCCCCTCCCCACCACAGCCTCCTCCTTGTCCCCACCCAGTTGCCTTTCCCATAATGTGCTGCTGATACTGCTCATTGTCTGGCTTCAGCTGTCAGACTATGGTCGTGGTGTGTGTGTGTGTGTGTGTGTGTGTGTGTGTGTGTGTGTGTGTTTTGTCTATTTCTGACAAGGGCTTTGTTGGCTGAAACCTTATTTGGTGAAAATCTTTTTGTTGTGCATATGGTCAGTGACTGCTACAATTAACATTAGCACAAGTTCTGCTCAAACATTGAGCCTGGAGGGCATACACTTTTAAGTGATAAGAGCATGTCACCTGACCGCATGTTACAGGAAAACAACAGTCTTGTGTCCAGAGAAAATGAACAATTTTCTTCTCAAACCGTGGACCACTGTGTACCCCACAGACGCAACAAAACTGGCAAATGAAAAGGTGTCCAATTAATGCCTGTAAGCATTGGTTGGGGGCTCATGTTAAGCTAGTTCCACACAATCCATGGCTCACAGAAATGGAATCCAGAAAACACATCTGTTGAGAGCCGTCATTCAGCTCACATTGCCATTGTTTTTTGCTAACTTGTGCATGTGTGTGTGGCAGACTGTTGCCAGAATTTTGCCTACTGGTAAGTGTGCTCACAGGCAGATACCTGACACAGCTAGCTTGTACTTGCTGTGACCAGCTCTGGCCCTTTCATGCATTTCCATGGTATGGGTGCCATAACACTACTAAAGCTTGAAATTTTACATCACATCAAGCAAATATGCATAAGTTACACGCTTGAGTGGCTTGTGAAGACATCTGCCACTGGGCATAAACTTGGTTCAATTTCAATTTTAATTTACCTTACTGAAGTAGCTCTCAGAAAAAAGAGGAAACACATATCTATATGATTTGAGCATTTTTTGAACACACACACACACACACACACACACACACACACACACACAGCGAGCGAGCGAGCGAGAGAGAGAGAGAGAGAGAGAGAGAGAGAGAGAGGGAGAGAGAGAGAGGGGGGAGTGAGAGAGAGGGGGGGAGGGGGGTCCTAGACTTGTTCTGACTCGCCACATACTGCCTACAAGGCAAGGCATGATCTAAGATCGTGGGACATGTGATCGGCATGTCACCAGCCCCTCCAGTCATTACTGACAGTAGGTAAATTCGGATGGTGCCGCTGCTTCCTTATTCAAGCAGCTCCTCATTAGGTCTCTTGAAGCTGAGTCGACCCCATTAAGACCTTCCTACTTCTTAAAAATTCTGAGGAGGTACCAGGAATGAAACCCATTTCTTTCTGCTCTGAAGGCAGAGGTGCTAACCAGTCAGCTACAGAGGCGATCAAGTAGAGCTTTCAACACTGGAATTTCCCTACAAAGTTAATTTAACTATACTTCTGTCACAGCTGTATCTGTTGCAACAATCTCAGCTTCAGTCATTGATAAGAACACTAGCTGGCCAGCAAAGTGCTACTTCACTGCAGATTAAGAGAAATCCACTTATGGAACAGCAAGTGGCTGGTTCGTAAGTGTAGTAAAACACACATTCATACAAGCATGACTATTGTCTCTGGCCACAGCGTGTGTGTAGGTGGTGTTGGGGGTGGGGTGGGGGGGGGGGGCACAGGCACTCTATTTCGTTCTATTTTGGAAGAAGGCCTTCTGACTCAAAGCTCTGTCAGGCACTTAATTGTGAATTGCAGAGTAATAATGTAGATGTAAATGTGTAGCAGTCTCTTTGTTATTACTGACTGTGACTCAATGCCTCCCGCACATGGTGAGTAGCAATCTATCCTTTTCATAATATTGATGTTATTCCATCCTTGGCTTTCCACTGTGTACTTACAATGATGATTTTACAACAATATTTTCATTTTTTGACAATTTCACATCATTCCACATTTACCTTTGCTTATTTTAATTTAGGATTCTTTCTTTCTTACTTTGGGCTGTAGCAGTCACCCACAGGAATTTAAATACTACATTGCCAGAAAAAAATTAGTACACACTTTTAGAGGTTTTCAATTCACTCAGGATTTATTATTGCAACAGTATATGGAGCACATAAGTGACTGCCTTTACAGATCAGTAGCACAAGTCGTTCTGGGTACCAGGTGTCAGCCCATGCTGAAACACCCATATTTGTATGCAGTGTAGCCTCCACGAGCAGCAATGCCGGCATTGACTGGCATCCAATCGATCACACAAATGGCAAATACCATCCTGGAATATGTTATGCCACACCTGCTCAACTTGTTAACACAGTTCTGTACGACTTGTTGGCTGATGAGTAACACAAGTCACTTCTCGTCCTATCATATCCAACATGTGCTCAATTGAAGACAAACCTGGAGATTGTGCTGGCCAGGGAAGCTGCTGCACGTCTTGCAGAACACACTGAGTGTCACTGGCAGTATGTGGGTGGGCATTATTCTGTTGGAACAACACATCACCTTCCTGTTGCAAAAATGGCAAAAGAGCAAGTCTAACAACAGTCTGTATGTACAGAGTGCTGGTTATCCTCCCCTCCAGAAATACAAAAGGCTAAAGAGAGTTGTAGCTTATCGCACCTCAGACCATAAGACCTGGGGTGGGATCAGTGTGCCTTGGACGAGTGCACTCTATATGAGACAGTGCTCACCAGATCTTCGTTGTACATGCAGACGACCACCACTTATGTGCAGGCATAATCTACTTATCACTGAAGACCATGGTGTGCCATTCCATCTTCCAAGTGATTCTTTGACGGTACCAGTCAAGCCATGCACATCGATACTGTGGCGTGAGTGGAGGACAGGCTATATGTGTGCTTGAACACAGCCCCAGTGCTAATAACTGGTTCGCAACAATTCGTGTTGACATGTCCAGGCTCACAAGCCCGCTTATCTGAGTTGTGGTAACTGTATGATCTGCCACTGCTCCCTTAAAATACAACAATCCTGACGGGTGACTGTGCTGCGTGGATGTCCGGAAACTTGTCTACAGGTGTGACAATGTTCACATGACCACTGATACCAGCATTGTTACACAACTGATACAACACATCCAACACACAATAGTTCTCTGAAAGCACCACCCCACCACTCAAAAATGGTTCAAATGGCTCTGAGCACTAAGGGACTTAACTTCTGAGGTCATCAGTAACTTAGAACTAGTTAAATATATAAGTTCTTCTTTTTCAGATGATATGCCCTCGATGTTGAGAGATATGACTGTCAAACATGGCTCTGAAAAGGGCCTTTCCTTCGTTTTAGATTCTGAATACATGTCGTTTTAGACGTAGCTCAGTGTGTGGAAGGATCTGCCGGTATTTACCGTTGCCCAGGGGACGCCCGACTGTACTTGTACAATCTTCTGGGAGGCTCCTTCCTTGTTGGACCGACGACAGGAAGCTTTATCTATGCTGATGATGTAGCCATTGCATGCCAATCTAGATTAATCAAACAGATTGAGAGAAACCTAACAGATGCCTTAGAAGAACTAACTGAATATTACAACGGGAACCAGCTTCGACCTAATCCAGCAAAGACGCAGACTTGTTTATTTCATCTAAACAACAAGGAAGCAAACAGGGAATTGCAATTGGAATGGAACTCAGTTAAACTTCAACACTGCCCAAACCCAGTTTATCTTGGAGTCGCGTTAGATCGAACATTGTCTTACAAGAAACACATAGAGAAAACTAGAGCGAAAGTCAACACACGGAACGGCATAATCCGTAAACTTACCAACTCACACTGGGGAGCAAACCCTGAAATTCTACGTGCATCATCCCTGGCATTGTGCTTTGCTCCAGCTGAATATGCATGCCCCGTCTGGAGAAGATCGACACATGCCCAGAAGCTAGACGCAGCACTGAATGCCTCATGTCGATTAATCACGGGATGCCTGAAGCCTACAAACCGTGATCTCCTTTATATGTGTTCTGGAATAGCCCCCCCACAGATCAGACGGCAAACGCTGGCGATGGCCGAACGAAGCAGGCAGTGCGAAGATAGAAGACATCCCCTGTACGCACATCAGCCAGCGGAGGCAAGACTTAAATCTAGGAAAGACTTCATAAAAGTTGAACATCCACTAACCGAAAGTCAGCCTACAACTAGAGAATCAATGTGGAAACAGAAATTGGATAAAGGCAGTCTGAAAAGTTGGAACATTAAAGAAAAACTTCCTGCTGGATCACAACTGGAATGGAGAGTCTGGAAGAGCCTAAATAGACTTAGATGTCAAATGGGAAGATCACAGGATAACCTGATCAAGTGGGGATACGCCGAAGAAGAGCCCTGCCAATGTGGAGGAAAACAAACCATGACACACCTGCTGACCTGTACATCTTTGCTGGCCCCATGCACTTTCCAAGACCTGTGGTTGGCCAACGACGCTGCAGTGAAGTGTGCCAAACACTGGAGAGAGATATGAGCCTTGCTTTAGACAATAATGATGACTTACAATATGTGAAGCTCATGAATGTATATATGAATGAATAACTATCATTTACTTGTATTTGTAATCTAGCATATATAGTGTATTAATTAATTACAGATGTAGCTCAGACACGATTAAATAAATAAATAAGTTAAATATAACTAACCTAAGGACATCACACACACCCATGCCCGAGGCAGGATTCAAACCTGCGACCATAGCGGTCGAGCGGTTCCAGATTGTAGCGCCTAGAACCCCACCACTCAGAAGGCCACAATTTGACCCCTTTTAATCTCACTCAACAGGCTGTTGGAAGCAAGAGTGCATCTCCGTGGTATGGTGCCTGCTTTCTTCACACATCTGCACTGCACTGAGCCTTCTGGCTGTGAGCATTCCTTGTGAAAAAGTAGACACAGAGAGTGCTCTTGGTGAATAACACTGAATCCATTACCAGTACACCTACTATCCCCCAGATGGTGTATGCTGTTATCGAATAAAAATCGACATCATCTTTCCATGTGTACTAATTTTTTTTCTAGCAGTGTGATTAGTATGATCATTCTTTCAGAAATTTTAATTTCTTTTTCAAAATTAACGTATTTTTTTGAAAATTACATGAATTATGTGATTCTCCAGCCACAGTGGCAGGAGACAGTGGTAACATGGGTGTGAGTTGTGCCTATGTGAGGAACTGTACTTATCCTGCAAGTCTTAACAAAGACGTAAATGATATGTTGACTGTGAAAAAGTTACAAAGAGTGATCACAATTGCAACAGCAAGGTTGTTCAGTCAGTGTGTGAGTCAGCCTCAGTTCAGTGGTAGTACAGGATCAGTTCAGTTTGTGTATTACAAAGAGTTATTATCAATAAATGGAGAATGTTAAAAAACTGAATTGTCACAGCAAATTTATCATAATCACAAAAGAATATGTTTTCACCTCAGGACTTCCGCAGCGAACAACCACGATTATTAAATATTTCTAACAGTCATTGTTACACCCAATTCAGTTAAGCAACCAATTATTCACGTATCATTTTCCTGTTCCATTTTTTTTATCATTTTGAGAACCGTAATATTACTGTTGTTGTAGTCTTCAGTCCAAAGACTGGTTTGATGCAGCATTCCATGCTATTTTATCCTGTGCAAGCATCTTCATTCTGAATAACTACTGCATATCCCTTCTTCTGATCAGGTTGTACCACAAATTTCCTTTCTCACCAATTCTATTCAAGGCCTCCTTGTAAGATATGTGATCCTCCCACCTAATCTTCAGCATTCTTCTGTACCACCACATTTCAAAAGCTTCTATTCTCTACTTGTCTAAAATGTTTATCAACCACGTTTCACTTCCATACACTGCTACACTCCATGCAAATACTTTCAGAAAAAGACTTCTCAATGCTTAAATCTATATTCGATGTTAACAAATTTCTATTCTCCAGAAACGCTTTCCTTACCATTTGTCAGTCTACATTTTATATCCACTCTTCTTTGGCCATCATTAGTTATTATACTGCCTAAAGAGAAAAATCCATCTATTACTTTAAGTGCCTTGCTTCTTAATGTAATCCCCACAGCATCATCTGATTTAATTTATCCTTGTTTTGCTTTTGTTGATGTTCATCATGCATCAACCTTTCAAGACACTGTCCATTCCATTCAACTGCCTTCCACGTTCTTTGCTGACTCTGATGGAATTACAATGTCATCGGCAAACCTCAAAATTTTTATTTCTTCTCCCTGAACTGCAACTCCTGCTTCAATTTTTTCTTCTGTTTCCTTTACTGCTTGCTCAATGTACAGATTGAAAACATTGGTGATAGGCCACCATCCTGCCTCACTCCCTTCTCAACCACTGCTCCCTTTCATGCCCAAGCAACTCTAGTTACGGTACAAGTTGTAAATAGCCGTTCATACCCTGTATTTTATCCCTGCTACCTTCAAAATTTCAAAGACAGTGTTCCAGTCAACACTGTCAAAAGCTTTATCTAAGTCTCAAATGCTATAAAAGTAGGTTTGCCTTTCCTTAACCTATCTTCTAAGGTAAGTTGTAGGGTCGGTATTGACTCACGTGTTCCTACATTCCTCTGGAATCCAAGCTGGTCTTCCCTGAGGTCGGTTTCCACCAGTTTTTCCATTCTTCTATGTAGAATTCATGTTAGTATTTTGCAAACATGGCTTATTAAATTAATATTTTGGTAATATTCACAGCATCAGCACCTGTTTTCTTTTGAAGTGGACTTACTACATTCTTCTTGATGTCTGAGGGTATTTTGCCTGTCTCTTACATCTCGCATACCAAATGGAATACCTTTGTTATTGCTGTCTCTACCAAGGCTGTCAGTAGGTTCTGATGGAATGTCATCTACTCCAGGAGCCTTGTTTCGACTTAGGTCTTTCAGTGCTCTGTCAAATTCTTCTTGCAGTATCGATCCCCCACCTCATCTTCCTCTACATTCTCTTACATACCTGCAATATTGCCTTCACATTTACCTCCCTTGTATAGCCCCTCTGTATACTCCTTCCACCTCTCAGTTTTCCCTTCTTTGCTTAGGACTAGTTTTCCATCTAAACTCTGGATATTCATACATCTACTTCTCTTTTCTCCAAAGGCCTCTTTAATTTTCCTGTAAGCAGTATCCATCTTTCCCTTAGTGAAATATGCTTCCAAATCCTTACATCTGTCCTTAGCAATTCCTACTTAGCCATTTTGCATTTCCTACCAATATCATTTTTTAGAAATTTGTATTCCCTTTCGTTTGTTTCATATGCTGCAGTTTTATATGTTCTCCTTTCATCAGTTAAATTCAATATCTGCTGTTTTAACCAAGTATTTCTATTAGGTTTTGTCTTTTTACTTATTTGATCCTGTATTGCCTACCCAATTTCATCTCTCAAAGCTACCCATTCATCTACTGCTGTATTCCTTTCCCCTGTTCTAGTCAATCTTTGCCTAACGCTCCCTCTGAAGCTCTCAACAACCT
Organism: Schistocerca serialis cubense; assembly: GCF_023864345.2. Classification (NCBI taxonomy): domain Eukaryota; kingdom Metazoa; phylum Arthropoda; class Insecta; order Orthoptera; family Acrididae; genus Schistocerca; species Schistocerca serialis. The sequence continues at coordinate 484,975,394 of NC_064638.1, forward strand.
CTGGTTCTTTCCACCTATCCAGTTTCCATCTCATTTATTTCCTACCTTTTTGCAATTTCTTCAGTCTTGATCTATAGTTCATAAACAGTAAACTGTGGTCAATGTCCACATCTATCACTGAAAATGTCTTACAACTTAAAATTGGGTTATGAAATCTCTGTCTTATGATTACAAAATCAATCTGAAACTTTTTGGTGTCTCAAAGTCTCTTCCGTGTATACAACCAGCTCCCTCTTTCCTTCTTTTCCCCAGTTCATATTCACATAAAATGTTTACTTCTCTTCCTTTTCCTGTTATCGAATTACAGTCCCCTATTACAATTAAATTTTTATCTCCTTTAACCACCTGAATAATTTATTTGATCTCACTGTACATTTCTTCAACCTCTTCATCATCTGTAGAGCGATTTGGTATCTAAACTTGTACTACTGTGATGGGTGTTGGCTTTGTGTTTGCCTTGGCTACAATAATGCATTCACTGTGCTGTCCCAGTAGCTTACCCACATTCACATTTTTTTATTCATTATTAAACATACTGCTGCATTATTCCAATTTGATTTTGTATTTATCACCCTGTATTTACCTTAGCAGAAGTCTTCATCCTCCTGCAGCTGAACTTCACTAATGCTCACCATATCTAACTTCAACCTATACATTTCCTTTTTTAATGACAGCATTATGAAAAGGATAGATTGCTACTCACCATATAGTGGAGATGTTGAGTCGCAGACAGGCGCAACACAAAGACAGTTAAACAAGTAAGCTTTTGGTCATAAGGCTTTCTTCTGAATCAGACAACATGCACATGCACATTCCAGCAAACACAACTCATGTGCATACCCCCCCCCCCCCCCCCCCACACACACACATGACCACTGCCTCTGGCTGCCAAGGCCAAACGTGTAAATGTGCATGTATATGTTGTCCAATTCAGAAGAAGGTCTTTTGTCCGAAAGCTTACTTGTTTAGCAGTCCTTTTGTTAGGACTGTCAATGACTCAACATCTGCACTATATCATGAGTAGCAGTTTCTCCTTTTCATAATATTGTTATTATTCCATTCTGGATTTTCCATTGTTCGATTTTGCTTAATGGCTTTTCCTCAACCCTGTAACCCAGTGCTGTTTTCCTTTGTTACTATTTTCGAACGCATTACTAAACTCAGTGTCCATCCTTTTCTTTCTCTCCTTTCCTGTGTTATACATTTCCCTTTTTAAATATTCAATATTATGTTGTGGATATTCCAAATAATTAATTCTTGAACTAAAATTTTTACTTGATTTTCATCTAGACTGTGAGCACCTGTGTTAGATCGTAGAGCTTTGCAGGTGGTACCACAATGTTTTATCTGATGGCCAGCGGCAGTGAGAAGATGGAATCCACATTGTTAAGAGCCTCATTGCACTTAAAAAATCATTGAAATCAAAAGCTTTGTAATTGTAATTAACACAATGAAAATGTTTAATCTCACTTAATAGTTGGTTGGCAGTGGAAGTGATCCATTCACACTGATATTTGTGTTGTACATAGCCTAATACATAAATTAACTCATCTCTCTGCGATTTAACAACAATTACATTTATTGAATGCAAATTTTATACACAGAAACCAATCAACATAAGAGCATCTCATAACTGAATGATAGTCCTTTTTGATTTCATAATTATGAAGTTTTACTCTGCAAGTGAAAATAAGTAACACTGAAACAGTATGCTGTTCTCTAATTATGATGTTGAGATAAACCAGCAAATTTATGTTAAAAAATACTTTACCATTAAAAGAAAGGTAATAATAATACTACTACGAAATAAGGATAAATTCAGATATGTGGTGTTTCACTGAGTTTGCTAAGACGTAAAATGCAGAAGAATTAATAAAACTAAAGTAGAAACGTTAGCACCAAAACTTTAAAAAAATTGAAATTTCATGTGAAAGTTTTCAATGCATACGTCTTTCGTATACCTAAGCAAACGACAATACCTCTGAATTGTTTTGTGCAAATTTTAGTCATCAATCACCTTCAAAGAAGCAATGATTTCCATTAACTTTGATGAAACTTCCTGGCAGATTAAAACTGTGTGCCCGACTGAGACTCGAACTCAGGACCTTTGCCTTTCGCGGGCAAGTGCTCTACCAACTGAGCTACCGAAGCATGACTCATGCCCGGTACTCACAGCTTTACTTCTGCCAGTACCTCGTCTCCTACCTTCCAAACCTTACAGAAGCTCTCCTGCGAACCTTGCAGAACTAGCACTCCTGAAAGAAAGGATATTGCGGAGACACGGCTTAGCCACAGCCTGGGGGATGTTTCCAGAATGAGATTTTCACTCTGCAGCGGAGTGTGCGCTGATATGAAACTTCCTGGCAGATTAAAACTGTGTGTCCAACCGAGACTCGAACTCGGGACCTTTGCCTTTCGCGGGCAAGTGCTCTACCAACCGAGCTACCGAAGCACAACTCACGCCCGGTACTCACAGCTTTACTTCTGCCAGTACCTCGTCTCCTACCTTCCAAACCTTACAGAAGCTCTCCTGCGAACCTTGCAGAACTAGCACTCCTGAAAGAAAGGATATAGCGGAGACACGGCTTAGCCACAGCCTGGGGGATGTTTCCGGAATCAGATTTTCACTCTGCAGCGGACTGTGCGTTGATATGAAACTTCCTGGCAGATTAAAACTGTATGCCCGACCGAGACTTGCTGCAGAGTGAAAATCTCATTCTGGAAACATCCCCCAGGCTGTGGCTAAGCCGTGTCTCCGCTATATCCTTTCTTTCAGGAGTGCTAGTTCTGCAAGGTTCACAGGAGAGCTTCTGTAAGGTTTGGAAGGTAGGAGACGAGGTACTGGCAGAAGTAAAGCTGTGAGTACCGGGCGTGAGTCGTGCTTCGGTAGCTCAGTTGGTAGAGCACTTGCCCGTGAATGGCAAAGGTCCCGAGTTCGAGTCTCGGTCGGGCACACAGTTTTAATCTTCCAGGAAGTTTCATATCAGTGCACACTCCGCTGCAGAGTGAAAATCTCATTCTGGAAACTTTGATGAATTCTGTTAACTTTGACCAAAATCAGTTGCAGTTGAAAAAAACCGCCACATAGCAGTATACTTCGATTAATCAATGACCGCAATAGATTTTGCATGAACATTTAGCTGTGTATAAGAACTTTTGCTGACAGATTCCACAGAATTGAATTGAAGCTTTAACAACAGTTCATGCCATCTGGTGTACGGAAATTCTCATAAAATTAAGCCAACGAATGCAGAATCCCTTGGGTGTATTCATATGACCTGGAAACTAAGTAACAATCAACTGTTTGAATGTTCAAAGATGAACTGAAACCAAAAATTAAAGTGTTCATGAAAATGATTGCTTATTTGTTTGGATAGACCGCATATATCGGGAGTGTAGCTTAAGAGGTTTGAAGAAAAGTTAATGCTGAATGGCACACAACAATTTGTTTGACACAAATCATAAGTGAAATCAAGAAAAACAACTGAAAATGATGCGTCATGACAATGCCAGCTTTCATACAGCACCTCAAACAATTGTGACAAATGGATTTTCCATTGTTGAACTTAAAACAATTGATCATTTAATGGAAAAAGGCAACATAAAATCCATGCTTCATTGCAAGTAATCACCCAATTTATTACCTAATGACTTCTTTTTCCATTATGTCACTGAAGTAATGCATGGATATAGATTATCATCACATTAGCAATATGCTGAATGCCACCAAATCCATGTTTTTATGTACTGAACATGTTTCCAGAATTGGTTAGATGCATGCAAAAGTGTAAAAATTTTAATTACAAATATTTTGAGGAATGATCATGTGTACTAAACATTTTGAGAAACGATGTGTACTAAACAAATATTTCTGTGCCATATGGATTCTTCCCATCAACACCAACTTCTCTGAAATGTGCAGATGGGAACTCTCACTGAACAAATGCTCCATTCCTGTATCTTCCCTGGCCTCAACCTCCATTAGTCTCTGTTCTTCACCTGCTTCCCCCTTCCCTGTCCCATTTCCGCCTCACACACACCATCTATCCTCCACTTACCTGCAGTCATTTCCCTCTTTTTCAATCCCCCCCCCCCCCCCACTTCCCCCACTCCGACCAGCAAAACTCTCCCAACACTGCACCTAACAGCCCACCATCCTATACCTGCCATGCCCCTGTGTTATTCCACAAGCACCACTACAGCATCTTTCCCACCACTATCCTGCTACCTCTCCCTCTCCCCAGTACCCACCCCAACTGAGATCACTACTCGCCCCAGAGGGGACACAGAGCACTGCATACCAACAGTCTAATTTTAAATGCACCTTCAGTCGCAACAAATTTTGTATTTGTCTATGGAGAAGAAGTACATGAATCTGACTTTTGCTATTAACATTAGGACTGTTAAAATGATCTTAGTCTAGTAAACACTTCATTCTCCTACAAGAATAATAAGAATCATCTGGTTACTGAAGTGCAAATATTTGGCACAGAAGAGAGAGAAAGAGGAAGAAGACAAATATGACAATGAGCTCCGATGTTTAAGATGTGTAAAAGTTTAAATCAGTTACAAACCTAAAAATCTGCCACTTTTCTGTGATTTGAGCAGCCAGTCTGGTGACACAATTGGTTTCCCTTGCCCCATAACACACAAAAATTTGTAGGTTCGGCGTACTTTATCAGTCACAAGGACATTACAATCTTCAGGTTTCTCCGTTACCTTCCCACCTGAAACAGAAATAGCCAAATTTTTCCTCTTTCTTCATTACAGAAAAGTGAATGTTCACAGATACATTAGAGCTCACAATAACATAAAAATAACAACTTATCTTTTAATTAAAAGTAGTAAACAGGTCACCTTCATTCCACCCCTTATATTTCTCTTACCTAGATTCTGGACTGTAGTCTGGAGCCTAGGATCATTCAGGCCCGTAAACAGAACTTGATGAGTTGTTTTTGTAGGGCGTGCTGACAGACGATGAGATGCTCTAGGTGACTTCTCATTGTTTTCCTTGAAATTACGATTTTAAAATGTATGCAAGTGATTGAGAACTCAAAAATAAAGTAAATTGGATAGGTAAAAAAATCTATTCACCAAGCAGCGGCAGGATAAAACACATATAACATTTAAGGAAATATGTAAGCTTTTGGAGCCAGGAGCTCTTTCCTCCGGCAGAAGGGTTGAAGGGAAAGGAAGAGGGATGAAGGAAAAGGACTGCCAAGGTTTAGCACATGGGGTGAGTTGCAGAAAAGTCACCCAGAGCCCTGGATCACATGAGACTTACCGGACTAGAGTTTAATGTTGGTGGAAGATAGGGCAATAAGCAAAACAGACTTTACTGATAAAACATCATGCAAGAGTTAATAAGAGCAGAAAGCTAAGTGCATTACACACAGTAGACATATGATGGGGGGAGGGGGGAGAGGAATAGAAGATATAGAAAACTACACGGCAGAAAATAAAGGAATAGTTACTGAAATTAAATGTTGAGACCGAAGAAATTAATGTTAGGACATGTTGTAATGCCAGTTCCCACCTGCATAGTTCTGAGAAACTGGTGGCAGAGGGGAAGAATCCAGATGGTATATTGTGGTGAAATAGACACTGAGATGAAGTCTTTCAGGTTGGTTTGTGTTGTGTGGGGGTTTATTATACCTCACCTCATGTTCCAAACACTTAAATACGTTGCCACCTGAACACCCCTTTTATATAAAATGAATGTTGCTTACTGAATATTCGGTCGCTGTAAAGTATTATTAATCTGGGTCAGGCTACTCTGTGCCCTGAATCTGTGTGCCTTCTTCCTCTAACTGGGCTCAGACTTCGCGTCCTTAAAGGCTGCAGATAAAGCTGCTGAAAATTAACTTCTCTTTCTCCTTCTCTCGATCATATAAATAAGAAGTGAGATGCAATTCACCTTCTTAAATTGTCTTCAAAATTACAACTCAATACCTGACAAATGATGACAGCTACCAACTCGTACACTGTCTCTCTGTACTATGTACATAACAGATCTGATATTCAACTTGTTAATTAACAATTTCAATACATTTATTATCTTTGACATTTTATGTTCTTAGATTTCATGGAGCTCTTTCTTAAATGCTGCACACTCCAAGGAACACTTATCTCCACCTCAGCAGTTACCCACTTCTATACAGTCACTGGATTGTTAGCTCTGGTATCAGCACCTACGATTTAAAACACCTCCCCAACAGTGGAGTGCTCACCACTAATCGACTACTCTGTCACGAACACCTTTTCTCTGACATATACATTTAAGGACGTGATACATTTCATTCAAGGAATGGGATGTACCACTACACAGATCATGACTGTCATATTTTAGAGCAATCTCTGCAACAAGACATTGTGTATTGAAAGTATACACACTTTGTCTGCATCCACTCATCCTAAGTTAGTCATGAGGCACCTCACATGTTTACCACTTATAATGCACTTAGCCTTCTGCTCATACTAACTCATGCACAATGTTTTGTCAGTAATGTCTGTCTTACTTATTAACCTATCTTCCATATTTAAGCTCTCAGGTTTTCAAATCTCGCCCGGTGCAGTCCCTAACATCCAGTCCTTTATCCTCATCCTGCCCGGGAGGTCTTCCCTGAGCCCGTGTGACTTTTCTGTAACTTCCCCTATTTCCTAAACCTTGCCATTCCTTTCCATTCATCCCCCTTCCTTCCCCTTCAGCCCTCCTGCCAGAAGAAGTAAAAATTGATTATTTTCAAAAATAAAGTATTCATCTCATGAATCAACATAATGTGCCATAACATTATAGTGTTAGAACTTTGCCTCAAAATCAGAAATTGAATTGGATGATATACGAGAAAACAATATGCATCATTACTGACACCTTGCACCAAAAATAGTCTCTCAACAATTACACCCATTTTTCAAAATTTTTTCCAAGGAGGTGCAAAATGTAACAAAAACCAAAAGCCAGCAGACCTAATTATAACCAACAGAAAACATTGCATATAGCTAATAATAAATAAAATAAGTCATCATCATTATCTACATTCATGGATTTAGATCGAGGAACCCATTCCGGTTTCAAGCTCCATCATATCCTGGACCGATTTCTGTTGAGTATCCCTTTGGATATATATTGCAAAACTTTTTTTGCATTCTGTTTATATATTCCTTTCATTTCTGCATAAAACAAATAACTTACAAAATTACTGGCAACATTCCAAGTAGATGAACTGAAAAATTTCAAGATAAGGCTGGCAACAGATGTGTGTCACATATTATTTGCTCACATATAGCGTACAAAATTAAGATTATCATCATCATGTTGTTATTGTAACTATGATTACTAAAATGGAAAGGGCATTTGCACTGAATAAAAGAATCTAGGTGGTCAGTAAACTGGAAGAGTAGGAGCTACCAACATTTGTTTCTGACAAACAACATGTACAGGAATGCTGACTTGAGGTTAGTTTAACAAGTGCTCCGCTTATATAAATAAATGAACAATGTTAAAAACCTACTAAAGATACAATAAATGTTGCACAGTAGGAATAATGTAAAATAAGTAACTGCAACATGCATGCATAAAATAAAACCAGAAGTATGTCTCCTGCCATCATTTTTCAAGGCTGCATACATGTCTAGATCAGTGCAGTATTTCTTATTTGAATCTGTGTGAATCAATACCAAATTTGTGACCTACCCCATGAACCAAGAACCATGTCGTGGTGGGGAGGCTTGCATGCCTCAATAAGACAAGACATCTGTACTGCTGGTGCAACTACATAGGAGGTGTATCTGTGGGCTGGCCAGTGTAACAAATACTTCCTAAAGAAAGGCAATGGCCTTTTCAATTTTCAGCATGACTGACTGATCTGATCTTTTTAGGCAACATTGCCTTGCTTTGTTGATACTGAAGCATGGATGAAGCTAGGGGAAACTGTAACTGCTACATTTTCTGAGGACACGCAGCTCTACAACATTGTTTAATGATGGCATCCTCCAGCATAAAATATCGTTTCAGATCTCTGGGCAGGGACTACTCAGTGGGGCGCAGTCACGGAAGAAGCTTTATCTCACAATGGTCCTATTTTCTGCCTGCTGTTCCCTTACCTCTGACCTACTCTGTCTCTTCTAACTCCATTTCGTCCCTCCCATCCCATCCCAGTGTTTTGCAAAACAAAAGAAGTTCTGTTTCCAAAATCTAGAAATTCTCGCTCTTCCCTTTTGTGTCTGTCTGTTGTCATTTGGTAAACAGAAATCACTTTATCTATACCTCATGGCAGTTTCATTTTGGTCATTTTTCTTGTGCATATTTAAATTTTCCAGTTGATTAACTTACTTTTCTTGCCCATAACTTACTTTTTTTGCCCATGCTAGCGAATAACTCAAATATGCTTATTTCAGTGTTTCAACATTAAAAGAGTTAAGTGAAATAATGAACTTACCACAGAGTTATCAGTGGGGTCTTTATGTTGCGCAGATTTCACCTGTTCACTCGATGACAAAGGTAGTGACGTCTTTGTCTTCTTAACAGGGCTGTCACACTTAGCTGTTTTTCCATGTTCAGAAACAAATTTCTCCTGCCCAGCACTGGGATTTGAAAGTTCATTTTCATTGACAGCATGGGTTTTCTCACTAACAGTTCTTCGCTTCCTGGTTGTTGCTGGGACATTTTTGTACTCCCGTGATTTTGGTGAATCTGTTTTTGTAATGTCTGGAACACTTTTCAATTGTTCTGTGCCTGTCTTTCTACCTCGAGGCATCTTGACACTTTTAACAGCATGTTCTTCACTTCTACAACAATTTTCTTCCAACGTGTCTTTATTCAGTGACTCACTGTCCTCTACGTTAGACTGAGTCACTTTTCGTTTCTTCTTTGGTGGTTGAGCCTCTTTTACTTCATCTGTATCCAAGGGAATATTATGGTTGTCAATGGGGCTAACAGAGCTTAGACTTGTACGTTTCGAATTATGACTTCTACGTGAGCTTATTTCATCCTGTTTCCTTTTGGAAGTTCTCCTCTCCGCTCTTGAATTTTCTTCAACATTCTCTGGAACCACGCCAGTACTCCCCTTTTCGCCAATCTCTGGAAATGGTACCCTATTTTTCTGAGATTCTTCTTGATGATCAAATAGTCTAACACATGATTCATCATCTTCATTACTATTTATTTTCCCTGTAACACGTTTGCTTGTTACCTGCTTGTGGTTTCTGGATTTGACACTGCCTTCCGATGTATCTGCTCTACTATCAAGTTTTGATTTTCTAGTTTTAGGTCCAATGTTTTCAACTTCTTGAGAATTTTCATCTGAGCTATTTCGTTTATCACTAATTGGATTTCCCAATTGCGTTGCACGTGATTTTTTAACATTTTGCAATAGATCTCCTCTTTGAAACCTATTTTCCTCTGATATATTACTAACAGATGTAATTCTGCTTCTTCTTGTGCGTCCTGATGCCTGTTTGCTTTCTTCCAATGGCTCCTTAAACTTAGAAGCACTTCTGGATTCTGATTGTTGGAAATCAACTGACACTGAACTGCCATTTTTATCACAATTTGTTGTTTGTTCTTGATTTGACTCTTCAGAATTCTTTTCTGGCTGGTTGTCGTTTGGAACAGATGGCTTGCTATCTTCTGTACCATTATTTTTAAGAGAACGCTTCTTACTACTACCTTTAATTTCCAAGTCAGATACAGTGTTACATTCCGCAGTTATAACAGCTTTTTTAAGCTGAGAATGTCTTTTTCCTGGAGCTTTTCCTGTACTGTTTTCAGGTACTGAATCAAGGAATTTATTCTGAGAGGTTCTTCGGTGAGATGTTTCATTAGCAGCACTTTCTACTATCTTTTTATGTCCTGGGGATGTATTGTCAGTTGTTTCTGTGAGCTTCCACGTTTTCTTCTTTTCTCTGACTGATCTTCTACTTCCTGAGTTTTTGCTATCAGGTAAATTATTAATATTTTGTGCACTCACTTCTGCAGACAAAGAATCTATATCAGTAGACTGAATAGCATCTAAGTTATGGCTCTCTTTTATATGTTCATCTTTCCACTGTCTCTTAACTTTTCTTTTCCCACTATAATTTGCTTCCAAGTCACATACCAAATTATTGGAAGCAGATACTGGAGTTTCAGACAGAAATACAATATTTTCTGATACTCGTGACTCCTGAATTGTATCAAGTTTTCTTTCACCAGCTGCTTTACTTTTTCTTTTTCTTGGAATTACAGGACTAGAAAAATTGTTTCCCATATTACCACTACTATCATGGGAAGTGATTTTCACAGTTGCTTTACTTTCTAATTCCTTTAACGCAGCTAAAACTTCTTGTGATTGGGGCAGATGTAGCTCCACTTCCAGTGAACCTTCATCTTCTTCTCTACATTCAGTAGTGCTACTTACTATATTTTTCAAACGAATGCCTGCAGTACTGGATTCATCACCTTGCTTGGCAGTATTTCTTGTATGTTTTTCTGAGTCACAATCTGGGACTTCCTTGTGGACTAAGTCTTTCGAAAATATTTTAATAACCTCCTCATCTTCCCCAGATAAAGAATTATCTTGACCATCCATTCCTCCCTTTGTAGACAGCTGTAAATTTGCTGCCTTTTTGTCACACTCACTCAGTGAGTTCAGTTTCCTCCCAGATTCTGTTTTCTGTGGAAAATCCTGTGTGTCAGCTGAGAATATATCCTTTTCGTATTTATTGTAAACAGCTGGCCGCTGATCAGCCAGAACAGAATCATTTTTTTCAGTCAAACTTGCATCCAGTTTCTGAGTGGGGCAAGAAAATATATCACCAGTATCATGGGTCTCTCTAATATGTGCAATATCATTCACATCTGAAGAACCCTCTATTACATTTTCAAAAACTAGTACACTTGGACTAGCATTTCCAGGTTTGTTTTCACAAGTTTTCTTACTTGCTCCCTTTGGCAATCTTCTTACATCAGTTGCCTGTACAGGACATTTTTGTTTATCTGTCGTTTTATCTTTTGTACTTGATCCACAAAACTTCTGTGTTGGTTGAGAAAACAGTTCTTGTAGGTCTGTTCCCTTCTGCAAACTTATTTTGGACCTGTTACACACTGCACTTCTATTGCCCTGGAAACATTGTTCTTCATTCCATTCCCCTAATCTCTGGGTGGGTTGTGAGTAAATGTCACTACAGACATCTAGTCCAGTAGCTACTTTCACTACAATGCTCTGCAACGATTCCTTCATTGATTCTGGTGGTCCTTTGCTTGTATCTTCAGCAACTAATTTTGGATGTTCCTCACATTCTCCTTTCTCACTGTGAGCTTTAGTTTTGTCTGTCTTATTAGCTTTGCTCAAATCACAGAAATTCTCTATTTTCTGAGTTGGAGCATTAAATAATTCATCATCATTCACGTCTGACTGTATTCTGTTCTTTTCATTTTTCTGGTTCTCTGACATATCTTCTGCACTTGTGCCTTCCTCAACAACTGACTTTCTTCCACCGTGACCTCTGACAAGCACATCTCTTTCAGGTGTCTCAGCAATTTCGATTTCAGTAGCCATTCTCCTGCTTTCCTGTGTTCCTGGACAAATTACATCTTCTAGAGTAGTGTCAGAGAGCTCCGTTTCCATTTCATTTATCTGTTCACTTTGTTTGCATACAGTTAGTTCCACTTGTTTACGCGAAGTGCACAATTTTGGAGGCTGACACACTGTTTCACTTTGGGGGATATTTAGAAGACTGTCATGGTCTTTTTTGCCGTCAATACTCACAAATTTTTGAGTTGGAGCACCACATAGTTCTTCCAGATCATTTTCATCTGTCTTATCTGAAGATAGCTTCCCTTTATTAGCACAATATTTCTGAGTTGGTGCACAGAAAAGATCTTCAGGATCAGTTTCATCACCAGATGCAACTTCCTTATTTGAAAAGTCTGACTCTTGCTTCTTTTTATTTTCTTGTAGCGCTACAGTTGACACAGCATTCTCTGTGAAACTTTTTGAAAAGTTACTTTGGACAAAATTTTCTTCCACTCTCTGTTCATTAGTTGAGGTGTCTTGCATTAAACGAACACTAGTATTGTCTGCTTTCTTATCTTCTACAACTGATTTATCTAAACCTTTCAATTTGTCTGTGCCATGTGAAACTGTCTGTCTACTAATTACTGTGTCACCCATTTTTTCTGTTCCCAAATTATTTTTTGACACTGGAAATTGTTGCGTCTGTGCACAAAAAATATCTTCTGGGTCAGTTTCATCTCCTGAAGATAAATCAAGTGCGAATGACTTTTCAGCACATGGTGCATCATCTTGTACAGCTGTATGTACCAGAATAGATCCTGATTGCTGGCAATCAGATTTTTTTTTCTGCTCTTGCTGGTTGCAGGTGAGCTCACTGCCCTCAGCCTCTCCTTTCCCTGCATCTTTAATTTCACCTGATCCAGAAACAGACATCTGGAACATATCCTCATCACCCTCCAGTAATGAACGATCATAAGACTGATCGTTGAGAACAGTACTGCTCTCACTTTCATTAGTAGTTGATCTATTTGTGTCATTTGAAAGCAAGGGAGAAACACTTGTTTTCAGAACAGAAGTAGTGAGAGAAGTCACAATTTTTCCCGACTCATTTAAGGTATCACGTTCAAAATCTTCACACTGTGTCGGTGCATCATAAATATTATCTGCAAAAATATTGTTTGTTACAGTGGGTTTTAGTTTTCCATCTTCATAATGGCACTCCATCTGGGTATCCAAATCATTTACAGTGTCTTCCAGGTCTTCAGTAGGTGTGCTTCTACTGTCATCCACAGCTGTTAAGAGAGAGAGAAAAAAAAATATTGCTCATTGTTAAATATATTGCTCATAATCAAATATGATGAAACAAAGATTTTTTTTTATACAACTAGTTCTAAAAGTCTGTCTAATTTTTACACTGAACTTACATAAAGTTTGTGACATTTCATTTCAAGAACTGTTGAGAGAGAGAACTCAGAGAAGAAACCACAGGTATTATTGTGGTTCAAATAGTATAATTGCAATGATCGAGCATAAATTAACAATAGAACAACTTACAGCTCATGTGGTAGTATGTTTAGCTTGAAGTTTTCTAGACATAACAAGTATTCCATGAGACAGTTGAAACAGCTATTAGCAAAACAAAACATTACAACTTGGACAGAGCCATGGATACTGTTTAAAAAATGTATTTAAAGCCTTCCATCAAAATATCGAAAGCATCATTAATAAAAATGATGAACTCATTTCCTTACAGGAAAATGAAGGGATACACAGAATTTCAGCAGACTAATTTTGCATATCAGAACATTACATGGAAATATCTAAAATTGAACAGATTCATCTTGATGGATATAAGTTACTATCATAATAGTGTAGAACCAATAGGAAGAAATGGAGCAGCTGAGCAGGGTGATCCCGAACTCTCAGACAAAAGTTTAGAGGTTGTTCTGGAATATTTTCTGAGTATTGTGACAGAAGGAACTTCTTGTTTCCTGTGGTTTATTACAAAGTAGCAGCATTTCATTTGATTTCTTACACCCTATATCATAGTTTTTGTACTGAACTTTAAATATCACACAACAGTGCAAATGTCAGTGGTATGCATAGTGTGTCTTGTTTGGAAATAAACTTGTTCCTCTAACTCGCGGCACTTCCTGTCGACAACATTAACGCCTACTTCACTCTTTGCTCTACAGTTTCCATTCAGAAATGCCCCATTCTGTCTTGGGTTTGTTTTTCTGTCAGTGCAACTGGTACATTAACAAGAAAACTATATTTTTGCTCTGTATGGCACCGCTGGACACCACAGGTCCAATATACCAAAATATTACGACAATATACCTGAACAACTTGCAAAATTTTGTTGGTGGAATTTGGGATCACCATGTACATGCAAAAAATGGAGTTAAATCCCGGGCCGTTCAGGTAAATGAATATTGTGATGGACAGCTTTTCATTGCTGTACCACAATAGTGGATCATGAACCACACAAGCTTGAAGAACTGGCAGTTTACAGGCCACCAAAAGGAAGTATCTTACACTTCTTAAAGCAGCTGGAAACAGTTTTAATAAGGCTATGTAGATTTAAAAGGAGAATCATTGTTTGTATATAGTTTAGAATTGATTTTCTGTCTGGCAATTTTCACCAACATTACCTACTGTTGTTTATGCCCAGTTTGGCATTATTTTTCACAGTAAAATTTCCTATGACAATTGAAGGATATAGTACAATAGCCACAGACAATTCATTTTAAGACTAGTTTTCCATAAATTAGCTGATAACCAACAGTCAATACTTTACCTGACCATGTTGATCAAATGTTAACAATAAAGTATACTGGCCAGTTAGGTACAGATCATAGAAGAAATGTATTACATTGAAGAATTATAAGCAATGGTTTGATCATAGTATTTAAAGAGAAATTACAGAAGGAATACTGGGAGTAAATTAACAAAACTCTCAGTGTCCATCGAAAACTTAACTCATTCTTAAACATATTCCTAGAGCATCTTGGATATTTGTTTTCTCCTAAAATAAATAAGGTTAGATTCGAACAGAAGCCAGATTCTCACGCAGCAGCACCCCAGGAGAGCACAACATTCATTTGAGTAGTACTTTACAAACTTCTAAATAGAAATGACTGACTGTGATTTACTTTTATGCTTTGTAGCCTAATTCTGAAATTTCTTGTGTGTTTGTGTATTTACTACACATAGTCCGGTATTTTAACAACTCTGTAGTGCTGAGTTCGACTGTCTTGATAAGGATATGGACATTAATTGTTGTGATCAGATGCAGGCTGAGTTAGTGACCCTACACTCACAGCTACAGGCAGTGCCAGATTCGGTCATGCAGCTTGAGGCTGTAGCCAATGGGCCTCACTGTGCGGGGAAGGTTGTGAGGATCCAAGCGACATCCAGCATATTCCATGTGTTCCCCCAGTTGGTTTTCTAATGTAGCAATATGAGTAGGATTTTATAACATAACTCTGAACATTATGGAGGACCTTGAAGAAAATTATCTATTGACACATGGTCAGCACAGATTCAAATAATATTGTTCTTGTGAAACACAACTAGTTATTCATTAACACACAGTAATGAGTACTAGCCACTGGGTATCTCAAACAGATTCCATATATCTAGATTTCTAGAAGCCTTTTGACTCTGTTTCTCACAAGCAGCCTCTAAACAAATCACATGTCTACAGAGTATCATCTCGTTTGTGTGACTGGATTCCCTGTCAGAAAGGTAACAGTTCAAAGTAACTGACAGAAAATAACTGAGTAGACAGAAGTGAAATCTGGTGTTTCCCTAGGAAGTGTTGCAGGCCTTCCGTTGTTCCTGATTTAAGAACAATATGAGCAGCCCTCTTAATGCTGTTTGCAGATGATGCTGTCATTTACCATCTAGTAAAGTCAACAGAAAATCAAAACCAGTTGACTCTAAACAAAAAAAAGTGTGAGGTCATCCACATGAGTACTAAGAGGGATCTGTTATATTTTGGTTTCTTGATACATAACACCAATCTGAAGGCTGTCAATTCAATTGCATACCTAGGGATTATATTATGAAAAGGAAAGATGCTACTCACCATAAAGTGGAGATGCTAAGTCGCAGAGAGGCACAACAAAAAGACAGTCACAAATAAAGTTTTCAACCATTAAGGTCTTCGTCAACACACACACACACACACACACACTCTCTCTCTCTCTCTCTCTCTCTCTCTCTCTCTCTCTCTCTCTCTCTGCAGCAGTCTCAGGCAACTGAACTGAAAGTGTGATTTCAGGCCTTAATGGCCGAAAACTTTGTTTGTGACAGTCTTTTTGTTGTGCCTATCTGTGATTCAGCATCTCTGCTATATGCTGAGTAGGAACTTTCCTTTTCATAATATTGTTACATTCCATCCTGGATTTCCCATTGTTTGATACCTAGGGATTACTATTATGAACAATTTAAATTGGAATGACCACATACAAAATGTTGTGGGGAGATCAAAGACTGTTTTATTGGAGAGCACTTAGAATATGCAACAGATCACTGCTGTGTGGTACTGGATCTTTATCAGATACGAGTTCAAAGAAAGGCAACTTGTTTTGTATTATCGTTAACTGGAGAGAGAGTGTCAGAGATATGATACGCGAATTGGAGTATCAGTCGTTAAAACAAAAGCATTTATCATTACGGCAAGATCTTTTTATTAAATTTCAATCACCAACATCCTCGTCCAAATGTGAGAATATTTTGTTCACACTTATCTACAAAGTAAGAAATGATTGTTGTAATAAAATAAGAGAGATCAGAGCTTGCACAGAAAGATTTACGCGTTTGTTTTTCCCATGTGCTGTTTGGCAGTAGAACAGTAGAGAAATAGTCTGAAGGTGGTTTGATGAGCCCTCTGCCAGTCACTTAAATGTAAAATCCTCCATTCTGTTACTAAAAAAGAGAAACTTGTACTGTGTTTAAAATGAAACATTCCCACAATAAAGTAAAAAATACTTAAATATTATTAAACAAGAAATAAACAAAAATAACGACTCAAAGATAAACGAAACTAAACAAAATAGCTCTTGCAAAAATGGTAACACTTCCAAATCACTGATCATCAAATCCACTGATTACTTTCTCACAGTGCAGTAAACACTGTACATCCTAATAAGTACAGGTGCATCAGACTTATTCATACCAACATGGCATGCACCATCAAAAGACATTAATTCTAAAAATACAACTACTTTGGAGATTACAATATTTATAAGATTACTAAAAAGAAATAAATTAATTATGGTGATTAATGAAAAATATTAAAATCTTGTGCTGGCCTAAGCTACCTCAGTCATCAAAATATTACTCATGGCATTTTTCCTGATAGACAAATACACCAATCTATAACACTGGAGCTAAGCAAAATCATTCCTAATTAAAGACCTCTTTCATTCCTTCCTGTCTTTTCAAAAGTGTTTCAGAAAGTTGATTATGCCAACATACTGATTCATTTAACTGAGCATAACTGGTTGTATGCTTTTCATGGTGCCTTCTGGAACAGTTCTCCGCAAAGAAAACGACACAAGACTTCGTGTAAATGAATAGTTGGAAGAGAAAAAGCAAGAAAAATTATCTTATTGTTCTGTGAACTTGTCAAGGCCTTTGATTGTGTGCAAAATAAAGTATTGTGGCACTAATGACATCCCAACTTCACAGTGGGATGGAGTCTTACCTTCGTTACAGAAGTCAGAGGGTTTCGTTAGCAGACTGTGTCTCAGGTATCAACTACTTCGCAACAGGGGTGACACGACACGTAGGGTTCCACAAGGATCATAAATGGGCCCAATTTTGTTATTGTTGTTGTTGTTGTTGTTGTTGCTGCTGCTGCTACTACTACTACTGTGGTCTTCAGCTGAAGACTGGTTTTATGCAGCTCTCCTCATTATTATTTTTCGAGGCTTTACATCTCTGTGTAATTATTGCGACATACAACCACTCAAAGCTGCTAACTATATTCATGCATTGGTCTCCCTCTATAATTCTTATGCCCCGCCCCAAATTTCCCATTATTACCATTGTGATGATTCCTTCATTTCTCAAGATGTGCCCTATCAACTGATCCTTCCTTTTACCCAAGTTGTGACACAAATTTCTTTTCTCCTCTATCGATTCAGTACCTACTCATCAGTTATCCGATTTACCCATCTATTTTTCATCATTATTCTACAGCACCACGATCCAATCTCCTTTTGTCGAACTGTTTATCATCCATGTTTCACTTCCATACAAAGCTACACTCCAGACTGCGAGCTACCATCCAAGATTACAATATAATTAAACTATCCTCTGGAATATGTCTGAATTGGAATGCAAACACACTACTGTTAATGGTCTACTTTGTCTAGGAGGTTGGCTGTATCCACTACTTTCAGTTCATTAATAAACCAACTGCACCTAATTTCCTTAAAATGTACAATAAATAAATTGTGAAGTAGCAAATTACCATCAATAGCTGAGATGAATTGTTTGTAATTAAAGCACCTTTCAAACAACTTTCACTGGTGCCAACTGTGAGCCAGAACTGGTATTATTAGTAGAAGTCCTTCACCAGGAGGGTTTAAAACAGAATATTTAATCTGTTGAGCTACCAGTGTACACCAATACAGTGTAGATAACACTGAAAATTTTCTGAGTTCCAAGCACTGATGCTCAAAGTAAATCACTGCTCTGCTAACATAGAATTAATACAATTCTAGACAGTTCCTTGAATAAAAAGGTATTTCCAAACTGTGGCTAACACAAATACTTGCACATACCAGTTAATCCACCAGCCACAAATAAATATGAGTTCCGACTGTGGCTAATTAGCAGAAAATTCAAATACTCCACCAGCATCCACAATTGGAAATGTTCTAAGTTCTCATAAACGCAATAAAAACCTCAGCAAAATCTGAAAAATCGCCAAATCGATTCACAGTCCAAATTGAGAATTTTTTATAAGTGGTGAGGATACAGCGATGATTTAATGTAAATTTCAACTAAAACAGTTGACCAATTTGCTGCTCAGACAAACACATGTCCTGCTTCTGGTATGGCTGAAAACTTAGTCCCCAATCCAGCATCTGGTTGGTTCTTACATACCCCCACAGTGGATTTCCTGAACTACCTGTCACCTGGCTCAAATTTGCAGTTTATATATCCTTTGTGCTAGCTAAAATTGTAATGGAAGATGCACACTTCCATGCTGATTAATTAGAGATTTTACAGGAAGTCGTGTGATACATAGTTCACCCACAATTAATGAAATACAAATCATGTATTCCATTGCTTTACTAATTACTGACAAAGTGGAATATTTTCCTAGTAGAAAATTACCTCCCCTTTCTGCTGGTGCTGTCAATATTCTCATAACTTTAGTAGAATTTAAATTACAGGTGATTTTAATAACTAAAACCTTAATTGCCTGAAAATATCCTAATAAATCACTTATCTACCGGAAGTTCCATTTATCTGATGACCGCCTGCCAGGGATATTGCAGGTCGGCCATGGAAGCCACCTCTGCCTTTTGACTGGGTCCCACGGTGGGTTTTAGACTGAAGGCCGTACAGACATGCGCGCCTTGTTGGGCAGTGTCATTCTAGTAGTGAAACAGGCATCACGAGTGTAACAGTGGAGTTTGCGAATGCAACAATGGCAAGAGCGAATTATTCACTTCCACAAGAAGTGTTTATTTATGATCCGTATGTGCATACAAAGTCTGCTCGTACTGTTTGGAGATTCTCTGAACAGGAGTTTCCAGGTGTGAGTTCTGAGTCATGATGCAGTTCACAAATTAGTGAGCAAATTTCGTGAAGCAGGAAGTGTTCAAAACAAGAAGTTTAAATGATGACGTACAGTGCTCACAGAAGTTCTGTCTTGATGACAGCACATACCGCCTGGACAATTCCCCTAAAAAGTCTCTTAGACGCCTTTCTCAGCAAACACACACATCATGCACCTCTGTGAAAAGAGATGCTAAGCTACTTGAGCTAAGGCCATATAACATATCAGTAGTACAAGAACTTCGACCTGGTGATTCTGCGCACAAGATTAAGTTTTGTGAATGGGTTTTAAAACAAGTGCATTACGGTGAAACGGATCCTTACCTCACACTGTTTTCAGACAAGGCTTGGTTCCATTTACACGGACATGTTAATTCCCAAAACTGTCGACACTGGAGCACAGATAGAGTAGTTGTGGTTCATGAGGAACCCCTTCACAATCAGAAAATAAGGGTGTGGTGCACAGTTAGTGGTGACAGAATAATAGGCCCTTATTTTTAATGACACTGTACAAGTGAAAGATATGCGCAAAACATTTTGCAATCGTTTTTTAATGAACTGACTGAAAGAGAAGGAAGCTTCGCATTTTTTCAACAGGATTCAGCAAGGGCTCATACGGCCAATGTTTCTTTGCATGCAATTCATGATGTGTTCAATGAAGGGGTCCATTGAAGGATGAAGTGTACACAACAAGTCCTCACACGATAGAGGAACTCAAGGATAATATCCGTGAATCAATTAATTCAAGATCTCAAATAGAATTAATCGTGTGATTAATAATGTCTTGAGTAGAAGTCAGAAATGTGTGGAAAATAATGGCAGGCAGTTCCAGCATCTCCTTGCATGACATGGGTGAGTACAAAATTTAATTGCTTATATTTTAAATGTAGTCATGTCGTATCGCAGCAGTAGACGGGCGACACTGTAGTGTTTCGAGAATTCCTGCGTAACTTGGTGACCTGTGTGATAGGACAGAAGAGAACAGGAATTTTGAGACAAAAACATGATAATAAGATATTATGTGTTGCCATAGCAACCGAGTATAACAAGGTGAGAGAACCATTATGAGAAACTGGACTAAGCCTAAAAATCAAATGGAGAAAATTAGTAAATGCAACTAAAGGGAAGACGTAAGAAAGTCATAACGTTATACGAAAAGAGAGATGATGTTGACATATTAGACTAAGAAGAGATACGCCAAGAACAATTCAACTAAGAAGATCCAGTGTGGGGAGTAGACAGCTCTCACACGCATCATGAAGACGCAGACACGGGAAACAACATCCATGCTGCCGGCACCAGTTGCTGTTCATCGATGCTGACCTACTTCCACATCCGCTCACCAATGTCAACGCGGAAACCTACATCCAATGCCACCAGCACCAGTTGCTGCTCACTGGTGCTGATTCCATATCCACTCGCCGATGCAGCCTAAACTCTACGCCGGGTGAGCATAAAACAGTACTTTATTGTTTGAGTGTAAAGTTGGATAAACTACTGAGTGAATTGTATTCGTGTAGTTGTTACACTTAGAGTGAAGTTTTTAAATGCTTACTAGGTCTAAAGCTCATAAGAATATGGATAACGTGAAACAAATCAAAGAACCACAAGAACCAGCTATGGCTATGAGGGTCAGCACAGAAATGCCAGACTGGAACGAGTTAGCAAATTTAATCAAAGCACAAAGTGCAGCTTCAAATGCTCAAATTGTGGCTTTAAGTGAAAACTAGAAGCTCAGAGTTTACAATAAATGAAACTTAAAATTCTAGATTAAATGCTCAGGATGAAACTCTAAGGAAAGAAATAGGTTTGGTACATTCTAGTTTAAATGCTCAAAGTGAAGTTCTAAATGTCCAGAGTGAAACCTTGAATAGTCAAGCAACAAATATAGGTTTACTAAAGACAGAATTTGACACACTAAATAGTAAAGTTGAAAATTTGAAATTAGATTTAAAGAATGAAGTAACTAGTTCTTTGAACATTCACGTAAATCAGCTATTCACTGACTTTAGTCAGAAACAGAACGATCAAATTCAGGGCTTGATAAAAAAGTTAGAATTTGATATTGAAGATAAATGTAATAATGTGGAATCTGAACTTAGTGGAAAGTTAGGATCATTTGAAAATGTATGTAATGTTAAGTTTGATGCTGTGAAGCAGAGACTGCATACTTTACAAGGGAGCATCGATAAGAATAGCAAATTAATAGCAATTTTCCAATTGCAAATTACAGGCATGAATACAAGAGTAGATACTGAGGAAAGAAACTTCAGAGAGAAACTAGCGAACTCCGACATTACGGGGTTATTACAAATGATTGAAGCGATTTCACAGCTCTACAATAACTTTATTATTTGAGATATTTTCACAATGCTTTGCACACACATACAAAAACTCAAAAAGTTTTTTTAGGCATTCACAAATGTTCGATATGTGCCCCTTTAGTGATTCGGCAGACATCAAGCCGATAATCAAGTTCCTCCCACACTCGGCGCAGCATGTCCCCATCAATGAGTTCGAAAGCATCGTTGATGCGAGCTCGCAGTTCTGGCACGTTTCTTGGTAGAGGAGGTTTAAACACTGAATCTTTTACATAACCCCACAGAAAGAAATCGCATGGGGTTAAGTCGGGAAAGCGTGGAGGCCATGACATGAATTGCTGATCATGATCTCCACCACGACCGATCCATCGGTTTTCCAATCTCCTGTTTAAGAAATGCCGAACATCATGATGGAAGTGCGGTGGAGCACCATCCTGTTGAAAGATGAAGTCGGCGCTGTCGGTCTCCAGTTGTGGCATGAGCCAATTTTCCAGCATGTCCAGATACACGTGTCCTGTAACGTTTTTTTCACAGAAGAAAAAGGGGCCGTAAACTTTAAACTGTGAGATTGCACAAAACACGTTAACTTTTGGTGAATTGCGAATCTGCTGCACGAATGCGTAAGGATTCTCTACCGCACAGATTCACACATTGTGTCTGTTCACTTCACCATTAAGAAAAAATGTTGCTTCATCACTGAAAACAAGTTTCGCACTGAACGCATCCTCTTCCATGAGCTGTTGCAACCGCGCCGAAAATTCAAAGCGTTTGACTTTGTCACCGGGTGTCAGCGCTTGTAGCAATTGTAAACGGTAAGGCTTCTGCTTTAGCCTATTCCGTAAGATTTTCCAAACCATCGGCTGTGGTACGTTTAGCTCCCTGCTTGCTTTATTCATCGACTTCCGCGGGCTACGCGTGAAACTTGCCCGCACGCGTTCAACCGTTTCTTCGCTCACTGCAGGCCGACCCGTTGATTTCCCCTTACAGAGGCATCCAGAAGCTTTAAACTGCACATACCATCGCCGAATGGAGTTAGCAGTTGGTGGATCTTTGTTGAACTTCGTCCTGAAGTGTCGTTGCACTGTTATGGCTGACTGATGTGAGTGCATTTCAAGCACGACATACGCTTTCTCGGCTCCTGTCGCCATTTTGTCTCACTGTGCTCTTGAGCGCTCTGGCAGCAGAAACCTGAAGTGCGGCTTCAGCCGAACAAAACTTTATGAGTTTTTCTACGTATCTGTAGTGTGTCGTGACCATATGTCAATGAATGGAGCTACAGTGAATTTATGAAATCGCTTCAATCATTTGTAATAACCCTGTATAAATATAAATAGTTTGGAGGAACAGGTGGAAGAACTTATAGATCGAAAAGTTTCCGAGAAAGTAACATCTGGGAACGTATCTCCTATTTTATCTTCTGAACTTAATGATACCAAGAGAGAGAGATGGATGACCTATGGAGAGAATTCAAACTTATCTGAGATAAAGTAGACAAAAGGATGACTTCTCCTAACATGGTATTGACTAGTGAAGTGATGACTGATCTACAATGGGGGACCAATTCAGGATTATCCAGGAAATTCCCTAAGTTTAAGCCAGACAAGGATGTACACCCAACACATTTCTTGTAAAGATTTAACCAAGTTGGGAAAATTCTATAAAGATTTAATTTGCTGTGGGTTATCTTCTAGGAGAAGCCTCCGAATGGGGAACCGTAGATATTGAGAACTTTTCCTCTTGGGAAGATTGTCAAAAGAAGTTTAAAGAGAAGTATTATTCTGCAAGTGCCCAGTAAAAACTAATATCACATCAGTGGGACCCGGAATACTACAATAATACTCAGGGTACCGTGAGAAAGTATTTCAACTGGCATCTAACATGGGCGAAATACTGAGATAACCCCATGGGAGAAGAAAGGTTAGTGAGAATTTTAATGAGACGAATACCCATTTATGCGAGGAAAGATATCTTATGTAGCGGTTGGAAAACAGGAGAAGAATTACTGTCCTTTGTAGATACACTGGATGCATTAAATAAGGACCGCAATAAAAACTTGCACCAAAGTGATAGCCCAAACTACAAAAGGAACAGTGGTAATAATTTTAAAAAACATGAGGCGAACCTAGCTAGAGGACACCAGTGCAACAGAAAAAATAGTAACAACAATAATTAGAAAAGCATCCACCTTTGAATTTAGGTCCAGTAACTCTGCAGGAATTTGTACCAAGTAATAGCAGAACACAAAGTGGTAACATAGTATCTCGATTCACTAACCAACCTGTGATTACTGAAAAGGAGGAAAACATAGTGTGATCTGGATCCAGGGCTGGGGCCCAGGTCGTAGAGACACTAGGAGGCCTGGTTCATAACAAGTATGTTAATTTCATGCACAAAATACCTACAAAAGAATGGTTACTGCTAGAAGAGCAAAACTTTGTTATCAGTAATCGACACCGAATAATAGCAAGGACCATGAAAACTTCTGAATGAGATTTTCACTCTGCAGCGGAGTGTGCGCTGAAATGAAACTTCCTGGCAGATTAAAACTGTGTGCCCGACCGAGACTCGAACTCGGGACCTTTGCCTTTCGTGGGCAAGTTTCAAAACTTCTGAAGTTAACATCTTTACAGACTCAGGGAGTGAAGTATCACTCATATCTAGTGAATTCTTTAACTCATTACAGACTAAATAACACCTACCGCTGTTACCAGTAACTGGAGTTTACACAGTTGGTATAATAGGAACGAAGAGTAAAGTTGTGAAACACGAAACTCAAGTGAACTGTAGCATTGGAAATATTTTATTTCGTCAAACACTGTTAATAGTAGAGAATATAAACAGAGATGTTTTGTTTGATTTAGATTGGCTAGTAGAATTTAAAATCATCTTAAACTTTGGGGAAAATCTTCTCTGTTTTGGAAAAGGGGGCAGTACATGCCAGATACCATTTGTGACAGACAGCTACATTGGTAAACAAACAACTGAATGTCAATGTCTGTGATTAACAGCTAGAGCACAACTGTCACCAGAGATTGATAGTGTAGATCATGTATCACATTGAATTGACATACAAGACAAAGTTAACGAATCTCTAATATCAACTAGCATACAAAAACGAGATTTATACAGAATTCTAATGGAATATGAAGCAGTATTTTCCAATAGTCCAGGTAATATCAGCAAATACATACGTAAGTTCAAAATCAAAGATGACTTTCCTTTTTTCTGTAAGCCATATCCAATACCTGTAAGTTTGAAAGAAGCAGTTAAGGAGGAAATCAACAAAATTACTGATAACAATACAACAGAACGCAGTTCTAGCGTAATGAATAACCCATTGGTAGTGATGAAAAAACCTACAGGTGCAGGGGGGGGGTTACAATTAGTGTTAGACACGTGTACATTGAATAAGCATATAGAAACAGAAAGAGACAGACCGATTAACACGGATGAATTGTTATCCAAATTTGAGAAAGCAAGGTTTCTTAGCACAACGGACCTGAATGTGGGATATTGGCAAACTAGGTTACATCCAGAATCAAAGAAGTATATCAGCTTCTTGGGAAGAACACTGTCTAACCTTGAGTAAGAGTCTGAAAAGATTTAAAGAGAAAGGTATTACAGTGAAGCTATCTAAATCATATTTTGCACGTCAAGAGCATAAGTTTTTAGGGCATTTTGCAGGGGCGCAGGGAATTACACCAGACCTCGAATGCATCAAGACAATTAAAGAATGTCCACATACTAGAAATGTAAGGCAGTTGAAGGGATTTATAGAAATGGTCAGATACTATCAACGGTACATACGAGGTCAAGAACTGAATGATACGAAAATTTTACATTTACTAAGAAAGAGAATACCATGGGTTTGGGATCAAGAGACAAATGATCCATTCGAAAACGTCAAAAGGGCACTTGTTTAATCACCCATATTACATCATGCAGTTATGGGTGAACAATTTAAAATTTCAACAGATGCACCTGATTATGGTATCGCTGCAGAACTTTTCCAAGGAGAGTGGGATCTAGATAATGTAAAACACCAAACCATAGCTTTTGCCATCCATAGTCTAAATAAACATGAAT
The DNA here is from genome assembly GCF_023864345.2 of Schistocerca serialis cubense. Lineage (NCBI taxonomy): Eukaryota > Metazoa > Arthropoda > Insecta > Orthoptera > Acrididae > Schistocerca > Schistocerca serialis. Next base: position 485,001,102 of record NC_064638.1, read on the forward strand.
TAAACTATACAGCTACTGAGAAAGAACTGTTTGCAGTAGTATGGAGTATCTAAAAATTTCAAACACTAATATGGGGTTCAGAAATCTATATTTATACAGTTCATCAAGCTCTGTCTTTTTTAATGAGTAGTCAATTGTTACACAGTAGATTAATGCGATGGATGCTTTTCTTACAGGAATATGATATTAGGATACAATATATAAAAGGTTTCGAGAATATTGTACCGGATGCTTTGTCTAGATTACCCATAGGAATGGAAGAATTAAAACGTATGGAAGAACCCGGCATTATTTTTTCAATTAATTTTATGTCAGTAGAATATCCAAACATCAGGGTACAGGAGATGACTCAAAGAATAACACAAAATGTCCATAATGATTCCTATTTTACAGAAATGTTTGTTATGTGCATTAGGAATTCCTTACCTCCTAATCAAGTAGGAAAATGGAAAATTATAGGTCATAATTTGTTTTGGAGAGAGAGCATGATATCGCAATGTTGGCGCTTATGCATCCCTAAGGTGATGGAAGATGCACTTGTGTGGTATGTTCATACAGGATATGGACAATTTGGAATCAAAAAGTGTATAGCTCATATGAATGAGTTTTATTATTTTAAGAAGCTAGGGCACAAGGTAGCATCTTTAATTAGAACCTGTGAGATCTGTCAGAAGGTGAAAGAGAATAATACTCATGTTAAATACAAAATGTATCCGATTATTCCTAAGTCATTACATGATCTCACAGCAGCAGATTTTTTTGGGCCAGTTCTGAAAGGAAAGGAAGGAAGGAGTGTCATACATTTTGGTCATCATTGAGTGCTGGTCAAAATATGTTAAGCTACATCCCATTAAAAAAGCAAATATGCTGACAGTTATACACTGTTTACAACAATACTTTCTGGAGGTAGGTAAACCGAAACAGTTCCTCACTGATAATGGTCCACAGTTTGTGAGTAACGAATTTAAAGAATTTCTTGCATGGGAAGGTATTCGTCATGTGTTAATATCCAACTATAACCTGTCCTCGAATCCATGCGAACAAGTAATGAAGGAAAATGGAAAACTATGCCGTACTTACTGCTACGAAAAACATCCTTTATGGGAAACGAAAATTAAATACTTTGAACTTATTCTAAATGAATTACCACATTTGTCGACTGGGCTAACAGCATTAGAAGTAATAGGTAAACCCTTTGTAGGAGAACCTCTCATTAAATGTTTTAGTTGGCCTGAACAACCAAGTGTCAAATATGAAATGAACCAGGAAATAGTTTCTAAGGATTTAGTTGGAAAGGCCCAACAAAGGGTGAATAAGCATAAGCTGTAGAACCTCTCTACAAGGTCAATGACCTAGTTCTTGTCAAACATCTTCAAACCTCTGCCCTGAAGAAAGAGAGACATAAGTTTTTCCAAAAATATGAAGGACCATACCAGGTACAGACAGTAGTCCACCCTAAGACATTATTTTTACTATATCCTACAACTGGATCAGATAAAGGGAAGTACAATGTGAAAGACATAAAGTTGTATATTCCCCAGGGACGTTAACATTCTGAGTTAACGGGCGAAGTGACGACTGTCAGATCCCGAGTTGTTTTCGATGTTTCTTCGAAAATAGTTTTCCCACACCAAACTCACTTCAAATCTAAAACTATTCAGTCATATATTCCAAAATCCTAAACTATCGTATAATCTTATTACCTAGAAAACTGGATATGAACACAACTTAGGAGAATCACAAAATAAGAAAGGGAGTGATCTCTAGACATGAAATAAAATGAGTACAATATTATATTAGCGAAACTGTAATATGATGGTACTATATAAACAGTGATATCTAGACAACATAAACTGAATGGGATATTATATTTCTGGAAAAATATAATATCAGGTGAATATCTGAACAACCGTTATACTGTAGTGTATAGATTTTCTATTTTGTATAGAATATTTTATACCTTTTATGAGATGTGATGTAAATGGGAGGGTTTGTATCAGTTTTGGAAATGGGTGGGTATTGTGGATAAAAGCATGATAGTGTTTAAAATTTTTGCGTAAATTCTAGAACCACTCGGCCTTCTACCATCTCGAACACACGACATTTTAAATTTTAAATATAAGTGTGAGAGAGCCTATCTACTGCACGCCACCTGTCTGTGTGTGCAGGTCTGAAGTATGTAGTAAGAAGACTGT